>NC_070609.1:12847878-13150909 GCF_027172205.1 Podarcis raffonei | reverse complement strand
CAGGGCTAAAGTTACTCCTCTCCACTGGCCTCCTCATGAGTAGATGGAACAGTAAAGAAGACCAATCCCATTGCCTCTGTAGGCAGTTGGCTCTGCTGATTCTATCTTCTCCTGCCAGCCTCCCTGCTCTGCTCTCCCTCATCCAGTCCTCTGATTAGCTAGACCTCCTCTCCTTCCTGCAGAGCTCTGTATGGCTGCAAGGGCGTAGGTAGCATCAACTGTGTTGGACTGGTCATGTTGTTCGGATGCCTGATTATCATCTTCCACAACAACTGCTTTGCGTCTCTTGCTTCAAAGGTGGCATATGGACACTACTAGCCCCTTGACTGAATGTTCTTGAAGAAAGAATTCAAGATCTCAGGCTCCTACTCACCTGGGCAAAGGATGACCAAGAGGAGACAAGTACTCAGGAAAGTCGTCATAGTGCTGAAGAGATCAAAATCTGAGAGCACTCAGAACAAACAAGCAGGTGAAGGATAGAGGATGAGCCTAGTTTGGAGGGTTTTATAGGCCAAGAAGAGAGCCTGAGGGTTCCAGGTGGAAAGAACTAGTCCAGTAAGGGGGTGGGGAATGATGAAATTAGAGATTGCATGCTTTCCTAGACATGGTGCAATTTTATACTGGAACACAAAGCACGATGTGGAAATTGGATTAACTCTTTTTTGGAAATGGTATGAAATTCTGCCACCTGCAGTTTGCACTCCCTCCCATTCTCAGGGTTAAGAAACAGGTATTTTCCTTAATTGAATCCTTTTTGAGAACCCTGTGTAATTTCACCAAATAACCCCCTAGTATATCCTACCTCAATTTCATCAAAATGCTTCTGGGGAAATGATGTCCAGGATCAGGTACAGTGATCAGCAATTGGTAAATCACATCTATATTTTGTTCACAGGAATCTGGTGATGCTGGAACATGATTGTATTCCTAGAACCAGCCAACAGAGCATGTTCAGTTTTGTACTATTTCACCATTTTCCAAAATATATTCTCTAGAAATATTTGGAAGTGTGGTTCCTTGAAGTTGAATCAAATATTCTGTCCATAGTCCTCACAAAAATGCCAACCCCAGAATCCTCTAGGGAGGAATAATGGGTACTATACGAGAATGAATTCCATTATAGTGGATGCTCAGGTTGCGAACGTGATCCGTACGGGAGGCATGTTCCCAATCCGCAGCGTTCGCAACCTGCAACGTCGCAATTCGGCTTTTCTGCGCATGCGCAAAATGTGATTTCGTGCTTCTGCGCATGCGAGACCACCAAAGCCCGGAAGTAACCTGTTCGGTTCGGTGTGGTGCGCAACCCGAAAACGTGCAACACAAAGCGACTGTAACCCGAGGTATGACTGTATATAGTTGTCTGCACCAACATTGTCATATCTAACTGTGATTTACAAATAATATAACACAGGTTGTTTTAGCTAAAGCTGAGCCTGCTGAGCTAGAAAGGGATATTGATCAGGGAGAGGTAGTATGCTGACTTCCAGAGGTGGCTGGACTACAACGCTCATCACCTCAAAAGCCAGACATTCCAACTAGGGTTGATGGGAATTGTCTAGAGCACACTATGTTTGCCACCCCTGTCTCCATAATCCATCTCATTCAAGAAAGCTAGAAATTAACCAAATACATGAAGGAAGAAGGGCCGCACAGCCATATCTTTCAAAGCAGCTTTCAAACAGTTGCTGGGGCAACCCAGTCTGATGAGTTGGGTACAAATAATAAAATTATTCTTATTATAGAACCACACCTTCCCTTCTTCAATGAGGCAACAAAAACATCCTGGCCACTCTCTACCTAGGGAGAGATACAGTTAACCAAGATGCACAAAGGTCACGTAGAGAGGCTATCTGTTAAAGCAATGTTTACAAGCTCCGGCTACAACTAAAACTCATACAACTTTAACTTCTGAAAAATAAATCATATACATAGCAATTAAAAAATATTTTGTTTATAAAATATGGACTCATATGATTAACAGGGAAAGTCCCCATGATGTAACTCCCATTTGTTGCAGACCCATGACAGGGAATGTCCACTCTGGTGCACTGCATTCATCTCTCCCATTATGATGTTTCACGAGTTTTTAAAATTCCTATTGATCCAGGGAGTTAAGGTTGCAATAATTTGAAGGCTATTAGCCTTCAAATTATTGACTTGGAGGGTGTGTTTCGGCTTTTTAAAGTTATTGATGTTTTCAAAAGTTTTAAATACATTTCATTTTATTTGAAACTCTATTCTTTTCTGTTGTTTGCTTCCTTACGTTTCTTTGACAGGATGTGTGGGACCAAATAAAAAATGTTGAAAAGCCCCAAACCCAACACAGTGGTACCTCTGGTTACGTACTTAATTCATTCCGGAGGTCCGTTCTTAACCTGAAACTGTTCTTAACCTGAAGCACCACTTTAGCTAATGGGGCCGATGGAGCACGATTTCTGTTCTCATCCTGAAGCAAAGTTCTTAACCCGAGATACTATTTCTGGGTTATTGGAGTCTGTAACCTGAAGCGTATGTAACCTGAAGCATATGTAACCCGAGGTACCACTGTATTGAGCATTGAGAGACCCCACTTCTGACCCGTCTTCATTGAGGATACTGCAGGTTTATACTGCTTCCTATTCTTTACTGACCTTTCCTTGTCTTCCAGAACAGCTAAGCTTACTCAGTAGTCTTTCATGGTGAACTTAGGGTTCCCACATCCCAAAAAGTAAAAGCCAGTACACTCAAAACTTGTTTTTTTAGGAAACCACCAAGAATATTGAGCTTTTTTAAAGGAGAACCCAAAAGTTGTTGAGCTTTTTTCAGAGGTCAATTCCCTGTAATGTCTGGGAAAATCTGTATGTTTGCCAGCCCTACATTATAATGTTTTTTATCATCCAATTTCAACTTGTGTGCGAGGAATAGTGTTACAGTAATTGGAGAAGAGAAGAGAAGAAGAGAAGAGAAGAGAAGAGAAGAGAAGAGAAGAGAAGAGAAGAGACAGGATAAACTGGGATTTTCAAATTAAAAACCATTTGACTATCCAGCCAGGGCTCCTTTGGCAAGAATAATGAGATAGAAATTTCATAAATAAAATCGATGATGAATAATATATTCATTGTGGTGGCCCATATAAAGGGGCTGTGCAGCTCTCAAAGTTTCACCATTTTGATTTAGTGAAACTTCAGGTAAAGAGTTATGTGGGGGCTGCATTTGGCTCCCAGGCCAGGAGTTCTCAACCCCAGGAGCATATTAAAAAAGGGCTTGATAGTGTCTCAACCTGTTCGCTCTTTTGGCTCCCCACACTCAGCCACATGAGCAGTCAAATTAGATAAAATTATGAAGCCAGACGTCTTCAGCAGGTACATTATGGAACATTGAACTCTGCAGCAGGTACACTGGGGAAACACCACTTGGAAGAAATGAGGAGTTTGGCTGCTGTAAGAAGATTTCCTATAAACTGCAACAGGCTAGAACTTACATCAGCCTGTTGAATCAGGCCATCTGCCCAAGAAAAGTATTTTTACAGTGGCCTGAAAATAGGACATGAGAGCAACGCCACTCTCCTACTACTGTTTCCCAGCAACAGACATTCAGATCCACATTTCCCCCAACAGCAGAGGTAGAACATAACCATCAAGTTACTCAATTTCATTCCATGTCCACAGGTTCTCATATTATGAGAGACAGATGAGTACTAGTCATAATAGCTATATTTCCTCACATATAAGAGCCAATAAGCCTCTCAGTTAAGTTTCTGGAGAACACAGGTGGGAGAGGCTTCTCAAAAGCATCTGTTTCCTAAGAATACTATGCTGGACTATATGAGTTTTTGGGTGATCCACCAGGAATCTTCTTATATCTCTGACTCCTGAATCCCTCAGTGCATCTCCAGTGGTCTATCAAAGAGTAGCAATTTGCCCTAGTTGCCTAGTGTTTTTTGTCAGATTTCCAGAAAAGGGGGCATAATAGCCTAAAGTCATTCGAAGTTGATTATTTTATTCAGCCCTGACCACTTTGATAAGCAGATAGAGTGGATAAATTGTTACACTTCTGAACTTTTAACAATTTTAGTAGGGCTTTCCTCAGCTCCCTCTGTTCACCAACCCCCTAAACCTCTCCCTTCCCATCCAATGCAACCATTAGTCATGAATTTAATCTTTCAAACTCCATATCTCAAGCCACTTTTCTCTTCAATCCTGCAATCCTGCTCTCCACCCATTTTCACTTTAAAACCCACGTCCATGTCCACATGAAACGTCCCACTCCTTTCCTGCAACCCCACAATGAAAGCAAACCAGCCTGTGATAACCTCCTATATCTTCCTCCTGCAACACATTGCAACTATTAAAGCACCTTCTCATTTTCCACCCAATTATGGTGACACCACCCCTTCCTATTCAGCAGACATTTTCATACCCTCCTTTCCAAATTACTATGTCCCCATGCCTGATACTCTCTTTTTGCAAACCACTTGGCTCACTTATCTTCAGCTTCACCTCCTCTTCCTCCCTTCCTCTTTACTTATCTCACCGCTCCCTTGCACACATATTCCCCTATTTCCATTCTTTCTCCTCTCTCTTTATCTGCAGTCTCCTTTTCACAGACACACCAACATTCACAATCACCCCCTTCACCCCCCTTTTCACCTTTCCTCCTTTTTCTTACTCCCTTGCACATAAACCACTCCCTTTTCCTGGTTTCCTGCTTTCTGCTATTTTGCAGTTTTCTTTCAGCGCACATCTCATGATGATATTTAATATATATTTAAATTTATTTGGATCTTAAGAGGAAGCCTGCATGTTGGTTGCTCAGTTAGAGAAAGTTAACCAGTTTACTGAAGTTGTGTGTATGAAAGAGAGTGAGTGTGCTCCCTTGTTATTGAAACATTGATTATAAATTACTACACTGAATTTGGAATTTCATGTTGAAGACAACACATTGTTCCAGGAAGTAAATACATTGTGCAAATGTCCTATAGAGGTTTTGAGGGCTCCACATCCTTTCTCTCTCTCCTATGAAGTGGCCGAGGAATGGAAGAAAGACATTTGGGTACAGCAAGAAGAGTGAGACAATTAAAGAGAAAGAAAGGCTTGTTTTAAACAACAGCAGAGGTATAGGAGAGATGGGGAGACACTGATAGTTTTAATAATAATACTAAGTTACAGCAAGGACAATATTCCCTCACCTGGGACCCTGGCTGATCATCACGGGATTATCCATCCCATCACCGAGTCTTTAGTGGCCTGATCAGAGGGGAGAAGTGGGCACGTTGCCTATGGAGCTTGCTCTGGTTAATTAAGTCTCTGTATTTCAGGGCCAGGGATGCAGGTGGTGCGGTGGCCTAAACCACTGAGCCTAGGGCTTGCTGATCAGAAGGTCAGCAGTTCGAATCCCCACAACGGGGTGAACTCCCAATGCTCGTACCCTGCTCCTGCCAACCTAGCAGTTCAAAAGCATGTCAAAGTGCAATTTTTTCACCCTATAAAACGCACCAGACCACAAGATGCACCTAGTTTTTGGAGGAGGAAAACAAGAAAAAAATATTCTGAATCTCAGAAGGCAGAACAGCAAGA
This sequence comes from Podarcis raffonei, assembly GCF_027172205.1. Classification (NCBI taxonomy): domain Eukaryota; kingdom Metazoa; phylum Chordata; class Lepidosauria; order Squamata; family Lacertidae; genus Podarcis; species Podarcis raffonei. Next base: position 13,145,354 of record NC_070609.1, on the reverse strand, counting down.
GGGATTACTGCACAGTGAAAGCAGCAATCCCTCTTGCTTTTCTGGCTTCTGGGATAGCTGCACAGCCTGCATTCGCTCCATAAGGCGCACACACATTTCCCCTTACTTTTTAGGAGGGAAAAAGTGTGTCTTATAGAGTAAAAAATACAGTAGGTACTGCTCCAGCAGGAAGGTAAATGGCGTTTCCGCGCTACTCTGGTTTGCCAGAAGCAGCTTAGTCATGCTGGCCACATGACCCGGAAGCTGCATGCCGGCTCCCTCGGCCACTAAAGCAAGATGAGCGCAGCAACCCCAGACTCGTCCGCGACTGGACCTAACAGTCAGGAGTCCCTTTACCTTTACCTATTTCAGGGCCAGGGAGGAATTTTCTCCTGCAAGCAAATTAGCCAGTTTGTATGTTTCTGCCCACTTTGTAGCAACTGTCACAATTTTGGTGGATTAGGCATTGCACTGCATCCTTAGTCACAAGGGTACCCCCATTAGAGGGGTCCAGGAAGGGTGACACTGGCAGCTTTTTTAGGGTTGGCACATCCAGTCCATTTTGCAGTTGACTCCCCAGCAGGGGTTTGACCCCACCAGGTAGTTTAATCCTCTCAGGTAGCAAGCAGGCTGCCTGTTGCAGGATACATGACCAACGTGTTAGTCAAACCTACTCTTTCCTGTAATCAATAAAGTTGTGGCCTAATTCAACCCAATACCAGTCTCCTATGTCATTCTTGTGGCCCTCCTGTCACCTGCCATGTCCATGATATGCCTGTTCTGGCAAATACCAGAGATGGATACAACACAAATCCCCCTTCCAGTCCATCTCACCCTTACTCTTGAAAAACAGGAATTGTGAGTAGATTAGTACTTTTCTAGAGTTCCATTAAATTTCACCACATGCCCTCCTACTTTATCCCCACCTCAGTTTCATCACAATGTCTTTGGGACCAAGATGTTCTCAGTCAGGCACAAAGTAATCAACAATTAATGCATCACATGCTAATTCTTCCCAGCCATCTGGTGATACTGGGACCTAATGACATTCCTGGATCCAGCCAAGTTTACGTGTTCAATTTTGTAGTTTCCCTGATTTAACTGGGCATAGTTTGAGAATCCACCTTCTTTTAAATGTGTCTGTGGGAAGGGGGGGGGGTTGTTCTGAAGTTTTGTTCTATTTCTTCCTTGTTTTTATCCTTTATTTTATTCTGTGAACCACCCTGCGATCGGAAGATGAAGGGTGGTGTATAAATCTAATAAATAAAAGTACAAATAATTGTACCAAAGGAAGGAAATGGTGACACTGACATATGAAGTCCTTCTTACAATTTTGATGGAAAAGGTCACCAATCCACTTTAAATTATTTAATTGCAATACTTTAGTCGCCAACCACTTCTCAGAAAATGCAGCGTTGATTCCTTTATTGGTAATGGAGCCCTACACTGTATTCTCAGGCATGCAGCAGGCATCACATGGGACTTAACTTTTCCCCAATTCTTTCCTGTTCTAGTTGCCCTTCGCATCTGGGTAACCATTTCAGGAATTCCAGGGTTTGCTTCTGGTCGGACAATGAAGCAGTGGAAAGGATTGTCGTCAGGCAGTCAGCAAAGTCTGACAAGGCCATCAGGGTGTTGCACCTGTTCGTGCTAGAATGCCTTCGGCACAACTTTTCCTTCATGACACATTTCATAGCAGGTCTTAACAATGACATTGCAAGTGCTTTATCTCATTTCCAGATGGAGGATTTCCGCGAACTGGTACCCGAGGCAGCACAGATACCTGACCCCTTCCCAGACGACCTGTGGCAGATTGGATGTGAGAAGTAATGCAGGGAATATTTTTGGCATTAGCACCCTCCACTAGGCGCTCATATGCCAGAGCTTGATCATCCTTGGAGTGTTTCTGCGGCCGCTATGGCTCGGCCTCCAGACGTGCCTCTGACTCTGACATGCTAAAATTCTGGTTCCACCTAAAATGTAGAGGCTTGGCCATCAAAACATTACTGCTCTACAAGGCAGCTATTTCATTCTTCCGTAAATGTTTCCGGTGGCCTGACCCTTGTGCAAGCTTCCATGTCAAGAAGCTTCTCACGTGGTGGCATTGTATCATCCCTCCCCGCCAAGATGGCAGGAAGCCTATAACAGCAGATACCCTGAGGTTAATTTGGGATAAGTTGCCAGAGCTGGGCTGGTCGAACTTTGAAATGCACCTCTACCATGCAGCATTCTCCCTGGTCTTCTTTGGGGCTCTATGCATTGGTGAATGTATTGTCAGTAGCCCCTCCTCACCACACTCAGGGTTTAACAGACACTGATGTATGTTTCTTAGGGCTCCACCTAAAAATTAAGATTCATTCATCCAAACCGAGCAGTTGTGGAGGGGTAACACCACAACACTGGCCCCCTCTGAGCAGGATGGCCCCTGCCTGTGGCAAGACACGCACAGGTTCCTCTGCGTGTGTCCTAACCACTGGGATGCCTTCCTCATCCATGCAGACAAACGCCCTTGGATGTGCTGCCAGTTCACGGCAGTCTTACCTATGGCCATTGAGGCCTGTGGTGGCAATCCCAGGGAATTCTCAGGTCATTCCTTCCACATTGGTGCAGCTTCAACAGCAGCAGCCCAGGGTTGGGACTCTGACAATATCAAGGCTCTGGGCTGATGGTGTTCTGCGCCCTACAAGGGCTACATTCGTCCCCACACATTTTCATTTACTGTTTCCCTTTGACTTTTATTGCAGGTGTGCCCGGCACAAACATCTGGGTTGTGGGGCATAGCATTGTACCCTGGGCCACGATCCATGTCGCCTTGCACATTTGGGGAACTAACCTTGACATCCACCCTAATGCCAGCATACATTGGATAGGACAACGAGGCATGCATTGGGGTGCACTGATGCCCATGTTACACAGAGCCGTCACTGCCCACAACCTGCCAGAGGCATTGATACTGCACCTGGGAGGAAATGACCTGATAGCACAAAAAGGCATCAGCCTGGTTCTGTCTGCGAAGGCAGACCACGAAAATGTGCATGCCCTATACCCAGCAACGACCATCCTCTGGTCCGACCTCCTTCCCTGTCAGTGCTGGAGAGGGGCCAATAAAGCTTCTCGCATCAATCATACAGTGCAAAAAATTCATAGGGCCATGTGTAACACAATGCACCAAATCAGCGGTGTCTCCATTCGCCACCCCAAAATTACAATGGACAATTCCGAACTGTTACGTGTGGATGGAGAACATTTGACTCCCACCCCCGGTAATGCGCTTTGGTTGTGCGATGTGCGTTAGGGCCTCAAGGACTGGTGACTGGCAGGGCGCAGCCCTTCTCTTTAGGAGGGGGCTTTCAGCTGTAGGTATCTTGGTGCCTACAGTTTGGTGTCTTTTGTGGCAGTTCTAGGCCTTAGCAGGGTCCATTAAAGGGTGGATTGTTAAAGAGTGTGCTGCTTTGAGATTTTGAGGAGCAGTATTGTTTTTCATTGCTTGACATTTTCAGTGGGAGAGCAGTGCCCCAATCATGAGCTGGACTGCATTGCTCTTTATACTAGTTACTGGAGATCCCAGGAGGGAGAGGGCTATTGTGTACATGCCTTGTTTTTTGGGCTCCACGTAGGCATATGATAGACAATCTGGGAGCAGAATGCTGAACTAGATGGACCTTTGGTGTGATCCAGCAGGGATTCCCTTATGTTCCTGACTCCTGAATCCCATAGTGGCTCCCCAGAACTTGGTCAAACAGTAATAATCTGTTCTGGCTGCCTAGTGCTGTGTGGCAAATCTCCAGTAAAAACAGCTATAAAAACCCACAGTGGGCTGCATTTTAGAGCTTTTTCAATGTTTTCCTCTTGATAATCTGGGTAGGATGATTGCTCTTTTATTTATTTTAATGTTTGTGATGTCCTTATGATATTGTTAGCCACTCAGAGATTACTTCAAAATATGGATTGGCATATACATTTCCTAAATCAATAAAATACTTAATAATTCCTTTCCATCACCACCACTAAATATTTGTAGTTCGCTAAATACAGCCACAGAACACAGTTTTTTTCTGGTTTTTTTCATTTTGTACATTTTTTTAAAAAAACAATTTCACCCCCGAGACAATTCCATTGTAACTATCCAACCTCCCAAAATTTCAACACCTCTTACCGTGGTTTGACCCCATTCTGTTTTAACAGTACAAATTCTACAAATACATTCCATATCTCCTCTTAATCATTTCTCCTGCGTATTCCCCATCTTACCTTAATAGCACACATTCATTTCTCATTAATAACTATATCCCACACCTCTTTATACCATTCTTCCATTTTGTATTTGCCTTGCCCCTTACACTTCCTAGCTATAATAACTCATGTCAATAAATTTGTGAGCAAGTCCTTCATAGCCCGGGAACCATCCACCCCATCGTAAATGGATAACAATGCTACCTCTGGACTTTCGGTCAGCTATAATCCAGTAATTTCTGTTATCTCTTTAAACACCCGTTTCAAAAAAATAAAAATAAAAATATGAACATATTTACACCCCCACCAAATGTGAACATAAGTCCCTGTTTCCTAGCATCCCCTCCAACATAACACCAAATGTTCCTTGTTTATTTGATTTAATCTTACTGGTGTTAAAACCATCTCTATACTAACTTATAATAATTTTATTTTATCCTTATAAACAATATTTCCCAATATTTCCAATACCCCCCCCCCCAACTTGGACTAGTTATCTGCCCTGTTGCCTCATTTTCCCTCACCTCTTTTAACTGATCTTGTTGATCTCCATTTGTACTAAAATTTTATACATTTCACAGGTTTCCCCTTCTATAACTATATTTTCTTCTTTATCTCTCCTTTTTATAATCATTTGTACTAATATTTTATAAATATCATGAGTTTATTCTTTGCATTTCTTGTTTTCCTTTAACCACTTCTTTGTCCATTGCTCAAGTTGTATACAGTTAAAGCAAATTATTTTACTTCCTGTTAGTGCGTCTCTTATTTGTTTGCTTCTCATTTTCTGCACCCATTCTTTTATTTTAAGTTTTTTCTTCTCTTTTTCTTCTTTTTCAATTTCCTTTTTAAAATTTACTGGGAAGTCTTCTATCATCACCACTAGAGTTAGTGGGGAATTTGCTGGTATCAATTTTCCTTTATATTTTGCCCGTATCTCAATGTTTCTTAATAAGGGATTTTCAATATTCTGCCACCATTGCCTATTGAAGAAAATATTTTCACTAACTTCTCCCTCATTTCCTATGTACCACTCTCTAAGCATTCTAATGTTCCTTCTTCTGTTATTCCATCTACGATATATCTTAACAGATTTGCTATATAACATAACCTGATGTTGGGGAGACCGAGTGCACCTATTTTCTGGGGTTTGTACTATCTTCTTTTATTAATTTTAGGTTTCATATCCCCATTACCAAATTTATTAATCATGCTTTGCCAACCCTTTATTTCTGTCTCTGATACATTAATTGGTACATTCTAAATTAAAAAAAAAATATTCTAGACAAAATTTTCATTTTAATTATTGCTATTCTTTGAAACCATGAGAGCTTTATTTTCCTATATTGAACCAGCTTTTCCTTAATTTCCTCTTTTATTTGTTAACATCACTTGTTCTAAATTTATTGTTATATTTATTTCCAAGTACTTTATTATATTTCTTAATTTTGTATCTATTTTTTCCCTTCAAAAATGAACTTCACAGAATCAGAACTGACACCACTCTGTTGAATCAGTCCATCTTCCCAAGTAAACTATGTTCATAGTGGCCAACCAGATGCCTGTGCATAGCCTGAAAGCAGGACCTGGGAGCAACACCACTCTCCCCACTACTGGATCCCAGCAACCGATATTCAGAGTCAAACTGCCCTCAACAGCAGAGGTTGAACATTGGACAAATTCATGAAGGAGAAGGCTAATCCGCCATTAAACACATCCAAGTTGTGGACCATCATTACTTCTTGTAAGACCAAATTCCAAAGATTAAACACATGCTGTGTGGAGTAGTTCTTGCTTTCTTCTGTCCTTAATTTTCCACCATTCCATTCCACAGGTTCTAGTATTATGGAAGACAGGTACTAGTCCCTAGTCCTGTATAAGAGACAATAAGCTTTCTGGGGTTCACATGTGGGAGAGCTACTCTGCTCATTCATTATTTTCTGGGCTTCTCACAGGTATCTGCTTCCTGAGAACGCTATGCAGGACTAAATGAGCCTTTTATGTGATTCAGCAGGGATCCTCTTTTGTCCCTGACTTTTGAATCCCTCAGTGCATCTCCAGAGGTCTGTCAAAGAGAAATTTACCCTGGTAGCCTACTGTTGTATGGCATATTTCCTGGAAAGGGAGCACAATAACCCAACATCAGCTGCACTTGACTACTTTGTCCAGCACAGTCCTCTTAATAAGTATCTGAAGGCACTTCTCTCTTCTATAGTCCTGCTTTGCATCCCTTTTCACATTAACACCCATTGTCAATGTCCTCATATGAAGGGAAACTCCCCTCAAGAGTAGAAATTGCATATTGGATGGATGGAAAGCTCTTTAATCTAAGCAGGCTGAAAGCAAAGAGTAAGGTTTCTGTAACTTCTGTCATAGAGCTGAAGACAATGTAGTGTGTGCACGCTTCAGAGGATGACCTCCAAACCATCCTAAATATCTTCGCAGAAGCTTACGAAATGGTTGGCCTATCACTCAGCTTCCCAAAAACCAAAGTGCTGCACCAACAAGCACAAAACAACCCTTCTGTACCACCACAAATCCAACTCAGTGGTGTAATGTTGGAAGTTATCCTTCCACAAGGGCCAACATTGATGCTGGAATCCAGTATCGCCTGAGCTCTACAAGTGCCTAGCTTTCTCCCGATTAAAGTGCAGAGTGTTTGAGGGCCGGGACATTTGCAGGGAAACCAAAATCCTTGTTTACAAAGCTATTGTACTACCAACCTTACTGTATGCTTGTGAAACCTGGACCATTTATAAACGCCAAATGAAGTGAAAGACATGAGGCAGGAGTTAATAATGCAGGTGAGCTACGCACAGGTGACCTGCAAGCAAGCTGCTGGCCAGCTCTGTGAAGGCTCCTTTTATTGACACATGCAAACCTAGGCAGATACATTTTGACCTTTACATATCTTCCAGTCCCGAGATCATGGGGTGGTACAAAGTTATTTTGGCACCTGTTTCCACCACATCATTTTCCCATTGCACAGTGTATGACGATGGAGACAAAGGTCTCAGAGGCAAAGGTCACAGACAGGACACCACAGACTACTGAGACCGCAGAAGGTTAGACAGAGGGCACGATGTTCAGACAGCTGTGGCTTTGTCTGTGAAGGGGAGTGTGCTCCGCACCCCAAGGTCATGTGTGCAGGCAGACTGTGGGGAGTGTGCTCTGGACCCAGCAATCATCCCTACAGCCAAAGATCACCAGTGGCGAAGCAATGATTCTTCAATATCACCTTGCCACAACAATTTAATTGACTATGAACAAAGGAAAATTTAACCCATATCCCATATTATGATGAGCCATCTCTCTCTCTGAAACTGTTGCTGGCATTTCTCTCTCTGAAACTGTTTTTGAGCTATGTACCCAGCCAGGGATCTGTCTGAGGATTTGCAACCACTATGCTTACTAAAATGCCTCAGTAAAGCGCATCTGCTGATGGAATGAGCTCTTCATGTGATTCATTGGCTGCCAACCATGCTGAGTTACTCTGCTGAACTGTTAATATGCCCTGAAGTCTGAGAGTGCAGGCATGCATACCAGGAAAGTCCTGGGGGCGTCAGGATGGTAAAACATACAATAATATACAAATGTGTATATTTATTCTTATTATCCTAATGCACTTTTAATTGTCAATAACCTAATATATTCTGTGTAAACTCATTCCAAATATCATTGAATTCATCCAAAGAAAATCTGCGCCTATACAGTAAGTTTTCCGTTCATATGTTACCAATGTTGTCATGTTGTCTAGCGATTGAGTAAAGGGAATTAAATCTCTATTCTTCCAATTCATCAGTATCAGTTTCTAGGCCACCATTAGGGTGCAGAGAATCCATTTTTGCTTTCTTGTTTTCAATTTCCATACAATGGGTATATAGTTCAAGAGCATAGTTGCTTCTGAAAATCTTAATTTTTTGAGTAGTGTCTTTGGGAGAAAGTGCTTATGGACTTCCGGGTTGGCGCCATTGTTTAATGGCGGATTCCCTCCGAGCTCCGGAGGGAATCGGCTCCGTAGCGTCTGGGTCTGGCCGCTGCGGCGAAGCGGGGACCCTTAAAATCACAGGCGCGGATGCCTGTGAACACAGAGACTCGGCGGGCACCATTTGCGCCCCCCCAATCCGCGACGGAGCCTTTTTAAAGGCTTCGGAACGGAGGCAGGGTGAGGCGTGGTGCTGAGAGTACTCCCTCGCCTACGGAGTGAAGCCGCAAGCCATTGACAGAGAGCGCCAACTTCTTCCAAGATCGACTGGACTCTAAAATACTAACCCGTGAGTAATACGGAGATTGGGACTTTAAAAAAAAATTTAATTTTGAATTTGGAACGAGCGGGAAGGGGCTAAAAAGGAAGTCAACCCCCCCCCCTCTTTGTAAACAAGTTAAAGCAAAGGACTGGGCAACCAAGGTCGAGAGAACCTGTTTTCTAGTGAAAAGATCTTGATTTCACGGTTTTGACACTATAAGGATTTACTGGAGGATAAAAAGAATTTGGGGACTGGAATTTCACCCCCCCCCCGAGACCCGGGAACGCCCCAAGAGAAAGTCTGTTGCATGGAAGATTTTGACAGCTGTCAAGAGAGCTGCTAGTCAGCTAGTTGCCAGCTGGAAAAAGAGAACATTGTTTCTGCTGTTTTTGTGGGTTCATCTGGTATAACTTTGTTGAAAACAATGAGGGCTGATACAAAATAACTGGACCTTTGGTTTCGAGCTGAAAGGAACATTAAGGAACTAAAATCCCCCTAGAGGGGTAATAGGGATACTACACTACAAAAATGACTGGAGTATGTAAATTCCAAGCAGAACTGGACAGAGCGCTCGTTCTCTTGGGAAATTTGAAAGATGAATACAATGTTATGTCTACAAAGATATCACTACTACACCGGTCAGTAAACAACAGTTTTGAGCTGGATAAAGATTTGAAACAGGAAGCCTACTCAACTGAACAAATAAATGAAACTGAAAGTGCAGAAATGATGGAGCAAGGTGGATGTGGAAAGCCTGGTCTGAATGGGAGCCTGGAAAATGGAGAGATCTCCCTTGGAGGAGATCTGAAGACCTGAGGATTATAAATCTGCGGAAGGTGAAAGCTGGAGCCTTGGGGACATCTGGATCTGTAAGAAATTTGAAACAAAAGTTGGAGCCCCCCATAGGCTTTGCCTTTAAGTATGGAAGACTGGCTGGAAGCAACAAGGACTCTGCTGGTCCGGAGCCCCTTCGAGACTTGGGGTTTAACATTAAGGACCATCAAAGAGACCGGAAGAAAGGAACTGAGAGAGATAAAAGGGCCTCAGATGTGAGGTCTCCAGGTTAAATAAATAACACAAAGACTGATGGACATTGGTCGGGGATTGGAACCGGGAAAAGGGTGGGTAGAGGTTGGGAATCCAAAGGGCACATAAGGATAATTTGTTTTCTTTTTTTACTTTTAATTAATGGTAAGGAAATTGGGTAAATCGTGGAAGGGAAATTTTGGTCGACTTTAGGAAAAAGGTCTAAGAATAGATAATGAGGTATAAGTATTGATGTGTGTTTTAAATAAGGTAAAATTGGTTTCTTCTTTTTTAAATTAATTGAAAATAAGATTGTTAAAAATAAATGGAGGAAATGGAAAAAAGGAAGTAAAGTAAAATATGGTATGTTAGAATAAATGTATAAGTTAAGGTAAAGAAATAAGTTAAGGACTTGCTGAACTGACAACTTAAATTGGAATACAAGAAGGGGAGGTGTGAGGAAGTCTGAGAAATAAGGTTAAGAACGATAACTTTATGTGTTTTTTCTATTTTTCTTTTGTTGTTTAATTTTGTTATGTATTTTTGTATTTTTCTTTTGTTCTGTTCATTTTTTGTTCTTGTTTGTTTTTTGAAAATGCTAATAAATATTATTTAAAAAAAAAAAAAAGAAAGTGCTTATGTCCAGCACTTTCTCCCAAAACGTAGTAAGTGTAGGACACAGTAAAAGCATGTGTTTCAAAGAAGAATTGTCAATAATACATCTCCAACCAAGAGATACATTAGATAATCTTTTCTTATACAAATGCAAGGGAGACCAATAGATTCAAAGAAGGATTTTCTGTTGTATAATTCTTAGATTAAGATCCATTGATATGATACTGAAGCCAAGAAATTTTCCCACTATCCAGGTAATAGTGAACATTCCAAATCTTTATTCCAATCATTTCTTAAACTCTGCATATCAAACTGAGTTTCAAATTAATTATCCAATTGCTCCAAATTTCAAGTGTCTCAGACGCTGTGAAGGTAGTCAGACCAAACGAAGTTACTAAAATATGTTGTAGCTGCAAGTATTGCCATTGGACCACCTCTGATAGATGGTATTTGATGTATGTATTGTACGTATAGAAGTCTTCCTCATCTATCAGTTGGTCCAAGGTCACAACACCCATGTCAGCTGCATCCCATTGCTGACAGAGGGGGAGAGCGTGGAGAGACAGGAGGAGGTAATTATGTAGGAATGCAGAACGAAGGAGGAGCAGCCTTGTTGCAGTAGAAGCCTGAGCTCGGAGAACAAGGAGAAGGGGGGAGTTCAAGGGGAAAGACAGTTTAAGCTCAGACTCAGAGGGAGGGCCACCAGAAATAGCCCATCCCATGATGCATAGGTGCACAAGAATTAATGAGAGGTGTGAACAGAAAAGGAAGCGAAAGTGGGGCTTTAAATGTGGGAATAGGAAGGGGCGGAACTCAGACTCAGCAACAGCTAATTTGGAAGCAGACACTGAGTGACTGAGCTCCAGAGTGATTTGTGTGTTTTGACCAATAAACCTGAGCTAATTACTGCCAGAGTTGTCTCGCTTCTATGGGAGAGACCCAACCATAACACCCATTATCACACAGTTTTTCCATATTACCATTCCTCTCCGCACATTATTGAAGTAGGATTTAGCATGTGAAAATGAATTTATTTTTATTAGCTAATATATTCCAAATCTTTCTAATTGACTTGTTTCAAGAGTTGAAGGGACTTCAAATATTTTGATCCTAATACTATCCACCCAACCGAAAGTGTTATATACTGTGTGTGTGTTCTAAGGTTGCCCAACTGAGGAGATTATGACCATCAGCAGGTCTCCAATATTTGATACTTGTCAATAAATAAGCACGAATGTATAATTCCAGTCTCGGAATTCCAGATTTACGTTATAGTAAGCCACTCAGATTTCTTTGAAATATGGACTGGAATATACATTTCCTAAATCAATAAGATAACTCATAATTACCCATTGTTTTTCATTCTAAAAACTTTGCCCTTCACCACCACTGCCACCAAATATTCTTAATTTGATAAATGCAGACACACAACACAGTTTTGATTTGCTTAACCAATTTATTCTGATTATGAACAAAGGATTTTTTTTACACATATCCCATGTTTTCATGAGCCAAAGCCCCACATTTCTTCTTTAGTTTTCTTTTCCCTGCATCCCATTCACCAAATAGAAGCCTCAGGAGTTCTGTGAATACCAGTTGCTCTGGACTCCCACGTTCAGACAAGCAACCACCACTTCCACTGTTGCAGAAAATAGTGGAATCCAAGAGGAAGAAGACATTGCTCTCTCCTAACTACCCTTAAAAGCTGAGTTGGTTTGGTGAAACTAGAGTTTCACCGCATCGTGCTCCTATTATCTTGCCTGAAAAGTACTTGTTAAGAATTGATGTCTTGGCCAATTCACAAAAAGCTGGTGATGCACAGCCTTTGACGACCTTATCAGGAACTTCACTGTTGTCTAGTAAAGAAAAAAAGACAAGGTGAGATGAGCATCTTGGTAGCAACCTGTGTTTGTGTGTGTGTGTGTGTGTGTGTGTGTGCGTGTGCAAAAGAAAAAATAGGAGCATCTTAATTTTTAACAACTATGTTGAGCAAGTATAGAAAACATCTGAAAATCACATGAAATGAATATGAGAGAGGTTTTTAAATGAGGTGTCTAAATAGTCTATTTTTTTTTCTTAAGGGGCAAGGGCTCATCTTCATTGATATTGCTTTCCAGATCAGTTCTCCATGGCTAATTTTACTTCTTTTAAAGACTGATGAAAACACTCTTTTAATAAACTTTTATATGTAATTTAACAAACAGACTATTACTCTCACCTTGTCAAACCTCCACCCCGGATATATACATAGTCATCTATATACATACAAAGCAAATGTGATTTGAGGTGAGTTATGTTTTCAGGAAAAAAGAAACTCTTCCTCAAATGCACAAATAATCTATTTTCTGGAAGGAAGCCACAAACAGAATGAAATAGTAGCACACACACACACATCCCATTCCCCCCCCCTCACTCATTGCAAGGCAGTTCTACTTACCATGAACAAGAACAAACTCAATGCACTGAGTCTCCTGATCGTAACACCTGATGGCATTTAAACCCTCAGAAGCTTCTGATTCAGCTACACCAAGGTTCGGGCACTCCAGCCCATTCAAGTTCCTCGGTGGCACTGCCAGAAGTAAATACTAAAGTCAAGACATGATTCCAGCCCATTTATCTTTATTCTAATTCCTAGGCTTCACTTCTCTAATCTTGTGAGAGGGTTGCAACATCTCTACTTCATTCTGTTTCTGCAATTAATGATGTTGATGATGCAGATAGTTAGACCTGAGATGAGCAGACAAGCAGTGGTATTTTTTAGGGAGTGAGTTGGGGAGTTTATTGTGGTTCAAGGACCCGACCCCCGCAATGTGAAATGAATACACAAGGACACATGATATAAGGTTAATGGGCAAGGAAAGGCCACAACTTTATTGATTACAGCAGTGAAAAGGTATTGGCTTAGGCATTGGATCTCTAAAACAAGTGGGTTTATTCACCAGTAGGTGGAGCCTGTTGATGCTAATCCAACTATAGGCTCACCCCTGATGTCACTGAGGGTCGTGCCATGGCCTCCCGCCAAGCAGGCATCGGACAGAATACACAACCGCCAGATTCCTTTAACGGAATACCCAAAAACTGAAGGCATAGGCGATGGCCACACCTAGCCCTTCGACACACCACAACACATTATTCCAATGCCTAACCTACCCACCAATACCACAAAAGTTGTGACGATTGCTACGAGGTAGGCGAAAAAACCAAAAGGCCTAATGCCAAATGGAAAAACTCCTACCAGGCCCCCTGGACAACCAGGGCGACCAACCTAAGGTCCATAGCAAGGCCAATGACCTAAGCCCTAACTCAAAGGGAGTGAAGGGTGGGTGACTCGCGACGAGACGACGGCGAAGAATGAGGCCGGGGAGAGGCTGGCGCTGCAGCAAAAGGCTGCTGAGCACGCCCCCTCGGAGGCACCTGGTTGGGTGCCTGCCGAGGGGCGTGGGCGCCATCCAGGAGAGGTGGAGGCAGGGGGCTAACGCCCCCTGCTAGGGGCGGTGTTCGGGCTCCCGCCCACAACCACTCCCCTCTATTCCAGGGAGGAGAGTCTTTGTGGTTCGAGGACCCGACCCCCGCAATGTGAAATGAATACACAAGGACACATGATATAAGGTTAATGGGCAAGGAAAGGCCACAACTTTATTGATTACAGCAGTGAAAAGGTATTGGCTTAGGCATTGGATCTCTAAAACAAGGGGCACTTGGGGGGGAGGAGGGGGTAAAATGAACACTCAGGGCAAGGAAAAGTTTAGAAGAAAAGGAAAATAGCTGTCCTTTACAGTGAGCCAAAATGAAGTGGAAATATAAACCGTGGGTTAGCCTGGACTTTTCAGTAAGGGTCCATAAGCCACAACCTTTTGTTTGTTTGTTTGTTTAAAAGCGGTTTTCTTTAGGAACCCTGTACTGGCAAGTGAAGCCAATGACAAGAACCAGGCAGAGGTACACCTTCAAAGGTTCTAAACGTATAAATGTACAATGCTGAGGAATGGTTGCCTGATCAGAAACCCTGAATTGTCCGCCCCAAGCCCTGCCTTATTTCTTCCCCCAAATGCCAAGCAAAGAGGGGTGTGTGGCTTAGATAAAGTAAGAGGGGTGAGGTTTAAGTGGTACCAATGGAAGGGATGGCAGGGTAAATCAAACCCACACTAAAAGAGTAATAAATCAACAAACGGCCGGCACAAACACACACTGCCAGCACACACACACACGACTTAAAATTAGAGAGGAACAGGCAAGGGCAAGGGAGGGGGAAAACGTACAAGCACCCTGGCCAACAAATTAAAATGTAAGGCAAACCCACTCAGTCACCCAGACCAGCCAGGCAATCGGACGGGCAAGGGCAATAGAGGGGAAAAACATACAGGCACCCTGGCCAAAATTAAAATAAAACGCACAGCCACCAAGGCAGAGGCCAGGGAAGGAAAGTGAGGAGACAAGGGAGATAGAAAGACGGCACTCACACTCAGACCTCGCTGGTGGTGGAGAGACCATGTGCTGCGCAAAGGAAAAAGCTGCAGCTTAAGAAAGGTAATTCACACTTAAACCACCCAAACAAATCCAGCACCAGGAGTGGGGGAAAATAAAATGTAGGTTTTTACACAGAAAAGAGGACACAGCAAGACAGCAAGGCAAACTTGGGTGCCTAGGTTTTTTAAAAGCAGTAAAGCAATGAGCGCACACAAGCCTCCTAAATTTAAAAAGGCAAGCCAGGAACCAGACAGCCTCCACACACACAAACACCCCCCAACTCCAAACCTCATGGCTGAGCTCTTCCCTGCGATGACTTTCCGTGCAATGACTCGCGGCGAGACGACGGCGAAGAATGAGGCCGGGGAGAGGCTGGTGCTGCAGCAAAAGGCTGCTGAGCACGCCCCCTCGGAGGCACCTGGTTGGGTGCATGCCGAGGGGCGTGGGCGCCAGCCAGGAGAGGTGGAGGCAGGGGGCTAACGCCCCCTGCTAGGGGCAGTGCTCGGGCTCCCGCCCACAACCACTCCCCTCTCTTCCAGGGAGGAGAGTCTTTGTTGTGCATGTGACTTCTTGGCCACTGTTATTTTTGGTGCTTGGTTTATTATATATAGTGTTCAATCTCTAATTACATATACTTATGTAGTGCTTATGACTATGAAATAGACTTAGGTATATAATCTTGTTTAAGTATAACATGTTGCATACTTTGTTACTATGTTGGAAACCCTCCTCAGATTAAGGTTACTATGTAAAGTTTTTAAACAACAAATGAATAAATAAATAAATAAATAAAGCCTTGGTGTGTATCTGTTTATTTATTAATGATTATTATATATCACTTAATACTAAAAAGAGGCTCCTAGTGGTATAGAAAACTCAGAAACTACAATAAAATTTAATTTTATACCTAAATGCATTACAATGCAATAAAAAAAACAAACAAACAAAAAACATCAGCATATATTGAAGTGTCTTTAGAGTGAAGGAACCCTTCTGTCTCCAGTGCTCCAATAATATTCTTAATAAATAATAATAATAATAATAACTTTATTTTTATTTCATTATCTATACCCTGCCCATCTGGCTCGGTTCCCCCAGCCACTCTGGGCAGTTTACAGCATTTATAAAGCATCTCCTAACTTACAAAATGCTACCACATCACACTAAGATTCTGCCTCTAATATCCACAAACTATAAAGTTATTACCTCTGCAGTTCTGCCCCAACAAGATCAGTCCCAGGGTGAGCTGGGCTTTCAGAAAGCAAGGGGGCATGTTTTGTACACTTGTTGAGTGATCAATCTAAAATTTTATTTTTTTTCCTCATGGGCAGGTAGGGTTTCAGCCTGCATGGCAGTTGGAGCTGGTAGACAGTTGCTCTGGACACAGAATTGACCTGTACCTACATGGACAGCTGTGAGTCCAAAATGACTCCCAGGCTGCACACCTGGTCCTTCAGAGGCACAGTTACCCCATTCAGGACCAGGGAGTTCTCCACTCCCACCCACCCCCTGTCCCCCAAGAACAGTACTTCTGCCTTGTCAGGATTCATTCTCAATCTGTAAGCCGCCATCCATCCTCCAACCGCCTCCAGACACCCATACAGGACCTTCACCACCTTCTTATTCATTATCACTCATCCCATTTTACTGCACAAATGCACACAGATACATAATCCATCCAGTCACCCCAGTCATCTCTCACTCAATCACCAGCAACCATTGCCAGTCATTGCAGTTTAAAAAAGTGAAAATCAGGACACTAAATTTGAAGTTTTTATGCATCCCCCCCGCCAATTTTGCTGATTTTCGATAATGCCCCCCGGACATAGGAAAACGTCAATGTTTGGCAGACCTACCGTAGAAACCAATGAGAGAAAAGAAACAGTTCACTAACTGAGACATGAAATATAGCAATGGGAGGAACTTAGGGCTACCATATGCCCATATTTTCCCATCAAGTAGGGTGATTTTTGTTTTTAAAAATGCTTTTAAAATCCCCTCCAAAACCCAAAAACTTATTTTTGTTCCCAAATAATTTTGTTCTCAAATAGAGCTCAACAACTTTGCCCAAGCAGTGAAACTTTTCTTGTTCTCCAGTTAAATGGCATCCAGCAGCAATAGATAGTTTCACTAACTACCTCTGCAGTTCTGCCCCTCCAAGATGAGTCCCAGAGTGAGCAAGAGGGGGCATGTGTTCTTATCTCTCTCTCTGTTTCCCCAATTTTTCTGGGGTGTTCTCTTCCACACACCCAGTGGTCATTTGAATCTTTTGGGCAAAAAGTGCTTCTCCATGACATACAGATGGTGATACTGATTCCAAGAAACTAGGTTAGGGCATTTACTGCACACCTCCAAGGAATTATTGAGGCCCCATTGGGAGCTCAATATTTATTTATTTATTTATTTATTTGGAATTAAATTTGTATACTGCTTTCATTCAAAATCACAGGGCAGTTCACTACATATTTTTTTAACATACCGTATATCAAAATTCTGTCCCTAATAACTGGCAAGGGAACATTGCACTGGCACCCAATCAAGTGATACAACTTTTTAATCTCATGTCATCTAATTTTCTTAATCTTTTGTACACTTGTTGAGTGATCAAAACTAAGTTCAAATCTAAAATGTTAATTTTTTATCTCGTCCCGTTTTTGAGTTATGAGGGTTTGAAATTTCAAAAAGAGAGAGAGAAATTTGACCTTGCCAGAATACACAAAGGCCTTAAAAGCTCAGCCCAGCATTGAGATACGTCAAAACTAAAAACACAAATCCCTGCAGAACCTGAGCTTCATGATATGTCACATGATGGACTTACTCTAAATCTAAAAATCTAAGTTACCAAATTTTCAATTTTTAATAAAGGATTAAAAAAATTAATATGATTTAAAAATTCAAAAAATATACTGATTATTTAATATTTCAAAAAGCCACCTGCAAATTTCACATTTTTCAAAATATATTTTGTACATAAATGTCTGCCTTATTGGATTTTATTTGGGATAAATGGGTCTTCTTGGAGTAAAATATAACAGAATAAACAAGATCTCAACTATAATATTAGTTGCTTCAGGCACTTCTTTAGAAAGTAATTCAATTAAAAGGTGTCTGAAAAGCTAGTTAGGCTTTTCTTTTAAAAATGTGTTAAATGAGGTAAAAAAGTTGGATTACTTGATATAGAATTACCCAGGAATGAATCTTGGACTGGAACAGTATTGCTTGTCTTAGAGTAACAAGGAAAGAAATTGGAAAGCTCAATGCTATTTATCTTTGGCAGTAGATAGATAGATAGATAGATAGATAGATAGATAGATAGATATACTTACTTTCAGGAAATCCCAGGTTGCACAAAAATGTTTGACAGCAATAGTGGATATACTGGATGTATTTTCTTTCTACTGAAGAGAAGGTGGCATTTGCTGGGATGCAATCTTCAGCACAACCCTTGTTCTTGTCGGCCTTTCTAGAGCCATCTGTTAGAAAGAATTGAAGGAATAGCAAGATGTGCAAAAATTCAAATTAATGAACATACAAATATAAATACATTGGGCAAATGGGTGATTTAAGAGAAAATACCTGGCAACAACTGAATTCAGCAAACTAATCCATAAAGTAGCTTCTTTGAAGTATATTTTCTTCTGCAATACCATGTGAATATTCTAGGATAGTTCCTTAACAACTTGCACATAAATGGGACTAGATGGACTTCCTTTTCTGCCCCTACAAAAGAGGTTAGAATAGTTTGATCCACCACCCATCTCTACCTGATATGGAACTAGCTGATCCAGGGGTCTGACACATGAAGCTTCCTTATATTTTGTACTATATTTCTGAGAGACGGGAGAAGATGGTTTAACAACTGTTCCCTCTAATTTTCTGATCTCTTGAACTCACTTCTCTCTGGCTATCTCAATACAAGAAATCTTTTTGCACGCAACCTTCTATGGGGAAAAGCAGTTATATCTGTTTTTCCCCTTTTTCCTTTTTAAAAAATTTCTGTGGCTTCATTTGTCATCAGAGTATTTCAGCATTTGATGCTATGTGCTGTTACTATATGTTGCAGGCCTATTTGGTGTCAGCTAATAGTTCAACTAGATAAATAGGTTCCACTCTGGTGGGAAGGTAAACGGCGTTTCCATGCGCTGCTCTGGTTTGCCAGAAGCGGTGTAGTCACGCTGGCCACATAACCACGAAGCTGTACGCAGCCCCCTTGGCCAATAAAGTGAGATGAGCGCTGCAACCTCAGAGTCGTCCATGACTGGACCTAATGGTCAGGGTTCCCTTTACCTTAATTGGAGACAGGTTCTAAAAAGAGAGAGTGGGGTGGTGGCATTGGGGACAATATTTATAAGATGTGGCCTGGATCAGGTAAATTGATTCTGATTGGGCTGAGAATCTCCATTCGCCCCTTCCTCCTTTTCAGGACTGTTGTTTGCATCCCAGTGTGACAGTGGATAGACTGCGCCTCTGGTCATTGCCTACTCTGGCCCATGCAGCGTCCCAAATCTTACAGACATGCCTATGCAAGAAAAACTCAAAAGTACATGAGAGTGTAAAGCAGGGGTTGTCAACCTGGTCCCTACTACCCACTAGTGGCCATTTCAGGATTCTAGGTGGGCAGTAGGGGGTTCTACAGCGCAAGCTGAATCCTCCTTACCATCAAGAAAGATGGGCGGTAGTGGGCGGTAGGTATGACTACCCTGGGGTAAAGTGAAGTGACTTCTGGTTTCCCACAAGATGGAACATGGCATGAGCTCAGAAGGGCTTGATCGCTAACAGGCTTTGAGGGGGAAGATGCGAAGGCTACGCATCCCCCCAACCCCCAAGAGGGAGTCTTGGGGTCAGCATAGAAGCGTTGTTGTCAAAGAGGAGTTTCCCGGTCTCTTCATCTCTTTGTAAGGAGAGGGGAAAGGGGGATGGTCCTGATGCAAGAGAGTAGCAGCCCATGATGCCGGTTCCAAGAAGCAGGAAATCTCCATATCCCCATAGTTTAACAGAGCAGAAAAGGGAAATCTTACAAATGAAATGTAAAATTGAACAAAAAAATCTGGCATGAAGAAAGGGGTAAAAAGAAAGTCCCTTCTTACTTGGTAAAACATACTCTTCCTTGAGTAGTATATGCACCCAATGATAATAAAGCTGATTTCTATAAACACCTGGAAGAAACAGTGTTAGACTATATGGAGGAGAAAATAATTCTCCTAGGAGATCTGAATGGAGTTGTTTCGAACATGATAGAACTCAGAGAAGTGTAGATAATAAAACAGGACGATTATCTCAAACTTTTTCCAGTTAAAAGAAATTTAGTAGACGCTTGGAGGTTGTCGTAATTCAAGCCAAAAGTCAGAGCCTCCAGCTTAGCTCTTAGTCCAGAGGAATTTGGCCACCCTCCAGGTGCCCGGCTTGAATCCTTATGACCTCCCGTCTGCGACTCCCGGCAAGATCAAAGGAGGTCTCCAATCGGCGATTCTCCTCAACGTGAAGGAGAACACACCACTCCTCCCCCAGGGAGGGGGGAAAGAGACAGACAGAAATATATCTACATGTCTTTATTTCTGTCTTTCAGCAGTACAGAGAAAACATGTCTGCACACTCTGCTTCCCCACTGCAGAGAGAGAAAATAAACTCCACCCATGTACTTCCAGTACAGGGTCATGTGCTGCTCTGAGGTAACATCCGGCTCTCAGAGCACTTTACAAACAGTCCCAGTTTCCCACGGGACAATCCAATAACATCAGTTTCCTGTTTACCATTCCAGCCACCTGGTGCTTGCTTCTGCATTGCTCCTTTTTCGTAACATCCTCCCCCAAAAGAATCAATGCGTGTTGCAGCAAGCAAAGCATGATCCAGAGAAGAAAACAAACAGTTGTTATACACATAACACTCCCCTGTTGTTTCAGTTCCACCCTTGGAACTCCCCGCCACTGGTTTCCCCAGTGTACCTCTCTGGTTGTCTGGTTTCCAAGGAATGAGTGCACCTACATTACCTTGGCTAGCAGCTCTCTGTTGTGTCTTTGTCTCTGACTTAGACACAGCTTCAACCTGTCCTCGGTTGTTTACAACAGCAACACATGCAACAGCTAAGTTAGCAAACTCTTTTGAGTACCTCTTGGGTGGTTGACCCTTTGTAACTCTCTCAGACCTACGTATGAGGTGCTGATCCTCTCTGCTCACTGGTCCAGTCTCAGGACTCTTTGGAGAACCAGTTCCAATGGTAAACAGTGGTTCATCCTTCTTTTGCGAAGGCCTATCTATTGTGTGAGATTTCCTCTCAATGACTGTGACAACTGAGCTCTCCGAGCTATCAGTGTCATCACTTTCTGTACAGCTGAAATCAGTGAAATCATCATCATCTGAATCGTCCTCAGTGGGAAATGTGTGTACTATCACTCTCTCCTGTTCAGGAGCACTCTCTAGAAATTTTGTGAGAATCACCTGACCAGATTCAGACAAAATTACTCTGTAGAGACCCTTTTCATACCCCACAAAAATGCCTCTGGCATTCTTAACTCCACCTGGAGCTTCTGTTCTCACCTGAGACCCAAAAACCTTGAAATGGGCAACAGAAGGTTTTCTGTGGAACAGTTTCTCAAAAGGAGAACTTCCCAACTCTTTTGAAACCTTTCTCACTTTAGTATAACAGAACGACATTAGAGACTCGGCCCAGTACTCATGTGGCAGATGTGAACTAAGCAATTGCGCTTCCATCCCCTTTTGCAATTCTCTGTTCACCCGTACACAGACACCCCTGTTCCACGCTTCCGCTGAAACAGAAACCTTGTGTCTGATCCCCTTCTTCTGCAGGAACCGCTGGAAATCCTGTAAAAGAAAAATCTGCTTCTCATCTGTGAATAAACAATCAATGTTAGCATCATGCATACTCTTAACTTTGTCACAAAACTCCTGAAACCTCTCTAAGGCTTCCTTTGGCTTTCTCAACACATAAACCCAGACATAGTTAGAGAAATGATCCACACACACAAGATAATATCTTGCATTGCCTCTAGATGGTTCTAGAGGACCAATCACATCAGCATACACCCGCTGAAATGCTCTGTTGACTCCGGTCTTCTTCTTGCTCACACCTGCAAGAGAAACTAGGTTAGACACAGATGAATTACATTCCATGTAATCACTTTGTGCAAAAGTCAACAAATAAAGTCCATCCTTCTGTTTGGCAGAAAGATATAGCTCTCCATCTTTGTAGATCTTGCAGCTCTCAGCATCGTAGGACAGTTTCAGTCCTTTCTTTGCAATCTGCGAAACACTCAGCAGATTGAACTTCAATTCAGGAACCAAGTAAACATTGTTTATTGTCAAGTCCAGACTCTTAAGATAGACAGTCCCCACGCCGGCCGCTTCTAGCTCCTGACCATTGGTCTGTGTCACAGTGAAGCTTTGCTTCTTAAACGTTGAAAAGAGTCCTCTGTGTGGGGACATATGAACCGTCGCTGCAGTGTCGATAATAAACGCGTTCCCAACATCTGGCGTGGTTCCTTTCACCATCAAAGCCTTTGCAGGTTCCACCATAGGCTTGGTACGACATTTGCCTGACGCCTCAGGCTTTGCTGAGCGGCCCTTCGCTCCTTTTGGCTGACGTGGCTTCTTGCAGCTCCGCTGAAGATGCCCAGCCTGTCCACAACTGTAACACTGGACAACATTCAAAGCTACAGCATCCTTTCCAGTAGCCTCATCGGTGGGGGAATTAGAACTCCGTTCCTCCCTCCCCCTGTCCTTTTCTTCCAGTGCAGCATGCCGGCTGTGTTCATCTAGAACCACAGCACTCAGGGGCACTCCCCCCTTCTTGGCATCCATGCTGAATCCAAGGGCAGCTTTACACTCAATCTCAAGCCAGCTTTCACTTTTCAAGCCAGTAAAACTCCAAAAGTCTTTGTTTACTGCTTCACTGGCAGGCAAACCTTTGGGTTGTTTTTTCAAAACCCTTGCACAGCTGCGCAGATACACTTTCGATTTCCCAGGCTCTTTTTAGGCCACTCAGTAACTGGCAGACGTTGCCTAGCAACCTGCTCAGGACGGAACTCCTTATCTAAACCACAGGAATTCCTGGTATGCAAGCTTGCTCTTTCAGAGCTGTTTTTCTTACGCAGCTTGTGAACCAGAAAATAAGCCTTTCTGCGTTCATTCTCTCTTGCCCGAAATGCTGCATACCTTTTCCGTTGCCTTGAAACACACTCCTCTCGGTGTCCAGCTGTCTGTTCTGTTTAGCCTCTGGCTGCAGGCAGACGCATTTCTTTATCTCCTTAGGTGCAGAGGATGGCAACGATTCATCGACCTCTCACCTCTCATGCAGATTCTCATAGATCAGATATCCAGCGTTCTGCTACCAGTTGTCGTAATTCAAGCCAAAAGTCAGAGCCTCCAGCTTAGCTCTTAGTCCAGAGGAATTTGGCCACCCTCCAGGTGCCCGGCTTGAATCCTTATGACCTCCCGTCTGCGACTCCCGGCAAGATCAAAGGAGGTCTCCAATCGGCGATTCTCCTCAACGTGAAGGAGAACACACCACTCCTCCCCCAGGGAGGGGGGAAAGAGACAGACAGAAATATATCTACATGTCTTTATTTCTGTCTTTCAGCAGTACAGAGAAAACATGTCTGCACACTCTGCTTCCCCACTGCAGAGAGAGAAAATAAACTCCACCCATGTACTTCCAGTACAGGGTCATGTGCTGCTCTGAGGTAACATCCGGCTCTCAGAGCACTTTACAAACAGTCCCAGTTTCCCACGGGACAATCCAATAACATCAGTTTCCTGTTTACCATTCCAGCCACCTGGTGCTTGCTTCTGCATTGCTCCTTTTTCGTAACAGTTTAAACATCCAAGGGCAAAGGAATCCCCATATTATTCCGAGCTGAACCAGTCTGCCAGCAGGCAAGATGGAATTTGGATCTCAGAAGAATTAACATTAAGAGTGAGAAAATTTGAAATTGATGCAAAGTTCCTATCAGATCACAATTCAGTGTCCTTATTCCTGAAGGGGAAAGAAAGAAGGCGGAAAAGATAGAGGATGAATGAAGCATTACTTATTGATGAAGGAATATGGAGACCTTATCAACAAGGAGAAACTGACTGATCAAATTGATGGAGTATACAGAACTGGACAAGTGGACAGGTCAGATAAAAAGATCAAACAATACAAAAAATAAAAAATGATTGAAATATATTCAAACAGTATTTGAAAGACCATTATGGAGAATAATTTTTTTTGACCACTTTAGAGTAACTCCTGTAAGAAAAGAAGAAAAAAGTAAAACATAATGGAATTAGGTTATTGAATAAATGGCTGTGTTAGGAGGGGCAGTCAACTAAGTAAAACTGAGGACTGAGGTAAGAAGGGGAGGGAAGTCAAACGGAAATGGATTACAAATGAATCAAATCAATCAATATGTATTTTTGTTCTTTTTTCTTTCATTATGTTTTTAAAATATATGTTTAATTAGAGGAAAATCAAGTTGTTACAATGTGATTTGATGAATGTATGTCTAAAGCAACCAATAAAAATGAATTACAAAAGAGAGAGAGAGCGCAAAGTGAAGTGACCAATGGAACCAAGTCACAGCAGTCTGCTTTGCTTTCAGTTGAAAACATTGCAGGACTCAAGGGAAGAAGACAACAAATGAAGGAGGAGGAGGAGATTGGGTGGTCTGTGTGGGCATAACACAGTAGGAGGACAAGGAAAATGAAGCAAAATGTGCAAGCCCAAGGGGACTTTTTACAGGACAGATTATACACTACTAAGCAGCTGGCTGCAAGACGTGGCTAGTGGATATCCTTAATGGCATGCTGGACTTGTTCCAGGTGTCGTAGGTTTGGCAGTCACCTTCTATGCAACCTTCTATTTCACCACTTTGTGCAGCAGAAGAATCATTGGGCTGGATTCTTAGTGGGAATGGGAGGTGAAGCCCCATCCTGTCAGATGGGATCCCTCTCAGGGATCTTGGAAGAATGCATTCCTTGTCCATACATCCAGCTCAGGGGTTCAGGGGACAGAGCACCCCTTGCTGGTGTCTACTTGAGGTTCACAGGATGCTCTTCATGCTGTTGATGGACGCTAATATTGGTCATCCCCAATAGTCTATCAGTCAGTAGGCGGACTGGTTACATGTCCAGTGTCTGTGTCAAAGCTGTTTATCCCTGTAATCAATAAAGTTGTGGACTAATCTGAACCCAACACATGTCTCCTTGTGTGCATTCACTTGCTATGCACCTCATTGCTACATCAATGTGCCTGCACCAACGAAGAGTAGGTTCTGATTTGGTTGCTTTCTAAGCAGTTGGGAATTATCATTCACTGAGGGATTGTCATTTAGGAGTTAAGGGGGAGCTATGAGACAAATGCCAGAAAAAGATGAGGCCTGCATATTTGTGCACAGTTTGTTCACAGTAAGCAGCTGGTAAAAGTCAGGAGAAGGTTACCAGTGGCTCTGTGGATCTATGAGGCTTCCCTGAGTCAAAGTATGAGAGAGTGAGAGAGGTTCCACACTCTGTTAGTTAATGATATGGAAATGGGCCATCTCAGTGGCTCCTTGCAGACTCTGGAATTCCCTGCCTGAGAGAGAGAGAGAGAGAGAGAGAGAGAGAGAGAGAGTGTTTTCAACATAGAGAGGGATGGATGGGTTTCAACACGAGGTTTTCTTCTTTATTTTATTTTTTTGCTTTTATTGTACCTCACTCAAGAATCTAGACTTGATCCTACTTTGTTGTCATTTTACAACTGGGTCTCAACAGGTTTTTGGAGAATGACTGCTTTTACTGAAAGGGTTGGGGTTGTGTTGTTTTTATTGTAATTATTGGTACATTTTAAACAGATTTTTAATATAGTTTTAATTCTAATATTTAATTGTTGAAAAAGTTGAGTTCCTCAAGGTTGGTGAGATCAGCATTCTGTTGTCACACTAGATACCCCAGAGACCAAAGGATGCACCCACACGCTTAGAGTTAATATGACAGAAAGGCTTCATACTCACTTAAATAGTTTTCAGTAAGCTGAGTAAAGCAACTTCCTCCTTCGATAATACAAGGTTTCATCATGGTTGTTACACATTGCAGTTTCACTGCAGAGAGGAGAGGAGAGGAGAGGAGAGGAAACATAAGTTGTCCAGTCTTTGAGAAACAGAATATTCCAAGCCAAACACGAGCAATGTTAATGGTCTCAGGATCCACATGTAGTGGTGGGTTAGAGGCTGCATGCACACCAACACACAACTCTCCCCCCCCCCATTCCTCACACAGGAACATCTCCAGACACAGAAATGGAAAGACACAAAGCCTTCCTCCCATTTGCTAGTATTTTTTCTTCCACTCCAGGCCTACTTTGTAGCTGCCCAGCTGCATAAAGCTTCATCATAGATCTTCAATCCCCCCCATGAATCTCACCTACAATATCCTTTCATTTCTTGGGAATTTCCCTATTTAAGTGAGTGAACACAACACAATATTCCCCTTTCCAAATCCTTTCTTTGGTAGTTGGGAGACGATGGAAACCCAGTGGGGGCTGATGGCTCTGAAAATGGGATGGCGTCCACTTAACCACATCCAAGGGATCAGGGTGGGACAGCACTGATGATATAGACCCACCTTCTCCCTTCATTTCCCCTCAGAGCTGGTGGGTGCTACTGGATGAAGGGGGGGGGCATCAGAGTTATCCCTGCAGATCAGGGTGATTGGTCACATCGACAGATCCTGGGCCCCTTTCCTGATTACAAGCATCCAACAAGATGGCAGATCCCCCTGTATAAAGGGGGAGTCCAGTGGAAGCCACAGCCACCACTGGAGGGGAGAAAGGCCAATGAGCTGGACTCCAAACCTGACAAATCCATGGCAATTGGGGATGCCACCCTGACCAACTCCACTGCTGAGAATAAAATGCCTCACCTGTTGCAGTATCAGCTGCCATGACCACAGCCTGTATGCCTTCCACCTCTGGCACTTCCTGCGAAGCAAAACCGGTACTTACTTCCAAGGCATCCAAAGCTGTTGAAATTAAATTAACAGCACCTTGGTTAGGATTTTGTGTTTCTTGCTTCTGCCAGCTGACAAGCACATGGAAGTTGCAGCTGCAGTAGGGCTGCTTTCTGCCTTCTCAGGGCCTCGAGGAACATCAATATAGTCCCCTAGTCCGACTCGCTCTCCACAGAAGAGAGGGGAATGGGATGGCAATGCATGCTTCCTC
This sequence comes from Podarcis raffonei, assembly GCF_027172205.1. Lineage (NCBI taxonomy): Eukaryota > Metazoa > Chordata > Lepidosauria > Squamata > Lacertidae > Podarcis > Podarcis raffonei. The sequence goes on along the minus strand of NC_070609.1, from coordinate 13,118,600 downwards.
TGTGGTGCAGATGCCTTTCCTTTGCCCTTATGGCCCCCCTTAGCCTTGCCTTTACCTGGAGCCATGCTAAATGCACCCCACTCCCCATAATAATCCTGAGGCTCAAAAGGGCTCTGCAAATGTAAAAATTTCCCCTTGCCCCATTCCATAAGGAAATATAAGCACACTTTCTAAATGGACCCTCAGGACCTAACCACTAAACAATATTAGCTTTGTGGTTGAATGGGGAATTTTGAATCTGATCTCTCTCAGCTCCTGGGCTCAGTACACTAACCACTACACCACACTACCTACAATGAAAACTGTTGCCTGTACACCGAAAAAATGGCTGGGGAGTTCATGAAGAAAACCCCTTCACCCCTCCCTATACCACTCCTCCAGCCCCGGGCCCACAACAGCAGGGGCCATATTCCATCCCCAGTCACTGCTAACTGGCTACTTCCACCTAGGGAGATTTCCCCCCAAAAGCAAATCCCCTACCAGGGATGGCCCTTGCACTGGTTCCCCGCTCTTGCAACCAGTGCTTTCAACTTGTGGTTAAAGGGAGGTGCCAAGTTCTGCCTGACATTGGGTGTGCTCATTGTATGCACTTGAGACCACAAGTACAACATGCACAAGGAGGTTGCAAGGAGGCACAGTGGGGCCCCTCAAAGTTGGGGAATTTTCAGCCCCATCATCACATACTTGGGGAGGTAGAGGTGTCCCCAGCCCCATAGGTTTGGCATCTATGGTTAGAGGTCTCTCAGTGCCTCAAAGTACCATTGATCTGTTGCCCCCATCAAGAGCCATAGTTATCTGCAGCAAGCAGCCTACTGCAGGGCTAAAGTTACTCCTCTCCACTGGCCTCCTCATGAGTAGATGGAACAGTAAAGAAGACCAATCCCATTGCCTCTGTAGGCAGTTGGCTCTGCTGATTCTATCTTCTCCTGCCAGCCTCCCTGCTCTGCTCTCCCTCATCCAGTCCTCTGATTAGCTAGACCTCCTCTCCTTCCTGCAGAGCTCTGTATGGCTGCAAGGCCGTAGGTAGCATCAACTGTGTTGGACTGGTCATGTTGTTCGGATGCCTGATTATCATCTTCCACAACAACTACTTTGCGTCTCTTGCTTCAAAGGTGGCATATGGACACTACTAGCCCCTTGACTGAATGTTCTTGAAGAAAGAATTCAAGATCTCAGGCTCCTACTCACCTGGGCAAAGGATGACCAAGAGGAGACAAGTACTCAGGAAAGTCGTCATAGTGCTGAAGAGATCAAAATCTGAGAGCACTCAGAACAAACAAGCAGGTGAAGGATGGAGGATGAGCCTAGTTTGGAGGGTTTTATAGGCCAAGAAGAGAGCCTGAGGGTTCCAGGTGGAAAGAACTAGTCCAATAAGGGGGTGGGAAATGATGAAATTAGAGATTGCATGCTTTCCTAGACATGGTGCAATTTTATACTGGAACACAAAGCACAATGTGGAAATTGGATTAACTCTTTTTTGGAAATGGTATGAAATTCTGCCACCTGCAGTTTGCACTCCCTCCCATTCTCAGGGTTAAGAAACAGGTATTTTCCTTAATTGAATCCTTTTTGAGAACCCTGTGTAATTTCACCAAATAACCCCCTAGTATATCCTACCTCAATTTCATCAAAATGCTTCTGGGGAAATGATGTCCAGGATCAGGTACAGTGATCAGCAATTGGTAAATCACATCTATATTTTGTTCACAGGAATCTGGTGATGCTGGAACATGATTGTATTCCTAGAACCAGCCAACAGAGCATGTTCAGTTTTGTACTATTTCACCATTTTCCAAAATATATTCTCTAGAAATATTTGGAAGTGTGGTTCCTTGAAGTTGAATCAAATATTCTGTCCATAGTCCTCACAAAAATGCCAACCCCAGAATCCTCTAGGGAGGAATAATGGGTACTATACGAGAATGAATTCCATTATAGTGGATGCTCAGGTTGCGAACGTGATCCGTACGGGAGGCATGTTCCCAATCCGCAGCGTTCGCAACCTGCAACGTCGCAATTCGGCTTTTCTGCGCATGCGCAAAATGTGATTTCGTGCTTCTGCGCATGCGAGACCACCAAAGCCCGGAAGTAACCTGTTCGGTTCGGTGTGGTGCGCAACCCGAAAACGTGCAACACAAAGCGACTGTAACCCGAGGTATGACTGTATATAGTTGTCTGCACCAACATTGTCATATCTAACTGTGATTTACAAATAATATAACACAGGTTGTTTTAGCTAAAGCTGAGCCTGCTGAGCTAGAAATGGATATTGATCAGGGAGAGGTAGTATGCTGACATCTAGAGGTGGCTAGACTACAACTCTCATCAACTAGGGTTGATGGGAATTGTCTGGAGCACACTATGTTGTCTACCCCTGTCTCCATAATCTATCTCATTCAAGAAAGCCTGAAATTATCCAAATCCATGAAGGATGAAGGGCCGCACAGCCATTGTTCTTATTATAGGACCACACCTTCCCTTCTTCAATGAGGCATTAAAATCATCCTGGTCACTTTCTACCTAGGGAGAGATACAGTTAACCAAGATGCACAAAGGTCAAGTAGAGAGGCCAGCTGATAAAGCAATGTTTACAAGCTCCAGCTACAACTAAAACTCATACAACTTTAACTTCTGAAAAATAAATCATATACATAGCAATTAAAAAATATTTTGCTCATAAAATATGGACCCATATGATTAACAGGGAAAGTCCCCATGATGTAGCTCCCATTTGTTGCTGGCCCATGACAGGGAATGTCCACTCTGGTGCACTGCATTCATCTCTCCCATTATGATGTTTCACGAGTTTTTAAAATTCCTATTGATCCAGGGAATTAAGGTTGCAATAATTTGAAGACTATTAGCCTTCAAATTATTGACTGGGAGGGTGTGTTTCGGCTTTTTAAAGGTATTGATGTTTTCAAAAGTTTTAAATACATTTCATTTTATTTGAAACTCTATTCTTTTCTGTTGTTTGCTTCCTTACGTTTCTTTGACAGGATGTGTGGGACCAAATAAAAAATGTTGAAAAGCCCCAAACCCAACACAGTGGTACCTCTGGTTACGTACTTAATTCATTCCGGAGGTCCGTTCTTAACCTGAAACTGTTCTTAACCTGAAGCACCACTTTAGCTAATGGGGCCGATGGAGCACAATTTCTGTTCTCATCCTGAAGCAAAGTTCTTAACCCGAGGTACTATTTCTGGGTTAGTGAAGTCTGTAACCTGAAGTGTATGTAACCTGAAGCATATGTAACCCGAGGTACCACTGTATTGAGCATTGAGAGACCCCACTTCTGACCCGACTTCATTGAGGATACTGCAGGTTTATACTGCTTCCTATTCTTTACTGACCTTTCCTTGTCTTCCAGGACAGCTAAGCTTACTCAGTAGTCTTTCATGGTGAACTTAGGGTTCCCACATCCCAAAAAGTAAAAGCCAGTACACTCAAAACTTGTTTTTTTAGGAAACCACCAAGAATATTCAGCTTTTTTAAAGGAGAACCCAAAAGTTGTTGAGCTTTTTTCAGAGCTCAATTCCCTGTAATGTCTGGGAAAATCTGTATGTTTGCCAGCCCTACATTATAATGTTTTTTATCATCCAATTTCAACTTGTGTGCGAGGAATAGTGGTACAGTAATTGGAGAAGAGAAGAGAAGAGAAGAGAAGAGAAGAGAAGAGAAGAGAAGAGAAGAGAAGGGAAGAGACAGGATAAACTGGGATTTTCAAATGAAAAACCATTTGAATATCCAGCCAGGGCTCCTTTGGCAAGAATGATGAGATAGAAATTTCATAAATAAAATCGATGATGAATAATATATTCATTGTGGTGGCCCATATAAAGGGGCTGTGCAGCTCTCAAAGTTTCACTATTTTGATTTAGTGAAACTTCAGGTAAAGAGTTATGTGGGGGCTGCATTTGGCTCCCAGGCCAGGAGTTCTCAACCCCAGGAGCATATTAAAAAAGGGCTTGATAGTGTCTCAACCTGTTTGCTCTTTTGGCTCCCCACACTCAGCCACATGAGCAGTCAAATTAGATAAAATTATGAAGCCAGACGTCTTCAGCAGGTACATTATGGAACATTGAACTCTGCAGCAGGTACACTGGGGAAACACCACTTGGAAGCAATGAGGAGTTTGGCTGCTGTAAGAAGATTTCCTATAAACTGCAACAGGATAGAACTTACATCAGCCTGTTGAATCAGGCCATCTGCCCAAGAAAAGTATTTTTACAGTGGCCTGAAAATAGGACATGAGAGCAGCGCCACTCTCCTACTACTGTTTCCCAGCAACAGACATTCAGATCCACATTTCCCCCAACAGCAGAGGTAGAACATAACCATCAAGTTACTCAATTTCATTCCATGTCCACAGGTTCTCATATTATGAGACATAGATGAGTACTAGTCATAATAGCTATATTTCCTCACATAAAAGAGCCAATAAGCCTCTCAGTTAAGTTTCTGGAGAACACAGGTGGGAGAGGCTTCTCAAAAGCATCTGTTTCCTAAGAATACTATGCTGGACTATATGAGTTTTTGGGTGATCCACCAGGAATCTTCTTATATCTCTGACTCCTGAATCCCTCAGTGCATCTCCAGTGGTCTATCAAAGAGTAGCAATTTGCCCTAGTTGCCTAGTGTTTTTTGTCAGATTTCCAGAAAAGGGGGCATAATAGCCTAAAGTCATTCGAAGTTGATTATTTTATTCAGCCCTGACCACTTTGATAAGCAGATAGAGTGGATAAATTGTTACACTTCTGAACTTTTAACAATTTTAGTAGGGCTTTCCTCAGCTCCCTCTGTTCACCAACCCCCTAAACCTCTCCCTTCCCATCCAATGCAACCATTAGTCATGAATTTAACCTTTCAAACTCCATATCTCAAGCCACTTTTCTCTTCAATCCTGCAATCCTGCTCTCCACCCATTTTCACTTTAAAACCCACGTCCATGTCCACATGAAACGTCCCCCTCCTTTCCTGCAACCCCACAATGAAAGCAAACCAGCCTGTGATAACCTCCTATATCTTCCTCCTGCAACACATTGCAACTATTAAAGCACCTTCTCATTTTCCACCCAATTATGGTGACACCACCCCTTCCTATTCAGCAGACATTTTCATACCCTCCTTTCCAAATTACTATGTCCCCATGCCTGATACTCTCTTTTTGCAAACCACTTGGCTCACTTATCTTCAGCTTCACCTCCTCTTCCTCCCTTCCTCTTTACTTATCTCACCGCTCCCTTGCACACATATTCCCCTATTTCCATTCTTTCTCCTCTCTCTTTATCTGCAGTCTCCTTTTCACAGACACACCAACATTCACAATCACCCCCTTCACCCCCCTTTTCACCTTTCCTCCTTTTCCTTACTCCCTTGCACATAAACCACTCCCTTTTCCTGGTTTCCTGCTTTCTGCTATTTTGCAGTTTTCTTTCAGCGCACATCTCATGATGATATTTAATATATATTTAAATTTATTTGGTTCTTAAGAGGAAGCCTGCATGTTGGTTGCTCAGTTAGAGAAAGTTAACCAGTTTACTGAAGTTGTGTGTATGAAAGAGAGTGAGTGTGCTCCCTTGTTATTGAAACATTGATTATAAATTACTACACTGGATTTGGAATTTCATGTTGAAGACAACACATTGTTCCAGGAAGTAAATACATTGTGCAAAGGTCCTATAGAGGTTTTGAGGGCTCCACATCCTTTCTCTCTCTCCTATGAAGCGGCCGAGGAATGGAAGAAAGACATTTGGGTACAGCAAGAAGAGTGAGACAATTAAAGAGAAAGAAAGGCTTGTTTTAAACAACAGCAGAGGTATAGGAGAGATGGGGAGACACTGATAGTTTTAATAATAATACTAAGTTACAGCAAGGACAATATTCCCTCACCTGGGACCCTGGCTGATCATCACGGGATTATCCATCCCATCACCGAGTCTTTAGTGGCCTGATCAGAGGGGAGAAGTGGGCACGTTGCCTATGGAGCTTGCTCTGGTTAATTAAGTCTCTGTATTTCAGGGCCAGGGATGCGGGTGGTGCGGTGGCCTAAACCACTGAGCCTAGGGCTTGCTGATCAGAAGGTCAGCAGTTCGAATCCCCACAACGGGGTGAACTCCCAATGCTCGTACCCTGCTCCTGCCAACCTAGCAGTTCAAAAGCATGTCAAAGTGCAATTTTTTCACCCTATAAAACGCACCAGACCACAAGACGCACCTAGTTTTTGGAGGAGGAAAACAAGAAAAAAATATTCTGAATCTCAGAAGCCAGAACAGCAAGAGGGATCACTGTGCAGTGAAAGCAGCAATCCCTCTTGCTGTTCTGGCTTCTGGGATAGCTGCACAGCCTGCATTTGCTCCATAAGGCGCGCACACATTTCCCCTTACTTTTTAGGAGGGAAAAAGTGTGTCTTATAGAGTAAAAAATACAGTAGGTACTGCTCCAGCAGGAAGGTAAATGGTGTTTCCGCGCTACTCTGGTTTGCCAGAAGCAGCTTAGTCATGCTGGCCACATGACCCGGAAGCTGCATGCCGGCTTCCTCCGCCACTAAAGCAAGATGAGCGCAGCAACCCCAGACTCGTCCGCGACTGGACCTAACAGTCAGGAGTCCCTTTACCTTTACCTATTTCAGGGCCAGGGAGGAATTTTCTCCTGCAAGCAAATTAGCCAGTTTGTATGTTTCTGCCCACCTTGTAGCAACTGTCACAATTTTGGTGGATTAGGCATTGCACTGCATCCTTAGTCACAAGGGTACCCCATTAGAGGGGTACAGGAAGGGTGACACTGGCAGCTTTTTTAGGGTTGGCGCATCCAGTCCATTTTGCAGTTGACTCCCCAGCAGGGGTTTGACCCCACCAGGTAGTTTAATCCTCTCAGGTAGTAAGCAGGCTGCCTGTTGCAGGATACATGACCAATGTGTTAGTCAAACCTACTCTTTCCTGTAATCAATAAAGTTGTGGCCTAATTCAACCCAATACCAGTCTCCTATGTCATTCTTGTGGCCCTCCTGTCACCTGCCATGTCCATGATATGCCTGTGCCAGCAAATTCCAGAGATGAATACAAAATAAATGTCCCTTCCAGTCCATCTCACCCTTACTCTCGTAAAACAGGAATTGTGAGTAGATGAGTACTTTTCTAGAGTTCCATTAAATTTCACCACATGCCCTCCTACTTTATCCCCACCTCAGTTTCATCACAATGTCCTTGGGACCAAGATGTTCTCAGTCAGGCACAAAGTAATCAACAATTAATGCATCACATGCTCATTCTTCCCAGCCATCTGGTGATACTAGGACCTAATGACATTCCTGGATTCAGCCAAGTTTACGTGTTCAATTTTGTAGTTTCCCTGATTTAACTGTGCATAGTTTGAGAATCCACCTTATTTTAAATGTGTCTGTGGGAAGGGGGGGGTGTTGTTCTGAAGTTTTGTTCTATTTCTTCCTTGTTTTTATCCTATACTTTATTCTGTGAACCACCCTGCGATCGGAAGATGAAGGGTGGTGTATAAATCTAATAAATAAAAGTACAAATAATTGTACCAAAGGAAGGAAATGGTGACACTGACATATGAAGCCCTTCTTACAATTTTGAAGGAAAAGGTCACCAATCCACTTTAAATTATTTATTACTTGCAATACTTTAGTCGCCAACCACTTGCAGCGTTGATTCCTTTATTGGTAATGGAGCCCTACACTGTATTCTCAGGCATGCAGCAGGCATCACATGGGACTTAACTTTTCCCCAGTTCTTTCCTGTTCTAGTTGCCCTTCGCATCTGGGTAACCATTTCAGGAATTCCAGGGTTTGCTTCTGGTCGGACAATGAAGCAGTGGTAAGGATTGTAGTCAGGCAGTCAACAAAGTCTGACCAGGCCATCAGGGTGTTGCACCTGTTCGTGCTAGAATGCCTTCAGCACAACTTTTCCTTCATGACACATTTCATAGCAGGTCTTAACAACGACATTGCAAGTGGTTTATCTCATTTCCAGATGGAGGATTTCCGCGAACTGGTACCCGAGGCAGCACAGATACCAGACCCCTTCCCAGACGACCTGTGGCAGATTGGATGCGAGAAGTAATGCAGGGAATATTTTTGGCATTAGCACCCTTCACTAGGCGCTCATATGCCAGAGCTTGGTCATCCTTGGAGTGCTTCTGCGGCCGCTATTGTGAGGAGAATCAGAACTTACAGGGTTAAACAGTTCTGAGTGACGTCTAACATTCTGAGGCGTGGCTATGTTCACATACGGGAATGTTTCTCTGTGTGTTCTTTTTCTTTCGCTTTTGCCGAGAAGCGGAGAGGATGCCTGCCTTTTCGCCGGGCTGAATTTACGATGTTATTCTACTCATTAAAGGCTATTGGAGATAAGAGAAAAGCCTGCATTGCAGTCTGAGTTATTACCCACACAAGCAACAGCTTTCCCCGCTGTGTAAACTCTGCTAAGAGGGCCAGAAGAGGCTGGAAGAGGTTTTTACCGGCACGGACAGCAGTGACGCAGCTAAGAAGGGTGCCGGACGCCATTCTGGGCCCCATAGCTATGGCTCAGCCTCCAGACGTGCCTCTGACTCTGACATGCTAAAATTCTGGTTCCACCTAAAATGTAGAGGCTTGGCCATCAAAACATTACTGCTCTACAAGGCAGCTATTTCATTCTTCCGTAAATGTTTCCGGTGGCCTGACCCTTGTGAAAGCTTCCATGTCAAGAAGCTTCTCACGTGGTGGCATTGTATCATCCCTCCCCGCCAAGATGGCAGGAAGCCTATAACAGCAGATACCCTGAGGTTAATTTGGGACAAGTTGCCAGAGCTGGGCTGGTCGAACTTTGAAATGCACCTCTACCATGCAGCATTCTCCTTGGTCTTCTTTGGGGCTCTATGCATTGGTGAATGTATTGTCAGTACATTCACCTCCTCACCACACTCAGGTTTAACAGACACTGATGTATGTTTCTTAGGGCTCCACCTAAAAATTAAGATTCATTCATCCAAACCGAGCAGTTGTGGAGGGGTAACACCACAACACTGGCCCCCTCTGAGCAGGATGGCCCCTGCCTGTGGCAAGACACGCACAGGTTCCTCTGCGTGTGTCCTAACCACTGGGGTGCCTTCCTCATCCATGCAGACAAACGCCCTTGGATGTGCTGCCAGTTCACGGCAGTCTTACCTATGGCCATTGAGGCCTGTGGTGGCAATCCCAGGGAATTCTCAGGTCATTCCTTCCACATTGGTGCAGCTTCAACAGCAGCAGCCCAGGGTTGGGACTCTGCCAGTATCAAGGCTCTGGGCTGATGGTGTTCTGCGCCCTACAAGGGCTACATTCGTCCCCACACATTTTCATTTACTGTTTCCCTTTGACTTTTATTGCAGGTGTGCCTGGCACAAACATCTGGGTTGTGGGGCATAGCATTGTACCCTGGGCCACGATCCATATCGCCTTGCACATTTGGGGAACTAACCTTGACATCCACCCTAATGCCAGCATACATTGGATAGGACAACGAGGCATGCATTGGGGTGCACTGATGCCCATGTTACGCAGAGCCGTCACTGCCCACAACCTGCCAGAGGCATTGATACTGCACCTGGGAGGAAATGACCTGATAGCGCAAAAAGGCATCAGCCTGGTTCTGTCTGCGAAGGCAGACCACGAAAATGTGCATGCCCTATGCCCAGCAACGACCATCCTCTGGTCCAACCTCCTTCCCTGTCAGTGCTGGAGAGGGGCCAATAAAGCTTCTCGCATCAATCATACAGTGCAAAAAATTCATAGGGCCATGTGTAACACAATGCACCAAATCAGCGGTGTCTCCATTCGCCACCCCAAAATTACAATGGACAATTCCGAACTGTTACGTGTGGATGGAGAACATTTGACTCCCACCCCCGGTAATGTGCTTTGGTTGTGCGATGTGCGTTAGGGCCTCAAGGACTGGTGACTGGCAGGGCGCAGCCCTTCTCTTTAGGAGGGGGCTTTCAGCTGTAGGTATCTTGGTGCCTACAGTTTGGTGTCTTTTGTGGCAGTTCTAGGCCTTAGCAGGGTCCATTAAAGGGTCGATTGTGGGAGCCACTGGCCCTGGAGTGGCGTCATAAGGGTAAACTCACAGCTTTGGTGAAGTGGGAGGGTATGCTGTGTAAGTTCACATTTATACTCCCCTTCCACAATGCTTGACTGTCCTGCGCATCCTCAGCCCCTGTCAGGTATGAGAGGGATACCTTCGAAGGCCTAAGCCAAGGTCCCTACATCTGAAACTCAATAAAGTTGTGGCTTAATTTTAAACCCATCCATTGTGGTCATGTCTCATTCCTGGGGGGTAAGCTGCAGGGACAGGGTTTAGTGCGTGGGTTCGCAAAAGCTTTCTCCTTTTCATAGGAGAAATGTTACAGGGCATGGCCTGCAGGATCAGGCCATCTCAAAATCTGCTCTGAACATATGTCATCCTAATATCTACTCCAGATTATGCATTCCATTTAGGAGTTATCCAGGTTCAAAAGACATAGAATCATCCTCCAAAAGATCCTTTGAATTGTAGTCCAGTGAAACCAAATCAAATTTGCTGTTAGAAGACATCACAGCACTGCAGTTCCTAGAGTCTGCCAGGAAGAAACTTTGCACTAAGGTTCTGATAGCAAATGATGATATGTGAATGTGTTTAAATATGTAATTCTATTAACAGATCATATTATTTTAAATAGCAATAGTAATTTATTTAAAAGACCAAAGCCTAAACAACCTACAAGCAACTGCAGGCTGCAAGACTGCCAGGTCCATCACATGACACTGAACTAAATCAAATACGTGCCCAAAGTAAGGCGCTCCAGGTCACTGCCATCTGTATCACCCCCACCCTAACCAACGTGAGCCAGTTGAACAAGAATCATAGAGACTTTCAGTTGGGAGGGACCCAAATGTCATTTATTCGAGGGCTCCACATCCTTTCTCTCTCCTGTGAAGCAGCCAAGGAATGGAAGGGAGACATTTGGGTGCAGCAAGAAGAGTGGGACAATTAATGTGAAAGAAAGGCTTGTTTTAAACAACAGCAGAGGTAAAGGAGAGATGGGGAGACACTGAGGGTTTTAATAATACAGTGATACCTTGGGTTACATACGCTTCAGGTTACATATGCTTCAGGTTACAGACTCCGCTAACCCAGAAATATTACCTCGGGTTAAGAACTTTGCTTCAGGATGAGAACAGAAATCATGCAGTGGCGGCACAGTGGCAGCAGGAGGCCCCATTAGCTGAAGTGGTGCTTCAGGTTAAGAACAGTTTCAGGTTAAGAACAGACCTTCAGAACAAGTTAAGTTCTTTACCCGAGGTACCACTGTAATAATGGGTGGTAGCAAGGACAATATCCCCTCACCTGGGGCGCTGGGTGGGCAGCCATTGCCTTATGGAGTGGCTGGGATGGGTTCAGGGAGGCTGCCAACTTCCAGGTGCATCCAGGAGAGGGCATGGCTGGCACAGTCCACCTCCAGCTGCATTGGACCCTCAGGTAAGGGAAGTTAGTGCCTGATCAGCCAATCAGAGTCTGGGGATTGGGTCTGGGAGTAGCCCATCCCCAGCCTTTTTAAGGGGGCGGCCAGGTGTCAGCTGCTCTCTTGGCTGATTGTCACAGGATTTTCCACCCACTCACCCAGTCTTTAGGGCCCCACCCAGAGGAAGGAAGTGGGCACTTTGCTTATGGACCTTGCTCTGGTTAATTTGGTCTCCGTATTTCAGGGAGAGGGAGGAATTTTCTCCTGCAAGCAATCTGGCCAACTTGTAGGTTTTTGCCAACCTTGTAGCAACCATCATTACTTTGGTGGATTAAGCATTGGACTGCATCCTTAGTCACAAGGGCACCCCATTAAAGGGGTCCAGGAGGGTTGACTCTGCCCAGAAGTCCACCAGCGGACCAATGGGCCAATACATTTCTCCCACTGGCAGCCAGTCTGGGGTTGTGACATCCAATCCATTTTGCAGTTGACACTCCAGCACGGGTTTGACCCAGCTAGGTAGTTTCATCCTATCAGGTAGCAGGCAGGCTGCCTGATGCAGGATACATGCCCAATGCCTTAGTCAAACCTACTTTTTCCTGTGTTCAATAAAGTTGTGGCCTAATTCAACCCAATACCAGTCTCTTATGTCATTCTTATGACCCTTCTGTCACCTGCCATGTCCCTTATATGCCTGATCTGGCAAATACCAGAGATGGGTACAACACAAATGCCCCTTCCAGTCCATCTCACCCTCACTGTCAGAAAACAGGAATCATGAGTAAATCAGTCCCTTTCTGGAATTCCATGAAATTTCACACATGTCCTATTACTTTATCCCCACCTCAGTTTTGCCACAATGTCCGTGGACCCAAGATGTTCTCAATCAAGCACAAAGCCATTAACAATTACCTGTAGTACATCACATGCACATATGTTTGTCTTCCCAGCAATCTTGTGATGCTGGAACCTAATGATATTCCTGGATCCAGCCAAGTTTACATGTTCAGTTTAGTAGTTTTCCTGGTGTTGGTATGTATGGTTTGAGATACCACCTTATTTTAATTGTATCTGTGGAAAAGTTGTCTGTGTGTTGGTTTGTTTTGTTTTACTTTTTTACTAATTTTTATCCTATATTTTATTCTGTGAACCACCCTGTCATCGTATGATGAAGGGGGGCTTATAAATCTAACAAATAATAATAAAATCATTCCAAATGAAGTAATCAGCTATTAAATCAATAGGAATTCATTTTTTATTTCCAAAGCACAGGTCAAAATTAACTGAAATAAATGCATTCAGGTATATAGAGCCCAAAGACTCTATATAATTTTGCCATATTATTTGAACCATAGTCTATATATGTAATTCTATTAACAGAGTATATTATTTTAAATAGTGAAATTCCAATTAAACTTTTTATTGCACTAGCCATAGGCCATGTCATCATTCAGAAGGAGAACAAAAAGAAAAACAACAAAAACCATGTTCCAGCTTCTCAACATCCTTCTTAAATTGTGGCACCCAGAATTGGACACAGTATTCCAGGTATGGTCTGACCAAGGCACTATTACTTCCCTTGATCTGGACACTCTACTTCTGTTGATGCAGACTGGAATAGTGTTAGCTTTTTTTCCTACTGCACACAATGTTGACACATTTAAGATTGTGGCCAACCAAGACCCCCAGATCCTTTTCACATGTACTGTTAGTAAACCAGATGTCCCTCATCCTGTATTTGTGCATCTGGTTCTTTCTGCCTAAGTGGAGAACCTCACTTTTGTCCCTATTGGAATTCATTTTGTTAGCTTGAGCCCACTTCTCCAATCTGTTAAGGTCATTTTGAATTCTGATTCTGTCTTCTGTGGTATTAGCTACCCCTCTCTGTTTGGTGTCATCAGCAAATTCAATGAGTATCTGCTCAGATGGACAGGGTGTCAAGAATATAATGGAGGAGGAGGAGGAAGAGAATGACATCCCTATTTTTATCGGAAAAAACGGTGGAGGGGGTTCACTACAAGCAGTCACATTGTGCTGCTTTTCCTTATAAATGCATGGAAGAAACCTATTTGCCATAGTTATATTTTGGACGAGGACTGCGTTAGCGGTGCAAAAAGTGGATTGGCCAAAGTATAGGAGACTGACTGAAATGGATATATAAAATGTGTATGAGACAGGAAAGAGTGTGCTGCTTTGAGATTTTGAGGAGCAGTATTGTTTTTTCATTGCTTGACATTTTCAGTGGGAGGGCAGTGCCCCAATCGTGAGCTGGACTGCATTGCTCTTTGGATTTGGATTTGATATCCCGCCTTTCACTCCCCTTAAGGAGTCTCAAAGCAGCTAACATTCTCCTTTCCCTTCCTCCCCCACAACAAACACTCTGTGAGGTGAGTGGGGCTGAGAGACTTCACAGAAGTGTGACTGGCCCAAGGTCACCCAGCAGCTGCATGTGGAGGAGCGGAGACGCGAACCCGGTTCCCCAGATTATGAGACTACCGCTCTTAACCACTACACCACACTGGCTCTTTATACTAGTTACTGGAGATCCCAGGTGGGAGAGGGCTATTGTGTACATGCCTTGTTTTTTGGGCTCCATGTAGGCATATGATTAGACAATCTGGGAGCAGAATTCTGAACCAGATGGACCTTTGGTGTGATCCAGCAGGGATCCACTTTTGTCCCTGACTTTTGAATCCCTCAGTGCATCTCCAGAGGTCTGTCAAAGAGAAATTTACCCTGGTAGCCTACTGTTGTATGGCATATTTCCTGGAAAGGGAGCACAATAGCCCCACATCAGCTGCACTTGACTACTTTGTCCAGCACAGCCCTCTTAATAAGTATCTGAAGCCACTTCGCTCTTCTGTAGTCCTGCTTTGCATCCCTTTTCACATTAACACCCATTGTCAATGTCCTCATATGAAGGGAAACTCCCCTCAAGAGTAGAAATTCTATATTGGATGGATGGAAAGCTCTTTAATCTAAGCAGGCTGAAAGCAAAGAGTAAGGTTACTGTAACTTCTGTCATAGAGCTTCATTATGCTGAAGACAATGTAGTGTGTGCACACTTCAGAGGATCACCTCCAAACCATCCTAAATATCTTCTCAGAAGCTTATGAAATGGTTGGCCTATCACTCAGCTTCCCAAAAACCAAAGTGCTGCACCAACAAGCACAAAACAACCCATTTGTAGTACCACAAATCCAACTCACTGGTGTAATGTTGGAAGTTATCCTTCCACAAGGGCCGACATTGATTCTGGAATTCATTATCGCCTGAGCTCTACAAGTGCAGCTTTCTCCCAATTGAAGTGCAGAGTGTCTGAGGGCCGGGACATTTGCAGGGAAACCAAAATGCTTGTTTACAAAGCTATTGTACTACCAACCTTACTGTATGCTTGTGAAACCTGGACCATTTATAAACGCCAAATGAAGTGAAGGACATGAGGCAGGAGTTAATAATGCAGGTGAGCTACGCACAGGTGACCAGCAAGCAAGCTGCTGGCCAGCTCTGTGAAGGCTCCTTTTATTGACACATGCAAACCCAGGCAGATACATTTTGACCTTTACACATCTTCCAGTCCCGAGATCATGGGGTGGTACAAAGTTATTTTGTGTTTTTTTTAAATGATATTTATTAAGATTTTTCCATTATAATACATCAAAAAATAAAAATAAAAACCGAAAGAAAAAAAATTAAAAACACATAAAATTCAAAGTCCTTATTTTCAATGACATATTTCCCTGACTTCCCCACACCTCCCCCTCTTGTATTCCAGTTCGAATTGTTGGTTCAACAAGTTCTTGTCCCCAATTTTTAACCTTTTTATATTTCATTCATTTTAGAAAAACCAATTTTAACTTATAAACATCAATAATTATACATCTGTGCTTATTCTTAAAGCCTTTTTCTAAAGTCGACCTAAATTCCCTTCCACGATTTCCTCAATTCTCATACAAGTAACAAAACAAAATAAAAGCAAAACAAGTTATAATTATGCACCCTTTGGATTCCCAAACTCCACCCCCCCTTTCCAATCCCCAATAATCGTCCATCAGTCAATCTACTCTCAGCCTGGGGATCTCACGTCCGAGGCTCTTAATTCTCTTTCAATTCCTCTCTGCCGGCTTTTTTGATAGTCCTTAGTATTAAACACCAAATCTCGGAGAAGCTCTAGTCCAATAAAGTCCATATTTCTTCCAACCAGACCTCCATACTTAAAAGTGGAGCCTAAGTCTTGTTTCTTACTCCTTTTGGACTTAAAAGGAGTAAGAAACAAGACTTAGGCTCCACTTTTAAGTCCCGAAAGCTCCAACTTCCACCTTAATCAGATTTGTAATCCTTAGGTCTTCAGATCTCCACACAAGAAGATCTCTCCATTCTTCAGTCTCCAATTCAAACCAAATTTTCACCATCGAGTTCTTATTTTCCTTTGCAGCCATCATGCCAGGCCTCTGGCTCTCCTTTATCATCTGTAAAATTACAGCTCCTCCTTCCTTTTTCTCAGGAACAACATATATCTCTTTCTTCACACTCTCTCTTTTTTTTAAATTAATTTTTATTCAAATTTCCAATAACCATTCCAATTATAATTTAACATCCAATTTAACTTATACATCTTTTAGACTTCCATCAACCTATCTGACAATTTTCATATTTATCACAGCTTCTCACATTTCTTAAATTTATGTTGCACTTTAACAATCCTTATTTTATCTTCTCCTTTAAGCGACATTCCTATCTATTCTTTTCACAGAGCTTCCTGAAATCCAACAAGCGTTATTTCCTGATCACACACAGTTTTGATATACTCTGTAAATTTGTTCCAGTCCTCGGTGAATCTCTGATCGCGTTGGTTTCGAATTTTCCCCGTTAATTTGTCCATTTCTGCATATTCCATCAGTTTCATTCTCCATTCTTCCCTCGTTGGCATTTCTTCCTGTTTCCATTTTTGGGCCAACAGAATTCTGGCTGCTGTAACTGCATATCTAAATAACTTCACATCTTTCTTTTCAACATCATTCCCTAATATGCCTAGTAACAATGCTTCTGGTTTCTTAACAAAAGTATATCTCAACATTTTTTTCATCTCATTATAAATCATTTCCCAAAAGCATTTCACTTTCTTGCATTCCCACCACATGTGATAAAATGTTCCTTCTTTCTCTTGACATTTCCAACATTTATTACTAACTTTAAACATCTTTCCAAGTTTCACTGGAGTTATATACCATCTATATATCATTTTCATAACATTTTCTTTTATCGTAGTACATGCGGTGAATTTCATTCCCTCTTTCCATAATTTTATCCACTCCTCTAATTGTATGTTATAACCAAAATCTTTGGCCCATTGAGTCATTACCGTTTTTACTTCTTCATCTTTTGTATGCCATTCAAGTAATAATTTATACATTTTTGACAATATTTTTACATCACTATTCAAAATTTCTTGGTGAAACCTTGATTTTCTTTCCGAAAAACCTTTTTCTCGCATCTCTTTTTTAAACATTGCATTCAACTGGAAGTAATGCAGCCAATCATTCACCTTTTCTTTAACCTCTTCATATGGTTTCAAATTCAACTTATCTCTTTCTTTGATTATCAGATTTTCATATGTAATCCAATTCCCTGTCATATTGACTTTTTTCATACTCATTATCTCCAGTGGTGATAACCACATCGGAGTTTTAGGCTCTAATAGGTTTTTATACCTATTCCACACTTCGATTAACGTTCCTCTAAAAATATGGTTTTCAAAACCTTTATGCATTCTGTTCTTATCACACCATAAATACGCATGCCACCCAAATCTATTGTCATATCCTTCTAAATCCAATAATTCTGTGTTCTCTAATTTTATCCATTCTTTCAACCAGCGAAGACATGAAGCCTCATAATATAACTTTAAGTCTGGCAGGGCAAAGCCTCCTCTTTCTTTTGCATCTGTTAATATCTTAAATTTAATTCTTGGCTTTTTGCCCTGCCATATATATCTTGACACTGTTCTTTGCCATTCTCTAAATATTGTCACACCTTTAATTATTGGTATTGTTTGAAACAAAAACAACATTTTCGGTAGCACACTCATTTTTATCGTTGCAATTCTTCCCCATAATGATAATCTCATTCTTGCCCATACATCTAAGTCACGTTTGATCTTATTCCAGACTGGTACATAATTATTTTGAAATAAGTCAATATTTCTAGGAGTTAACGTAATTCCTAAATATTTTACTTTTTTTACCACATTCATTTCTGTTTGTTGCTGTATTTCTTCTATAATTTCTTGATCTAGGTTTTTGGCCATTATTTTAGTTTTTTTCCTATTTAGTTTAAAACCCGACACCTGACCAAAATGTTCAATTTCTTCTAACACCTCTTTAACACTCTGTATAGGATCTTCTATAGTTATAACCAAGTCATCAGCAAAGGCTTTAACCTTGTATTGATTACCACCCACTGTTACACCTTTTATATTTTCATTGTTTCTTATTGTTCTTAGGAAAACCTCCAGGACCGAGATGAATAACAGCGGAGATAACGGACATCCCTGTCTTGTACCCTTCGTTATGGCAATATTTTCTGTTATAACATTGTTCACAATTAGTTTTGCTCTCTGTTCTGAATATATTGCCTTTATACCACTCAAAAAGGATTGACCCACATCCATATATTCTAAATTCTTTAACATAAATTCCCAGAAAATATTATCAAAGGCCTTCTCAGCATCTACAAAAATCAACATAGCTTGTTTATCCTTCCCGCTGGACAGATATTCAATTATATTAATTACATTTCTTATATTATCTTTCATTTGTCTACCAGGAAGGAAACCCGCTTGATCTTTATGTATCATTTCATTTAACACCTTTTTCATCCTGTTTGCTAAAATATTTGCAAACATTTTATAATCATTATTCAATAATGAGATTGGCCTGTAATTTTTGACCTGCATTAAGTCCGAGTCTTGTTTGGGAATTAACGTTATGTATGCTTCTTTCCAAGTTTCAGGTATTTCTCCTTTTTCCAGTATCTTATTCATTACTTCTTTCAACAGTACAAGTAGGATGCTTTCTTCACACTCTCAAAGCTCTCAAGTTTCTCTTCTTGTTCAGCTGCATGAGCTTCCTGAGTCAATTCCTTGTCAGATTCAATGAATTTGTTTACTGTTAAGTCCAGAGTTGTAACATTTGTAGCCAAAACATCAATTTGGCCTTGTAACTTTCCCAAGAGAACAAAGACTCTGTCCAGTTCAGCTTGAATTTCCCCTTCTTCAGCCATTCTTGTAATGTCCCAAAACCCCCTCTAGAGGGATTTTGGTTACTTAGTGTTCTTTCCAGTTCAAATCCAAAAATCAAATTAGTTTGTATCAGTTCTTCCTTGTTTTCAACAAAATATAGTCAAATTGTAACAAGTATAGCCAGCAGAAGCAACAGAAACAAAGTTCTCTTTTTCCTTCTGACAGCTAATTTGACAGCTGTCAAACTCTTCCAATACCTTCAACAGGCTCTCTCGCGGATCACTCCCGGGTCCGGGGGGTGGTGGCACTTCAGCTCCCAAAATTAGCTCTTATCCTCCAGTAAAGTTTCTTCTAGTGCCAAATCGTGAAATTAATGTCTTTTGCCAAATGATAAAAGAAAAAATTCTCTCGACCTTAGTTAGCAGGTCCTTGCTTTAGATTATTTACAGGAGGAGGAGGCTGACTTCCTGTTTACACCTCCCCCGATCGTACCTAATTCACCGAAAATTTTTCTTTAAAAATCCAATTCCCGTACTACTCACGGGTTGTTATTTTGAAGTCCAAATCACAAGAAGAAGTCAGCGCTCTCCGGCCATGGCAGCGCGGCTTCACTCCACAGGAGAAGCAGACGACTCACAGCACCGCGCCTCTCACGCCGTCGGAGGGAATCCGCCATTAACCGTTGGCGCTAACCCGGAAGTTCCCGATACAAAGTTATTTTGGCACCTGTTTCCACCACATCATTTTCCCATTGCACAGTGCATGATGATGGAGGCAAAGGTCACAGACAGGACACCACAGATTACTGAGACCGCAGAAGGTTAGACAGAGGGCACGATGTTCAGACAGCTGTGGCTTTGTCTGTGAGGGGGAGTGTGCTCTGCACCCCAAGGTCATGTGTGCAGGCAGACTGAGGCTGTCTGCGGGTAGGGAGCTTGCTCCGGACCCAGCAATCATCCCTACAGCCAAAGATCACCAGTGGCGAAGCAATGATTCTTCAACATCACCTTGCCACAACAATTTAATTGATTATAATAGATTTTATTGCATTAGCCGTGTGGCCATAGCATGATATACATAGAAATAACAACATAAAATGGGGGTGGGGAGGTAAAGGTAGATATCGTCCTGGGCAAATACTTACAGGGAAAAAAGAAAAAGAAAAGAAAAAAGGAGAGAGATAACAGAAGCGACAAGGGATTTAAAACATCGAGTGACCGATAATACAAAAACAAAAAGACAAAAAACTGCTGAGGGTGGAGGAGGATCGTTAAAGGGGTCCTTCAGCTCCTCAGATTTGTCCTAGCTCCGTTGACCTTGTACAATAAAGCTACTTGGAACTTCGTTTGATTGTGCAGCGTAACGACTGCAGCTGTGGTGTTAAAAAAGAAGTTAGTGCCGCTTTCCTCTTCATCACACTGAGCAGGAAGTTAGCTGTCATCTCGGTAATCCAACAATCAGAATCCTGCAAAAAAAGGGACACTATCCAAGGCTGGATTGGGAGATGAAGCTTGTTCATGAGAGGAGTTAAAAACCGAGATCTTTCATCTGTCCAGTTGGGACAGAAGAGCATTACATGTTCCATAGTCTCCAGAGCCGTGTCATTACAGGTGCATGTTCTGTTTGCGATGGGGACTCTGGAATAACGACCCGACAGAATTGCTGTAGGAAAACAGTTGAGACGGGCACAGGTAAAGGCCCTTCGCTTAGGCTCCGAAGAAATTGTGAAGCAGTATAGAGGGATCCCTTCAGGGGGAGGAATAGCTAGGGCTAGGCCTGAACACGGCCCTCTTGCATCGGCAGCTGTGTTAGAGAAGTCAAGTTGCTGTAGCTTCTTTTTAATTGAAGGTAGGGCCGCCGGACTGATACACTCTAATTTAAGAACAGTTTTGCAATTCAGATTGGAAAGAGAGCGGAGTTTGAGGTTAATTGTAGTTTTCCAAGGGGAATTATGAATATCTCTTAGGATCAGATTGGAAAAACCACCTCTAATTCGAGCATCCGATGCTAGTAGATGGGAGCTATAGGAAATGGCTCGACTCCATGCTCGTTTTACAATTGAGGGCTGGGCGAACTCAAGTCGTAGGGCTGCACCTGAGACGCATCTCGGGACACCGGAAAGAGATCTCAGGAACATATGAAGTGGGCGATGCAAGTTACCTGATATTGCTGTAGTCCATACTTCACAGCCATATAATAATTTAGGAACAACTTTGGCATTGAATATTTGAATTGCTGCTGGAAGGTGTTTGCCGCCCTTCTGGTGGTAAAATCGGACAATGGCATTGGAGGTCGTGGTTGCGGCGAGAAAGGCAGATTGTAGATGGGTGGTCCAGGAGAGATTATAAGTGAATATTAAGCCTAGATATTTAAAGGCTTTTACCTTTTCTACGTAGCCACCTGTGATCTTAAGCGGCTCCAGCTTGAGTTTGCGGGAACGAGTGAAGTGAAGGACTTTCGATTTTTTATAATTAATATTAAGAGCTTCCGCCTTACAATAGGCGATAAATGCATTAACTGCATTTGCCAGGTCCGCAGCTGTTCTGGATAAGATGACGGCATCATCTGCATAGAAAAGGGAGGCAACGGGGTGACCTGCTAAGTGAGGAGGATACTTAGTTGCTAGCTTCAAAGGGGAAATTGCATCATGAAGATAGAGATTAAACAGTAAAGGGGCCAAGAGACAACCTTGTCGGACGCCCTTGGCCGTTGGGAATGGAGTGGTAAGGGAGCCGTTGGGACCACTTCGGACGCAAGCTGTGGTGTTTGAATAAAGGGAAATAATTAGGGAGAGGAGGTGCGGATCAATTCCCAGATGGGCAAGTTTGGACCATAATCTCTGCCTAGGAATGGAATCAAAGGCGGCCTCCAGGTCCATGAAAGCGGCGAATAGGTGGCCTTGCCTTGGTGCGGAGTATTTACTGGCAAGGGGATAAAGAGTTAGACAGTGGTCCATGGTTGATGCTGACTTTCGGAAGCCAATCTGTTCTAGCGGTAGAATGTTCCTCTCCTGGACCCATGAAAGAAGTTCTTCCAGTAAAACAGTGGCAAATATTTTCCCCGGGATAGATAATAAACTGATGGGGCGATAGTTCCTAGGGATGTTTGGCTGGCCGCCTTTGAAGATCGGAACTATTATAGCTTCTCTCCAGGAGTCGGGGATGTCTAGGGCGGAGGAGATAATTTAATTGATTATGAACAAAGGAAAATTAAACTCATATCCCATATTATGATGAGCCATCTCTCTCTCTGAAACTGTTGCTGGCATTTCTCTCTCCGAAACTGTTTTTGAGCTATGTACCCAGCCAGGGATCTGGCTGAGGATTTGCAACCACTATGCTTACTAAAATGCATCAGTAAAGCACATCTGCTGATGAAATGAGGTATTCATGTGATTCAATGGCTGCCAACCCTGCTGAGTTGCTCTGCTGAACTCTTTATATGCCCTGAAGTCTGAGAGTGCAGGCATGCATACTAGGAAAGTCCTGGGGGCGTCAGGATGGTAAAACATACAATAATATACAAATGTGTATATTTATTCTTATTCTTTATTCTTATCCTAATGCACTTATAATTGTCAATAACCTAATATATTCTGTGTAAACTCATTCCAAATATCATTGAATTCATCCAAAGAAAATCTGCACCTATACAGTAAGTTTTCCGTTCATATGTTACCAATGTTGTCATGTTGTCTAGCGATTGAGTAAAGGGAATTAAATCTCTATTCTTCCAATTCATCAGTATCAGTCTCTTGGCCACCATTAGAATCCATTTTTGCTTTCTTGTTTTCAATTTCCATACAATGGGTATATAGTTCAAGAGCATAGTCGCTTCTGAAAATCTTAATTTTTTGAGTAGTGTCTTTGGGAGAAAGTGCTTCGGTCCAGCACTTTCTCCCAAAATGTAGTAAGTGTAGGACACAGTAAAAGCATGTGTTTCAAAGAAGAATTGTCAATCATACATTTCCAACCAAGAGATACATTAGATAATCTTTTCTTATACAAATGCAAGGGAGACCAATAGATTCTAAGAAGAATTTTCTGTTGTATAATTCTTAGATTAAGATCCATTGATATGATACTGAAGCCAATAAATTTTCCCACTATCTAGGTAATACTGAACATTCCAATTCTTTATTCCAATCATTTCTTAAACTCTGCATATCAAACTGAGTTTCAAATTAATTATCCAATTGCTCCAAATTTCAAGTGTCTCAGATGCTGTGAAGGTAGTCAGACCAAACGAAGTTACTAAAATATGTTGTAGCTGCAAGTATTACCATTGGACCACCTCTGATAGATGATATTTGATGTATGTATTGTATGTATAGAAGTCTTCCTCATCTATCAGTTGGTACAAGGTCAATTCACATGTTATCATAGTTTTTCCATATTACCCCCCCCCCCCGATTATTAAAGTAGGATTTAGTATGTGAAAATGAATTTATTTTTATTAGCTAATAAATTCCATATCTTTCTAATTGACATAATTGTTTCAAGAGTTGAAGGAACTTCAAATATTTTGATCCTAATACTATCCACCCAACCAAAAGTGTTATACAGTGGTCCCTCGGGTTACATACACTTCAGGTTACATACACTTCAGGTTACAGACTCCGCTAACCCACAAATAGTACCTTGGGTAGTTTGCTTCAGGATGAGAACAGAAATTGTGCTGTGGTGGTGTGGCAGCAGCAGGAGGCCCCATTAGCTACAGTGGTGCTTCACAACAGTTTCAGGATAAGAACGGACCTCTGGAATGAATTAAGTACTTAACCCGAGGTACCACTGTATATGTATATTCTAAGACTGCCCAACTGAGAAGATTACAGCCATCAGCAGGTCTCCAATATTTGATGCTGGTCAATAAATAAGCACAAATGTATAATTCCAGTCTTGGAATTCCAGATCCACCTTCCTTAATTTGTAATTGCATGCCTTATTTTCTGGGTTTCTTGTAGGAATATGGTTAAGTACTCTGGCACCAGGATAGGGAATTAGATATGTCCTTTGTGTGATGCAGCAGGGATCGCCTTGTGTTCCTGACTCCTGAATCCCGTGATTGTAAGCCAATCAGATTTCTTTGAAATATGGACTGGAATATATATTTCCTAAATCAATAAGATAACTCATAATTACCCATTGTTTTTCATTCTAAAAACAGTGCCACCACTGCCACCAAATATTCTTAATTTGATAAATGCAGACACACAACACAGTTTTTATTTGTTTCACCAATTTATTTTGATTATGAACAAAAGAATTTTTTACACATATCCCATGTTTTCATGAGCCAAAGCCCCACATTTCTACTTTAGTTTTCTATTCCCTGCATCCCATTCACC
The DNA here is from genome assembly GCF_027172205.1 of Podarcis raffonei. NCBI lineage: Eukaryota > Metazoa > Chordata > Lepidosauria > Squamata > Lacertidae > Podarcis > Podarcis raffonei. Next base: position 13,094,535 of record NC_070609.1, on the reverse strand, counting down.
AAATAGAAGCCTCAGGAGTCCTGTGAATACCAGTTGCTCTGGACTCCCATGTTCAGAGAAGCAACCACCACTTCCACTGTTGCAGAAAATAGTGGAATCCAAAAGGAAGAAGACATTGCTCTCTCCTAACTATGCTTAAAAGCTGAGTTGCTTTGGTGAAACCACAGTTTCACCGCATCGTGCTAGTGTTATCATGCCTGAAAAGTACTTGTTAAGTGCTGATGTCTTGGCCAATTCACAAAAATTTGGTGTTGCACAGCCTTTGACGACCTTATCAGGAACTTCACTGTTGTCTAGTAAAGAAAAAGAGACAAGGTCAGATGAGCATCTTGGGAGCAACCAGTATCTGTGTGTGTGTGTGTGTGCAAAAGAAAAAAATAGGAGCACCTTAATTTTTAATAACTCTGTTGAGCAAGTATAGAAAGAATCTGAAATCACCACATGAAATGAATATGAGAGAGGTGTTTAAAAGTTAGAAAGAAAAAAGTCTATTTTTTTCTTCTTCCGGGGCAAGGGTTCATCTTCATTGATACTGCTTTCCAGATCAGGTCTCCATGGCTAATTTTACTTCTTTTAAAGACTGGTGAAAACTCTCTTTTAATAAACTTTTACATGTAATTTAGCAAACAGACTATTTCTCTCACCTTCTCAAACCCCCACCCCATAAATATACACACCCATCTATATATACACAAAGCAAATGGGATTTGAGGTGAGTTATGTTTTCAGGAAAAAAGAAAATTTTCCTCAAATGCACAAATAACCTATTTTCTGGAAGGAAGCCACAAACAGAATGAAATAGTAAAACACACACACACCATTCCCCCCCCCCACTCATTGCAAGGCAGTTCTACTTACCATGAACAAGAACAAATTCAATGCACCGAGTCTCCTCGTTGTGACACTCAATGAAATTTGAACCCTCAGAGACTTCTGATTCAGCTACACCAAGGTTTGGGCACACCAGCCCATTCAACATCCTCGCTGGCACTGCCAGAAGTAAATAATAAAGTCAAGACATGATTCCAGCCCATTTATCTTTATTCTAATTCCTAGGCTTCAGTTCTCTAAACTTGTGAGAGGTTTGCAACATCTCTACTTCATTCTGTTTCTGCAATTAATGATGTTGATGTTGCAGATAGTTAGATCTGAGATGAGCAGACAAGCAGTAGTATTTTTAAGGGAGTGAGTTGGGGAGTTTAATGTTGTGCATGTGACTTATTGGCCACTGTTATTTTTGGTGCTTGGTTTATTATGTATAGTGTTCAATCACTAATTACATATACTTACGTAGTGCTTATTAGTATGAAATAGGTATATAATCTTGTTTAAGTATAATATGTTGTATACTTTGTTATTATGATGGAAACACTCCTCTGATTAAGGTTACTATGTAAAGTTTTTAAACAATAAATGAATGAATGAATAAATAAATAAATAAAGCCTTGGTGTGTATTTGTTTATTTATTAATGATTATTATATATCACTTAATACTAAAAAGAGGCTCCTGTTGTTGTTTAGTCGTGTCCGACTCTTTGTGACCCCATGGACCATTGCAAGCCAGGCTTGGAAACTACAATAAAATTTAATTTTATACCTAAATGCATTAGAATGCAATAAAATATAAAATCTCAAAAACAAAAACATCAGCATATATTGAAGTGTCTTTATAGTGAAGGAACCCTTCTGTCTTCAGTGCTCCAATAATATTCTTAATAAATAATAATAATAATAACAACAACAACAACAACAAATTTATTATTATTTCATTATCTACACCCTGCCCATCTGGCTCAGTTCCCCCAGCAACTCTGGACAGTTTACAGCATTTATAAAGCATCTCCTATCTTACAAAATGCTACACATCACACTAAGATTCTGCCTCTAATATCCGCAAACTATAATGTTATTACCTCCGCAGTTCTGCCCCATCAAGATCAGTCCCAGGGTGAGCTGGGCTTTCAGAAAGCAATGGGGGGGCATGCTTTGTACACTTGTTGAGTGATGAAAACTAAGTTTCAATCTAAAATTTTTTTTTTTTTCTCATGGGCAAGTAGGGTTTCAGCCTGCATACCAGTTGGAGCTGGTAGACAGTTGCTCTGGACACAAAATTGACCTGCACCTCCATGGACAGCTGTGAGTCCAAAATGTCTCCCAGGCTGCGCACCTGGTCCTTCAGAGGCACAGTTACCCCATTCAGGACCAGGGAATTCTCCACACCCACCCGCCCCCTGTCCCCCAAGAACAGTACTTCTGTCTTGTAAGGATTCATCTTCAATCTGTTAGCCGCCATCCATCCTCCAACCGCCTCCAGACACCCATACAGGGCCTTCACCACCTACACTGGTTCCAATTTAAAAGAGAGGTAGAGCTGGGTATCATCCGCATATTGATGAACACCCAACCCGAACCCCCTGATGATCTCTCCCAGTGGCTTCATGTAGATGTTACAAAGCATGGGGGAGGGGATGGAACCCTGAGGCACCTCACAAGTGAGAAACCAAGGAGAGAAAAGAAACAGTCCACTAACTGAGACATGAAATATAGCAATGGGAGGAACTTAGGGCTACCATATGCCCATATTTTCCTATATGTATGCCAAGTAGGGTGATTTTTGTTTTAAAAAATGCTTTTAAAATCCCCTCCAAAACCCAAAAACTTATTTTTGTTCCCAAATATTTTTGTTCTCAAATAGAGCTCAACAACTTTGCCCCAGCAGTGTGACTTTTGTTGTTCTCCAGTTAGATGGCATCCAGCAGCAATAGATAGTTTCACTAACTACCTCTGCAGTTCTGCCCCTCCAAGATGAGTCCCAGAGTGAGCAAGAGGGGGCATGTGTTCTTATCTCTCTCTCTGTTTCCCCAATTTATCTGGGGGTGTTCTCTTCCACACACCCAGTGGTCCTTTGAATCTCTTGGGGAGAAAGTGCTTCTCCATGACATACAGATGGTGATGCTGATTCCAAGAATTTTTCATACAAACTAGGTTAGGGCATGTACTAAACACCTCCAAGGAGTTATTGAGGCCCCACTGGGAGCTCAATATTTACTTATTTATTTATTAGGAATTAAATTTGTATACTGCCCTTCATCCAAAAATCACAGGGCAGTTCACTACATATTTTTTTGACATACCGTATATCAAAATGCTGTCCCTCATTACTGGCAAGGGAACATTGCACTTGCACCCAATCAAGTGATACAAGTTTTTTACCTGATGTCATCTAATTTTCTTAATCCTTTGTACACTTGTTGAGTGATCAAAACTAAGTTTAAATCTAAAATTTTAATTTTTTATCTCATCCCGTTTTTGAGTTATGAGGGTTTGAAATTTCAAAAAGAGAGAGAAATTTGACCTTGCCAGAGTACACAAAGGCCTTAAAAGCTCAGCCCAGCATTGAGATACGTCAAAACTAAAAGCACCAATCCCTTCAGATCCTGAGCTTCATGATATGTCACATGATGGAATTACTCTAATTCAAAAATCTAAGTTACCAAATTTTCCATTTTAAACAAAAGGATTAAAAAAATAATATGATTTAAAAATTCCAAAAATATATTGATTATTTCATATTTCAAAGAGCCACCTGCAAATTTCACATTTTTCAAAATATATTTTGTACATAAACGTCTGCCTTATTGGATTCTATTTGGGATAAATGGGTCTTCTTGGAGTACAATATAACAGAATAAACAAGATCTCAACTATAATATTAGTAGCTTCTGGCATTTCTTTAGAAAGTTATTCAATTAAAAGGTGTCTGAAAAGCTAGTTAGGCTTTTCTTTTTAAAATGTGTTAAATGAGGTAAAAAAGTTGGATCACTTGATATTGAATGACCCAGGAATGAATCTTGGACTGGAATAGTATTGCTTGTCTTAGAGTAACAAGAAAAGAAATTTGAAAGCTCAATGCTATTTATCTTTGGCAATAGATAGGTAGAGAGATGATGATAGATAGATGATAGATAGATAGATAGGTAGGTAGGTAGGTAGGTAGATGATAGATAGATGATAGATAGATGATAGATGATAGATAGATAGATAGATAGATAGATAGATAGATAGATAGATAGATAGATGATAGATAGATAGATGATAGATAGATAGATAGATGATAGATAGATAGATAGATAGATAGATAGATAGATAGATGATAGATACTTACTGCCAAGTACTTTCATGTTGCACAAAAGTATTTTACAGCAATCGTGGATACGCTGGATGAATTTTCTTTCTACTGAAGAGAAGGAGTATTTTGCTGAGATGCAATCTTTAGAACAACCCTTATTCGTGTCGATCTCATTAGAGCCATCTGTTAGAGAGAATTGAAGGAATAGCAAGTTATGCAAAAATTCAAATTGATGAACGTACAAATATAAACACATTGGGCAAATGGGTGATTTAAGAGAAAATACCTGGCAACAACTGAATTCAGCAAACTAATCCATAAAGTAGTTTCTTTGAAGTATAATTTCTTCTGCAATACCATGTGAATATTCTAGGATAGTTCCTTAACAACTTGCACATAAATGGGGCTAGATGGACTTGCTTTTCTGCCCATACAAAAGAGCCTAGAATAGTTTGATGCACCACCCATCTCTGCCTGATATGGAACTAGCTGATCCAGGGGCCAGACTCATGAAGCTTCCTTATATTATGTACTATATTTCTGAGAGACGGGAGAAGATGGTTTTTCACCTGTTTCCTCTAATTTTCTGATCTCTTAAACTCACTTCTCTTTGGCTATCTCAATACAAGAAATCTTTTTGCACACAACCTTCTATGGGGAAAAGCAGTTATATCTGTCTGAGTATGTTTTTCCCCTTTTTCCTTTTTAAAAAATGATTTCTGTGGCTTCGTTTGTCATCAGAGTATTTCAGCATTTGATGCTATGTGCTGTTACTATATGTAGCAGGCCTATTTGGCATCAGCTAATAGTGCAACTAGATAAATAGGTTCCGCTCTGGCGGGAAGGTAAACGGCGTTTCCGTGCGCTGCTCTGGTTTGCCAGAAGTGGCTTAGTCATGCTGACCACATGACCCAGAAGCTGTAAGCCAGCTCCCTTGGCCAATAAAGTGAGATGAGCACCGCAACCCCAGAGTTGTCCGCGACTGGACCTGGATCAGGTAAATTCATTCTGATTGGTCTGAGAATCTCCATTCACCCCTTCCTCCTTTTCAGGAGTGTTGTTTGCATCCCAGTGTGACAGTGGATAGACTGCGCCTCTGGTCATTGCCTACTCTGGCCCATGCAGCGTCCCAAATCTTGCAGACATGCCTGTGCAAGAAAAAACTCAAAAGTACATGAGAGTGTAAAGCAGGGGTTGTCAACCTGGTCCCTACTACCCACTAGTGGCCATTTCAGAATTCTAGGTGGGCAGTAGGGGGTTCTACAGCACAAACTGAATCCTCCTTCCATTGAGCACTGGTGGGTGGTAAGGAAATTTTACCATCAAGAAAGATGGGCGGTAGTGGGCGGTAGGTATGACTACCCTGGGGTAAAGTGAAGTGACTTCCGGTTTCCCACAAGATGGAACATGGCATGAGCTCAGAAGGGCTCGATCGCTAATGGGCTTTGAGGGGGGAGACGCGAAGGCTATGCATCCCCCCAACCCCCAAGAGGGAGTCTTGGGGTCAGCATAGAAGCGTTGTTGTCAAAGAGGAGTTTCCCGGTCTCTTCGTCTCTTTGTAAGGAGAGAGGAAAGGGGGATGGTCCCGAAGCAAGAGAGTAGCAGCCCATGATGCCGGTTCCAAGAAGCAGGAAATCTCCATATCCCCATAGTTTAACAGAGCAGAAAAGGAAAATCTTACAAATGAAATTTAAAATTGAATAAATAAATCTGCCATGAAGAAAGGGGTAAAAAGAAAGTCCCCTCTTATTTGGTAAAACATACTCTGCCTTGAGTATTATATGCACCCAATGATAATAAAGCTGATTTCTATAAACACCTGGAAGAAACAGTGTTAGACTACATGGAGGAGAAAATAATTCTCCTAGGAGATCTGAATGGAGTTGTTTCGAACATGATAGAACTCAGAGAAGTGTAGATAATAAAACAGGACGATTATCTCAAACTTTTTTTCCAGTTAATAGAAATTTAGTAGATGCTTGGAGGTTTAAACATCCAAGGGCAAAGGAATTCCCATATTATTCTGAGCCAAACCAGTCTGCCAGCAGGCAAGATGGAATTTGGATCTCAAAAGAATTAACATTTGAAAGAAAATTTGAAATTGATCCAAAGTCCCTATCAGATCACAATTCAGTGTCCTTATTCCTGAAGGGGAAAGAAAGAGGGCAGAAAAAATAGAGGATGAATGAAGCATTACTTATTGATGAAGGAATAATTTGGAAAGCTAAGAAAGCTTTCTAAGAATTCTTCAGATTTGATGTGGGAAAGACTATGGACAAAAACAATTAAATTCACTGCATGTATGGCATTAAAAGAAAATTTAATGAAGATGATGTATTGCTGGTATTTGACGCTGACTAAACTTGCTAAAATTTAGAAGATAAGGTATGTTGGAAATATAAGGAGAAGGAAGAGAATTTCTTTCATATGTGGTGGACGTGTCCTAAGATTATGTGGTGGACGTGTTCTAAGCCTACTGGGATATGATATATAATGAACTGAAAAAGATTTTCAAAAATACCTTTAGTAAAAAGCTATATGAAGGAACATTGTAAACATTTGAAAACACTTGCAGGGTTGATTTAAAATTTTGATAGGTTATGATTTGATACCTGTTTATAAAAATTAGATGTAAGTCTTTTAAGTATGGAGATAAGATAAACAGGGTGATTTAGAAATGCTAAGATAAAAGTGATACCACATGGAAGTCAGGGAGAGGGACAGGAGGAAGTCAAAGCTCAGAGCAAAGATGTATCTGATAAAGAAATTTTATCTGGTTGTTATAAAGGGGGGAAAGAAAATAATAATAATAATAAATATTATATTTTAAATATTAAAAAATAGAAGAATTCTTCAAATTTAATATAAACAAAAGAACTAATATTAAGACTGTTATAGGATATTGAATAAATGGCTGTTTTAGGAGGGGCAGTCAACTAAGTAAAACTGAGGACTGAGGTAAGAAGGGGAGGGAAGTCAAACAGAAATGGATTACAAATGAATCGAATCAATCAATCAATCAATATGTATTTTTGTTCTTTTCCCCCAGTATGTTTTAAAAATATATGTTTAATTACAGGAAAACCAAGTTGTTACAATGTGATTTCATGAATGTATGTCTAAAGCAACCAATAAAAATGAATTACAAAAGAGAGAGAGAGAGAGAGAGAGAGAGAGAGAGTAAAGTGAAGTGACCAATGGACCCAAGTCACAGCAGTCTGCTTTGCTTTCAGTGGAAAACATTGCAGGACACAAGGGAAGAAGACAACAAATGATGAAGGAGGAGATTGGGTGGTCTGTGTGGGCAGAACACAGTAGGAGGACAAGGAAAATGCTTGTCTGTTGCTTGGTTAACCCTGCGAATGAAAGAGGCAAGTTTGGAGGGGAACTGTCCATACCATCTCAGTAAACAAGGACCAAGTAAGATGAACAAAGTGATGAAGCAAAATTGCAAGCCCAAGGGGACTTTTTACAGGACAGATTATATACTACTAAGTAGCTGGCTGCAAGATGTGGCTAATGGATATCCTTACTGGCATGCTGGACTTGTTCCAGGTGTTATAGGTTTGGTAGTCACCTTCTATGCAACCTTCTATTTCACCACTTTGTGCAGCAGAAGAATCATTGGGCTGGATTCTTGGTGGGAATGGGAGGTGAAGCCCCACCCTGTCAGATGGGATCCCTCTCAGGGATCTTGGAAGAATGCATTCCTTGTCCATACATCCAGCTCAGGGATTCAGGGCACAGAGCACCCCTTGCCAGTGTCTACTTGAGGTTCACAGGATGCTCTTCATGCTGTTGATGGACGCTAATATTGGTCATCCCCAATAGTCTACCATTCAGTAGGCGGAATGGTTACATGCCCAGTGTCTGTGTCAAAGCTGTTTATCCCTGTAATCAATAAAGTTGTGGACTAATCTGAACCCAACACATGTCTCCTTGTGTGCATTCACTTGCTGCACACTTTATTGCTACATCAATGTGCCTGCACCAAAAAAGATTAGACTCTGATTTGGTTGCTTTCTAAGCAGTTGGGAATTATCATTCACCGAGGGATTGTCATTTAGGAGTTAAGGGGGAGTTATGAGACAAATGCCAGAAAAAGATGAGGCCTGCATATTTGTGCACAGTTTGTTCACAGTAAGCAGCTGGTAAAAGTCAGGAGAAGGTTACCAGTGGCTCTGTGGATCTATGAGGCTTCCCTGAGTCAAAATATGAGAGAGTGAGAGAGGTTCCACACTCTATTGGTTAATGATATGGAAATGGGCCATCTCAGTGGCTCCTTGCAGACTCTGGAACTCGCTGAGAGAGAGGGGGGGGGGAGTCTAGATTAGACTCTCAAGAATCTAGACTAGAATCTAGACTAGATCCCACCTTGTTGTCATTTTACAAGTGGGTCTCAACATGTTTTTGGAGAATGACTGCTTTTACTGAAAGGGTTGGGGTTGTGTTGTTTTTATTGTAATTATTGGTACATTTTAAACAGATTTTTAATATAGTTTTAATTCTAATATTTAATTGTTGAAAAAGTTGAGTTCCTCAAGGTTGGTGAGATCAGCATTCTGTTGTCACACTAGATACACCAGAGACCAAAGGATGCACCCACAAACATAGATTTAATATGACAGATAGGCTTCATACTCACTTAAATTGGTTTCAGTACGCTGATAAAAGCAACTTCCTCCTTCTCCTATTTTGATATTACAGCTTTTCAATTGGGTTATTGCACATTGCAGTTCCCCTGCAGAGAGGAGAGGAGAGGAAACATAAGTTGTCCAGTCTTTGAGAAACAGAATATTCCAAGCCAAACACGAGCAATGTTAATGGTCTCAGGATCCACATGTAGTGGTGGGTTAGAGGCTGCATGCACACCAACACACATCTCAAGACACAGAAATGGAAAGACACAAGGCCTTCTTCCCATTTGCTAGTATGCATGCTAAATCAGGGACATACTCTTCCCCCCTACCCACTACTTGTTGTGAATCACAGTGAATCGCAGAATGGGACTTCAGCAGTCTCATTACATACTTTCACATTCAGCACACTGGTAATGGTGCTTCCCCTTAACCAAACAAATCAATTTGGGGTCAATGAAGAGAGCATGGGGAGAATTGTACACGAGAGTGTCTTCCCTATCAACCACCCACCTCATGGAAATAATGTCCATCAAACCCTGCCAAGGACCTTAGCCATCTGAGGGAAGCACGATTGCCACAGCAGAGCTGAATCAACAAATATGGAAAGTTGGCAACCTGCAGATATATGAGGCCCACGGACCACAGTTAGGTGACTTCTGCTGAAAGCAATGGGAAGATGGCCGAGCCTTCATGAGATCAGCATGGAAATCCCTACAATTGTTGACTCTAAAACCAAACTTCCACCCACTTCCAATTTTCCATTTCATATTCCCAATCTTGGGCTCAGGAAGCAAAATTATGAACAAACCTGGGGTGTGTCTTTGTGAAGAGGCATTGCACACAGTGCACAGATGCAGTGGAGTAGCACCATGGGTGTTTGCCACAAGCACTGAAGGAACTCTATACCCAACCCAACAGGTGGGGTTGAACTCCTTGCCCCTCTGATGTGGGTAACGTGGCTTGGGTTTGCCTAGCATTAAGTGAGCTCAGTGTGTAAAGCATAAGACTCTTTATCTCTGGGTTGTTGATTTGAGCCCCATGTTGGTCAAAGGATTCTTGCATTGCAAAGGGTTGAACTAGATGGCCCTCCCAGTCCCTTCCAACTCTACAGCTCTAGGATTCTATGGGACATATGTGAGATACAAAATGGAGCCATAAGTCAGCCACCTTCCCCCCACACACTCCAGGCCTACTTAGTAGCTGCCCAGCTGCATAAAGCTTCATCATAGGTCTTCAATCCCCCCCATGAACTCTGAGTATGCTCCATAAATCCATAATTTGATATATTAATTCTGGCATAAATTTAAATACGCCAGTAACCAATTGGCACCTTCCTGTGCTTTGGTTTGCCTGCATCAATCTCACCTACAATGTCCTTTCCTTTCTTGGGAATTTCCCTATTTAAGTGAGTGAACACAACACAATATTCCCCTTTCCAAATCCTCTCCTTGGTAGTTGGGAGAAGATGGAAACCCAGTGGGGGCTGATGGCTCTGAAAATGGGGTGGCGTCCGCTTAACCAAATCCAAGGTATCAGGGTGGGGCAGCACTGATGATATAGACCTGCCTTCTCCCCTTCCTTTCCCCTCTGAGCTGGTGGGTGCTACTGGATGAAGGGGGGGCATCAGAGTTATCCATGCAGATCAGGGTGATTGATCACATCCACAGATCCTGGGCCCCTTTCCTGATTACAAGCATCCAACAAAGTGGCAGATCCTCCTGTATAAAGGGGGAATCCAGTGGAAGCCACAGCCACCACCGGAGGGGAGAAAGGCCACTGAGCTGGACTCCAACCCTGACAAATCCATGGCAATTGGGGATGCCACCCTGGCCAACTCCACTGCTGAGAATAAAATGCCTCACCTTTTGCCATGACCACCTCCTGTGTGCCTTCCACCTCTGGCACTTCCTGCGAAGCAAAACCAGTACTTACTTCCAAGGCATCCAAACCTGTTGAAATTAAATTAACAGCACCTTGGTTAGGATTTTGTGTTTCTTGCTTCTGCCAGCTGACAAGCACTTGAAGTTACAGCTACAGTAGGGCTGCCTTCTGCCTTCTCAGGGCCTCGAGGAACATCAATATAGTCCCCTAGTCTGACTCTTCCTCCACAGAACAGGAGGGGAATGGGATGCCTATGCATGCTCCCTCTGTGGTGCAGATGCTTTTCCTTTGCCCTTAGGGCCCACCTTAGCCTTGCCTTTACCTGGAGCCGTGCTAAATGCACCCCACTGCCCATAATAATCCTGAGGTTCAAAAAGGCTCTGCAAATGTAAAAATTGCCCCTTGCCCCATTCCATAAGGAAATATAAGCACACTTTCTAAATGGACCCTCAGGACCAAACCACTAAACAAGACTCAATATCAGCTTTGTGGTTGAATGGGGAATTTTGAATCTGATCTCTCTCAGCTCCTGGGCTCAATACGCTAACCACTACACCACACTACCTACCAGGAAAATATCAAAACTGTTGCCTATCCACAGGAAAATGGCTGGGGAGTTATGAAGAAAACCCCTTCACCCCTCTCTATACCACTCCTCCAGCCCAGGGCCCACAACAGCAGGGGCCATATTCCATCCCCGGTCACTGCTAACTGGCTACTTCCACCTAGCGAGATTTCCCCTAAAAAGCTAATCCCCTACCAGGGATGGCCCTTGCACTGGTTCCCTGCTCTTGCAACTTAAAGGGAGGCACCAAGTTCTGCCTGACATTGGGGTGCTCATTGTATGCACATGAGACCACAAGTACAACATATTCAAGGAGGTTGCAAGGAGGCACAATGGGGCCCCTCAAGTTTGGGAATTTTCAGTCCCATCATCACATACTTGGGGAGGCAGAGATGTTCCCAGCCCCATAGGGTTGGCATCTGCGGTTAGAGGTCTCTCAGTGCCTCAAAGTACCATTGATCTGTTGCCTCCAGCAAGAGCCAGTTATCTGCAGCAAGCAGCCTAGTGCAGGGCTAAAGTTACTCCTCTCCTCTCCACTGGCCTCCTCATGAGTAAATGGAACAGTAAGGAGAACCAGTCCCCTTGCCTTTCTAGACAGTTGGCTCTGCTGCTTTTATCTTCTCCTGCCAGCCTCCCTGCTCTGCTCTCCCTCATCCAGTCCTCTGATTAGCTAGACCTCCTCTCCTTCCTGCAGAGCTCTGTATGGCTGCAAGGCCGTAGGTAGCATCAACTGTGTTGGACTGGTCATGTTGTTCGGATGCCTGATTATTATCTTCCACAACAACTACTTTGCTTCTCCTGCTTCAAAATGTGGCATATGGACACTACTAGCCCCTTGACTGAATGTTCTTGGAGAAAGAATTCAAGATCTCAGGCTCCTACTCACCTGGGCAAAGGATGACCAAGAGGAGACAAGTACTCAGGAAAGTCGTCATAGTGCTGAAGAGATCAAAGTGCTCAGAACAAACAAGCAGGTGAAGGATGGAGGATGAGCGTGTTTGGAGGGTTTTATAGGCCAAGAAGGGAGCCTGAGGGTTCCAGGTGGAAAGAACTAGTCCAGTAAGGGGGTGGGAAATGATGAAATTAGAGATTGCATGCTTTCCCAGACATGGTGCAATTTTATACTGGAACACAAAGCACAATGTGGAAATTGGATTAACTCTTTTTTGGAAACGGTATGAAATTCTGCCACCTGCAGTTTGCACTCCATCCCATTCTCAGGGTTATGAGACAGGTATTTTACCTACTGGTAATTTAATCCTTTTTGAGAACCCCATTTAATTTCACCAAATAACCCCCTAGTATATCCTACCTCAATTATATCACAATGCTTCTGTGGAAATGCTTCTGTCCATGATCAGATACAGTGATCAGCAATTGGTAAATCACATCTATATTTTATTCACTATATTTTACCCATTATTTATAATGGGTACTATACGAGAATGAATTCCATTACAGTGGATGCTCGGATCGCGAACGTGATCCATGCGGGACGCCCGTTCCCAATCCGCAGCATTCGCAACCTGCAACGTCGGGATTCAACTTTTCTGAGCATGCGCTAAGAGTGATCTAGTGCTTCTGTGCATGCGTGAGCACCAAAACCCGGAAGTAACCTGTTCCGGTACTTCCGGATTCGGCCTGGTGCGCAACCCGAAAACGTGCAACACAAAGTGTCTGTAACCCGAGGTATGACTCTATATAGTTGTCTGCACCAACATTGTCATATCAAACTGTGATTTACAAATAATATAACACAGGTTGTTTTAGCTAAAGCTGAGCCTGCTGAGCTAGAAATGGATATTGATCAGGGAGAAGTAGTATGCTAACTTCCAGAGGTGGCTGGACTACAACGCTCATCACCTCAAAAGCCAGACATTCCAACTAGGGTTGATGGGAATTGTCTAGAGCACACTATGTTTGCCACCCCTGTCTCCATAATCCATCTCATTCAAGAAAGCTAGAAATTAACCAAATACATGAAGGAAGAAGGGCCGCACAGCCATATCTTTCAAAGCAGCTTTCAAACAGTTGCTGGGGCAACCCAGTCTGATGAGTTGGGTACAAATAATAAAATTATTCTTATTATAGAACCACACCTTCCCTTCTTCAATGAGGCAACAAAAACATCCTGGCCACTCTCTACCTAGGGAGAGATACAGTTAACCAAGATGCACAAAGGTCACGTAGAGAGGCCATCTGTTAAAGCAATGTTTACAAGCTCCGGCTACAACTAAAACTCATACAACTTTAACTTCTGAAAAATAAATCATATACATAGCAATTAAAAAAATATTTTGTTTATAAAATATGGACTCATATGATTAACAGGGAAAGTCCCCATGATGTAACTCCCATTTGTTGCAGACCCATGACAGGGAATGTCCACTCTGGTGCACTGCATTCATCTCTCCTATTATGATGTTTCACGAGCTTTTAAAATTCCTATTGATCCAGGGAGTTAAGGTTGCAATAATTTGAAGGCTATTACCCTTAAAATTATTGACTGGGAGGGTGTGTTTCGGCTTTTTAAAGTTATTGATGTTTTCAAAAGTTTTAAATACATTTCATTATATTTGAAACTCTATTCTTTTCTGTTGTTTGCTTCCTTACGTTTCTTTGACAGGATGTGTGGGACCAAATAAAAAAATGTTGAAAAGCCCCCAAACCCAATACAGTGGTACCTCTGGTTACGTACTTAATTCATTCCGGAGGTCTGTTCTTAACCTGAAACTGTTCTTAACCTGAAGCACCACTTTAGCTAATGGGGCCGATGGAGCACGATTTCTGTTCTCATCCTGAAGCAAAGTTCTTAACCCGAGGTACTATTTCTGGGTTAGCGGAGTCTGTAACCTGAAGCGTATGTAACCTGAAGTGCATGTAACCCGAGGTACCACTGTATTGAGCATTGAGAGACCCCACTTCTGACCCATCTTCATTGAGGATACTGCAGGTTTATACTGCTTCCTATTCTTTACTGACCTTTCCTTGTCTTCCAGGACAGCCAAGCTTACTCAGTAATCTTTCATGTTGAACTTAGGGTTCCCACATCTCAAAAAGTAAAAGCCAGTACACTCAAAACTTGTTTTTTTAAGGAAACCACCAAAAATATTGAGCTTTTTGAAAGGAGAACCCAAAAGTTGTTGAGCTTTTTTCAGAGCTCAATTCCCTGTAATCTCTGGGAAAATCTATATGTTTGCCGGCCCTACATTATAATGTTTTCTATCGTCCAATTTTGACTTGTGTGGGAGGAATGGTGGTATAGTAATTGGAGAAGAGAAGAGAAGAAAAGAGAAGAGACAGGATAAATTGGGATATTCAAATGAAAAACCATTTGACTATCCAGCCAGGGCTCCTTTGGCAAGAATGATGAGATAGAAATTTCATAAATCAAATCAATGATGAATAAGATATTCATTGTGGTGGCCCATATAGATAATAAAGGGGCTGTGCAGCTCTCAAATTTTCACCTTTTTTGGTTTAGTGAAACTTCAGGTAAAGAGTTATGTGGGTGCTGCATTTGGCTCCCAGGCCAGGAGTTCTCAACCCCTGGAGCATATTAAAAAAGGACTTGATAGTGTCTCAACCTGTTTGCCCTTTTGGCTACCCTCACTCAGCCACATGAGCAGTCAAATTAGATAAAATTATGAAGCCAGACGTCTTCAGTAAGTACATTATGGAACATTGAACTCTGCAGCAGGTACACTGGGTGAACACCACTTGGAAGCAATGAGGAGTTTGGCTGCTGTAAGAAGATTTCCTATAAACTGCAACAGGATAGAACTTACATCAGCCTGTTGAATCAGGCCATCTGCCCATGAAAAGTATTTTTACAGTGGCCAACCACTTGACTGTGCATAGCCTGAAAATAGGACATGAGATAAACGCCACTCTCCCACTACTGTTTCCCAGCAACAGACATTCAGATCCACCTTTCCCCCAACAGCAGAGCTAGAACATAACCATCAAGTTTCTCAATTTCATTGCATGTCCACAGGTTCTCATATTATGAGAGACAGATGAGTACTAGTCACAATAGCTACATTTCCTCCCGTATAAGAGCCAATAAGCCTCTCAGTTAAGTTTCTGGAGATCACAGGTGAGAGAGGCTTCTCACAAGCATCTGTTTCCTAAGAATACTATGCTGGACTATATGAGTTTTTTGTGTGATCCATCAAGGATCTTCTTATATCTCTGACTCCTAAATCCCTCAGTGCATCTTCAGTGGTCTATCAAAGAGTAGTAATTTGCCCTACTTGCCTAGTGTTTTTTATCAGATTTCCAGAAAAGGGGGCATAATAGCCTAAAGTCATTCGAAGTTGATTATTTTATTCAGCCCTGACCACTTTGATAAGCAGATAGGGTGGATAAATTGTTACACTTCTGAACTTTTAACAATTTTAGTAGGGCTTTCCTCAGCTCCCTCTGTTCCCCAACCCCCTAAACCTCTCCCTTCCCATCCAATGCAACCATTAGTCATGAATTTAACCTTCCACTTCCGGTCGGCGCCAGCGATTAATGGCGGGTTCCCTCTGAGCTCCGGAGGGAACCGGCTCCACGAAGTTTGGGTCTGGCCGCTGCGGCGAAGCGGAGACCCGAAGAAATCACAGGCGGTGAAGCCTGTGAGCTTGGAGACTCGGCGGCCTCCATTTGCGCCCCCCCGACTGCAAAGGAGCCTTTTTAAAGGCTTCTGAACGGAGCGGGGGTGAGCGGCGCGGAGCTGAGAGTCGTCTACCCTCTTCGCGGGGTGAAGCCGCAAGCCATTGTCGGAGAGCGCTGATTCCTTTCTGGACAATTGGGACTGAAAGCAACTACCCGTGAGTAGGAGCAAGAAGCAAAATTTTAAAAAAAGAAACGATATAATTTTGGTACCGAAACGGGAGAAGTATAAACAGGAAGTCTGCTTCTCCCGGCTTGTAGATAGAGCAAAGCAAAGAGATTGTAAAGTAGTAACTTTGAAAGACTTTTTTTTAAAGATCTTAAATCCACCACCAAAAAAGAAGTATCCCCCTCCTTCTAGCAGGGGTGGAGGGGAGAGTTTTGGGCATTAACCTCCTGCAAGGACAGTGAGAAGTAAAGGTTTGTCTGCTGCCTCTAAAATCTGGGAACGGACTGCGTTTGACAGCTGTCAAAGTGTTAAGGACAAAGAATATTGATACTTTGTGAAAGGATACAATTGCTTTCAGAACGGATTTGGACTTAAAAGTAACTTTTGATTGAAACTGTGTACATTTAGAGAACAAAGGGGATCTACTAGGACTTTATTTGTTGCAATTGAAATTGGAAATGTGTCCCCCTAGAGGAGAATATGTTGTAGCAAGTACCAAGCTACTAAACAACTGAGCCTGGAAAATTCCTTTCCAAAACAAATTGACTAGGCGTGAGACTGACCTTGGATTGTTTATGGAAGTGCTATGGCAGATGAGAAGGGCAAGATAGAACAGACGCAAGAAAAGACGCTCAGGTCTGGTAGACAATACAAAACAGATATCGCTCAGCAGAGAAGGGCCTCAACATCCGGAGCAGTAAGTTCAGTAGGAGCTGCGGCTTCACAACTAAAGCCAAAGGCTATGTCATCACAAGATCTATTGGCTCAGGCACTTAGTAAAATTAATGCATCTCTGGAAAATCTAGCTAAACAGGTTGCAGAAACAAATAAACAAGTAGCTGAGGCCTCAGCAAAAATTGATTTGAACACTACAAGTATAATTGAACTGGGAAAGAAGGTGAATTCTAATACACAGTCTATTGATAAACTATTGGAGGAATCGGCCTCGACTCGGAAGTTAGCTGAGGAAGCGAAGGAGATTGCAACTGCTGCCCAGGAGAAGATACCACCGGTATACAAGAAACTTGAGGACCATGATTTGACATTGTCTATGATCGAATTGCAAGGGAAAGAGAGGAATTTAAGACTCAGGGCAGTACCGGAAAAGGAGAAGGACAATTTGGTGGACTACCTTACAAAGGAATTTACAGACTTTTGGCAAAAAGACCTGGGGAAGGAAGAATTCAAGATAGTGAGTGCATTTAGGATTGGCAGAAGACAAAGAAAGAATAGAGCAAGGGACTGTCTGATTACTTTAAGAACAAAAGAAGAAAGAGATAAAATTTTGAATCTACAGTATCAAAGAACCCTGGAAATTGAAGATTCTTTTGTGGAGATTTTCAGGGACATACCTAAACTTATACTGGATGTTAGGGCCCACTACAGAGATCTTGCGGGCCTATTGAAAAGAAATAGAATTCTCTTTAGATGGGAATTCCCCCAAGGCCTATCTTTCAAATTTAAAGGAAGGAAAATAAGAATAAGGACAGTGGATGATAAAGACAAATTTTTGAATGACCACGAGGAGGATCTACAGAAGGGGGTGGAAGCTGGAGAGGAGCCAACTGCATCAGAAAAAGGAATTGGGGACATAGCAAACTTATCATTTGGACTTCCTGAACCTGGGAAAGATACACCACCGACAGAAGAAGAACAACAACTTGGTGCAGTTGGTGGGAGGAGCAAATAACCCACTATGGCTCTGCAACTTCTAAGTTGGAATTCTAATGGACCTAATTCCCCTCGAAAGAGAAAAAGTGTTTTTCACATATTAAGAAAAGAACAATTGGATTTGATCTGTCTACAGGAAACACATGTAATGAGGCTACACAGGAAGATACTTATTAACAAGAGATTGGGACAAGAGTTTATTTCATCTGATAAGGTCAAAAAAAGAGGAGTTGTGATATATGCAAAGGAGAAACTTTCACCGAAACAAATCTTCAAGGATGAACAAGGAAGATATTTGGCTATTGAAATTCAACTTCAAGGAGAGAAATTTCTGATTGTAGGGGTGTATGCACCGAACGAGGGGAAATCTGAATTTTTTAAGAAATTGCATGAAGTTCTTCTGGACTATATGGACTATAATATAATCTTAATGGGAGATATGAATGGAGTTGTCTCTACAAATATGGACAAGGCACAAAGACAGGTAATCACCAAAGATGGTAGATTACCAAAGACTTTTTTTGAATTGACTGACAATATGGACCTGATTGACATTTGGAGAACTAAGAACCCCCTAGGGAGAGAGGGAACTTTCTTCTCTGAAGCTAAAATGACCTGGACTAGAATTGACCAAATTTGGATTACTAAAGGAATGGCACCAAAGATAAAAAAAGTGGAAATCTGCCCTAAAACTTGCTCAGACCATAATGCAGTAAAGATGGAGATGAAGCAAATGACACCCGGCTCTTTTAGATGGAGGATGAATGACACTCTATTTAGAGACGAAGAAGTATATAAAAAGGCCCAAAAAACCTTGAGAGATTATTTCGAAATAAATATGACTACTAATGTTGAAAAAAGAGTAATCTGGGATGCCAGTAAAGCCGTGATGAGAGGGTTCCTGATTCAACAGAACGCAATAAAGAAGAGAAGCCGAAATGAGAAAAAGGATAAAATTCTGGAGAAAATAAAAGAAGGAGAGAAAAAATTGAGAGTAAAGCCAAAGTCACAGGAGATCTTGAAAGAAATAAAGTTATTTCAGGTACAATACATGGAATTGATGAATCAGGAAGTAGAATGGAAAATTAAACAAATGAGACAGAAGACATTTGAATCAGCGAACAAATGTGGGAAATTACTAGCTTGGCAACTGAAAAAAAGACAAAAATTAATTACTATTACAAATTTGGAAGTAGAAGGAAAAGATATACATAACCCAACTGAGATTAGAAACTGCTTCCAGAAATATTTTAAACAATTATATGCACAAGGGCCACAGAACGAAATGGACATAGACCGATTTTTGAAGATAAATGGATTACAAAAAATTTCACAAGAAAGTAAACTTATGTTGAACTGTAAAATATCTGACCAGGAGATAGAAGGTGCCGTTCAAAATATGCAAGTAGGCAAGTCTCCAGGACCGGATGGGTTGACTTCCAGCTATTACAGATCCTTGAAAGAGTGGCTACTACAACCATTGAAGGAAGTCTGCAATGAAATCTTGGAAGGGAAAAGGGCACCAGAATCGTGGAAAGAGGCCTATATTACACTAATACCAAAAACAGAGACTGAAAAGACTCAATTTAGGAACTACCGTCCCATATCCTTATTAAATGTGGATTACAAAATCTTTGCTGACATTTTGGCTTAGAGACTGAAAAAAGTATTGATTGAGGAGATTCATAAGGACCAAGCGGGCTTTCTTCTGGGAAGGCATCTTTCTGATAACTTGAGGAATATAATTGACATTTTGGAAAAGCTAGAAGTGAACATAAATACTAAAGCAGTTTTGATATTTGTGGACGCGGAGAAAGCCTTTGACAATATTTCTTGGAGTTTTATGAAAAAGAACCTACAGGGTATGGGGGTAGGCCATGGTTTTGAGAATGGTATAGGTGCAATATATTCAGAACAAACGGCTAAACTAATTGTAAATAATGTGGTTACAGAACAATTTAAGATAGAAAAAGGGACACGACAGGGATGCCCAATTTCCCCTTTGCTTTTTATATCGGTCCTGGAGGTCTTGCTGAATATGATCAGAAGGGACCGGATGGTTAAAGGTATACAGGTCGGAGCTAAACAGTATAAATTGAGAGCATTTGCAGATGACCTAGTTTTGACACTACAGGAGCCAGAATCTAGCACTAAAAGAGTTTTAGAATTAATTCAAGAATTTGGTCAGGTTGCAGGGTTCAAATTGAACAAGTTAAAAACTAAGGTTCTTGAGAAAAACTTAACACCGATTGAAAGAGAGAAGTTTCAGAATGAAACAGGACTGACTGTGGTTAAGAAAGTGCATATTTGTGGTATGACAAGGTTAAAGCACATAAAGCATTTAAAAACCATTTTGTCAGGAAAGCATTGTTTAATGTTTGGATTAGATATAAGGATTTATTGGAAAATAAAACCCCAAGGTGGTTGTCACCAATGGAGGCTAAGGCCCAGAAAAAACTTAATATGGAGGCCAAATGGCCAAAATATTGGGAAATTTTGGAACAAGAAGGGGACAGACTGAAATTGCAGAGTTTTGAGAAACTGAAAGATAAAGTGCGAGATTGGCTTCATTATTACCAGATAAGGGAGGTTTACAATTTGGACAAGAAGGTTGGTTTCCAGGTGGAAAAATCTAAATTGGAAACAGAATTGCTAGAATCCAAAACTAAGACTTTGTCAAAAATGTATAACTTGCTGCTGAAATGGAATACTCAGGATGAGACGGTTAAATCTGTAATGATTAAATGGGCACAAGACGTTGGACATAATATCATGTTTCCTGACTGGGAACAGTTGTGGACCACCGGGATTAAATTCACGGCATGTAATGCCTTAAGAGAGAATATTATGAAAATGATATACAGGTGGTACATGACCCCAGTCAAGCTTGCAAAAATCTATCATTTGCCCGACAACAAATGTTGGAAATGTAAGGAAAAGGAAGGTACATTCTTTCACCTTTGGTGGACGTGCCCTAGGATTAAGGCTTTCTGGGAAATGATATATAATGAATTGAAAAAGGTACTTAAATATACCTTCTTGAAGAAACCAGAGGCCTTTCTCTTGGGCATGGCCGGCCAAGTGGTGCCAAAGAAGGACAGAACTTTTTTTATGTATGCTACAACAGCAGCAAGAATACTCATCGCAAAGTATTGGAAGACGCAAGATCTACCCACTCTGGAAGAATGGCAGATGAAACTGATTGACTGTATGGGATTGGCAGAAATGACGAGCAGAATACGTGACCAGGGAGAAGAGTCGGCAGAAGAAATTGGGAAAAAAATTTAAGGACTATTTACAGAAATATTGTAAAATTAAGGAATGCTGAATGATGTTGGATTGAAATTGAGTGGTTTCTAGCTGTAATGATATAAAGGAACATGGATGAAAAAAAGGGTTTGGATAGAAAATAAGGAGATATTATAAGCTGTAATGCTTTAAGTTAAGGATTTGCTGAACAAAGAATATAAAAGGGAATACAAGAAGGGGAGGTATGAGGAGGTCAGAGAAATATGTTACTGAAATAATTGTATTTTGAACTAGGTATATGTTGTTTTTTAATTTTCTTTTTGTTTGTTTTTTGTTTGTATAAAAAATTGAAATTTTTAATAAATATCTTTTTTTTAAAAAAAAATGAATTTAACCTTCCAAACTCCATATCTCAAGCCACTTTTCTCTTCAATCCTGCAATCCTGCTCTCCACCCATTTTCACTTTAAAACCCACGTCCGTGTCCACATGAAACGTCCCCCTCCTTTTCTGCAACCCCACATTGAAAACAAACCAGCCTGTGATAACCTCCTGTATCTTCCTCCTGCCACACATTGCAGCTATTAAAGCCCCTTCTCACTTTCCACCCAATTATGGTGACACCAGCCTTCCTATTCTGCAGACATTTTCATACCCTCCTTTCCAAATTACCATGTCGCTATGCCTGATACTCTCTTTTTGCAAACCACTTGGCTCACTTATCTTCAGCTTCACCTCCTCTTCCTCCCTTCCTCTTTACTTATCTCATCGCTCCCTTGCACACATATTCCCCTATTTCCATTCTTTCTCCTCTCTCTTTTTCTGCAGTCTCCTTTTCACAGACACACCAACATTCACAATCACCCCCTTCACCCCCCTTTTCACCTTTCCTCTTTATTCTTACTCCCTTGCACATAAACCCCTCCCTTTTCCTGGTTTCCTGCTTTCTGCTATTTTGCACACATCTCATGATGATCTTTAATGTATATTTAAATTTATTTGGATCTTAAGAGGAAGCCTGCATGTTGGTTGCTCAGTTAGAGAAAGTTAACCAGTTTACTGAAGTTGTGTGTATGAAAGAGAGTGAGTGTGCTCCCTTGTTATTGAAATATTGATTATAAATTACTACACTGAATTTGGAATTTCATGTTGAAGACAACACATTGTTCCAGGAAGTAAATACATTGTGCAAAGGTCCTATAGAGTTTTTGAGGGCTCCACATCCTTTCTCTCTCCTATGAAGCAGCCGAGGAATGGAAGAAATACAACTGGGTACAGCAAGAAGAGTGAGACAATTAAAGAGAAAGAAAGGCTTGTTTTAAATAACAGCAGAGGTATAGGAGAGATGGGGAGACACTGATGGTTTTAATAATAATACTAAGTTATAGCAACGACAATATCCCCTCACCTGGGACCCTGGCTGATCATCACAGGATTATCGATCCCGTCACCCAGTCTTTAGTGGCCTGCCCAGAGGGGAGAAGTGGGCACGTTGCCTATGGTCCTTGATCTGGTTAGTTAGGTCTCTGTATTTCAGGGCCGGGGGCATGGGTGGCGCTGTGGCCTAAACCACTGAGCCTAGGGCTTGCTGATCAGAAGGTCAGCAGTTCGGATCCCCACAACGGGGTGAGCTCCCATTGCTCAGTCCCTGCTCCTACCAACCTAGCAGTTCAAAAGCATGTCAAAGTGCAAGTAGATAAATAGGTACCGCTCCAGCAGGAAGGTAAATGGCGTTTCCGCGCTGCTCTGGTTTGCCAGAAGCGGCTTAGTCATGCTGGCCACATGACCCGGAAGCTGTATGCCTGCTTCCTTGGCCAGTAAAGCAAGATGAGCGCAGCAACCCCAGAGTCATCCGCAACTCAACCTAACGGTCAAGGGTCCCTTTATCTTTACCTATTTGAGGGCCAGGGAGGAATTTTCTCCTGCAAACAAATTAGCCAGTTTGCATGTTTTTGCCCGCCTTGTAGCAACTGTCACAGTTTTGGTGGATTAGGCATTGCACTGCATCCTTAGTCACAAGGGTACCCCATTAGAGGGGTCCAGGAAGGGTGACACTGGCAGCTTGTGTAGGGTTGGGGCATCCAATCCATTTTGCAGTTGACACTCCGGCAGGGGTTTGACCCCACCAGGTAGTTTAATCCTCTCAGGTAGCAAGCAGGCTGCCTGTTGCAGGATACATACCCAATGCCTTAGTCAAACCTACTCTTTTCTGTAATCAATAAAGTTGTGGTCTAATTCAACCCAATACCAGTCTCCTATGTCATTCTTGTGGCCCTCCTGTCACCTGCCATGTCCATGATATGCCTGTGCCAGGAAATTACAGAGATGAAGACAAGATAAGTGCCCCTTCCAGTCCATCTCACCCTTACTCTTGTAAAACAGGAATTGTGAGTAGATGAGTTCTTTTCTGGAGTTCCATGAAATTTCATCACATGCCCTCCTACTTTATCCTCAAATCAGTTTCATCACAATGTCGTTCGGACCAAGATGTTCTCAGTCAGCCACAAAGTAATCAACAATTAATGCATCACATGCTCATTCTTCCCAGCCATCTGGTGATACTGGAACCTAATGACATTCCTGGATCCAGCCAAATTTACGTGTTCAATTTTGTAGTTTCCCTGATTTAACTGGGCATAGTTAGAGAATCCACCTTCTTTTAAATGCGTCTGTGGGAAGGGGGGGTGTTGTTCTGATGTTTTGTTCTATTTCTTCCTTGTTTTTATCCTATATTTTATTCTGTGAACCACCCTGTGATCGTATAATGAAGGGTGGTATATAAATCTAATAAATAAAAGTACAAATAATTGTACCAAAGGAAGGAAATGGTGACACTGACATATGAAGCCCTTCTTACAATTTTGAAGGAAAAAGTCACCAATCCATTTTAAATTCTTTCATTGCAATACTTTAGTCGCCAACCACTTCTCAGAAAATGCAGCGTTGATTCCTTTATTGGTAATGGAGCCCTACACTGTTTACTCAGGCATCACATGGGACTTAACTTTAACTTTAATTTATTTACGGCTATTAGCCCATAAAATATGTACAAACATAAAAACACAGAGACATAAAAACCGATATATCCGACAACAGAAGGTGAACACCACGATGCAAGGGTGGGTCATTGAGCAGAGCCAAATGACAGCTTGGGGCCAGGAGAGCTCCAAGGGACGGATCACAGAAAAAGGAAAACTGAAGACGAAATCCGACATGCACTCTCATCATAACAGTCTGATTAGTTTTGATGTTGTTGTTGTTTTCTGGTGGTTTTTGAGTGTGAGATAACCGCATTCAGGAATCTCGCCACCTGCAGAGTTACAGAAGGATCTGTATCCTGCAAAAGCAGTGCGGCATGTGACTCAACAGGCCTGCCAACCAAGCGCAGTAAAGCAGGACCCAGGAATTTAGTCCTGGCTATGCTATGTAGGGGACAGTTGAACATTATATGTGAAAGAGATTCAACAGTTTCCCCGTCACACACGCATAGCGGAGACACCAAACCCTTGGAAAATCTATGGCTCAGCTGGTTCGATGGAAGGACATTGAACCTTGCCCGAATAAATGCAAGTCGGTGTGGTACTGATGAAAGAGATGACATGTATGATGGAAGGCCAAGTGGTGGGGTTATTCCGTGATACCTGGGGGAGCAGACACCCCCACCCCTGGCGAGGTTGTGTTGATTTTCAATGTCCGCTAATCTTTGCTCAATAAGGCTTTTGGCTGAGCGTAAGTTCATCTTTAAGGAGTCCGCTGGGGAAATTCCGATGCTCAGAAGTTTGGCATGGATTTTTCCTACCCACGGGTTGACAAAGACGTCCCGCCAGAGGCACTGGAAAAGGTAATGGTCGGGAAGCCTATGCCAGCTGGACAGCCAATAGCCAAAGACTCGCTTCCAGATGACAGTCTCTAATGATGCAATCCTTAACTCCAGACGTATGGCTGCGTTGCTCACACACATGGGGAGTTTCAGAAGGCGACGGAGAAACTGATTCTGCAATGTCCCCAGCGATGTTAAATTGGACTCTGGGGCCCAGAGCGGGGCAGCATAACAGAGGGTGGAGACCACTTTTGCGTGGTATACCTTCAATGCAGAAGGGATGTGAGAGGCTCCGTCAGCCGCAAAAAAATGGAGTAGAGTATAAAGTATTGTTTTCCCTTTGTTTAGTAAATACTGTATCTGTGGCTTCCAGCTTAGATTGTAATGAAAAAAGACTCCCAGGTATTTAAATTTGAAAACCTGTTCTAATTGGACTCCATCTAACTTCCAGCTGTAAGTTTTCCGAGACCTGGAAAAGACCAGGACTTTAGATTTCCCATGATTAATTGTCAGATGGTTAAGTTTGCAATAAGCCGCAAAAATCTTTAGAGCTCTGCATAAACCAACTCTAGAGTAGGAAAGGATCGCTGCATCATCGGCATATAGGAGCAGAGGGCAGCGAAAATCAGCTAGGCGGGGGGCATGAATGTTGGCTTGAGACTCATTCAGAAAGAGCTTCATATCGCTAATAAACAAGTTGAAGAGGAGTGGGGCCAAAATGCAGCCTTGGCGCACACCTCTATTTATTGGGACCTCGTTGGATAGGTTTCCCGCCGGTGTGAGTCTCACTCTAGCCGACGACCCATGGTGTAATTGGGTTATAAGCCATAACAGCCTTCTATCTATGCCCCATCTCTCTAATTTCTTCCATAGGCAGTTTCTTGGGATACTGTCGAAGGCAGCCTTTAGGTCTATAAAAGCGACACATAGGCGTCCCCGACTCGGGGCAGAATATTTTCTGGCAAGATGATACATGATTACCATATGGTCAGAGGTCGAATAATTGTTCCTAAAGCCCGCTTGCTCATAGCCAATCAAATTTGAGTCGTTTGCCCAATGGGACAGCTTAGACAGCAAAAATTTTGCATAGATTTTCCCGATGATAGACAAAAGGCTGATGTTCCGATAGTTCTCCGGGTCAGCAGGGGGACCCTTTTTATGGACTGGCACGATCACGGCCTCCTTCCATGACCTAGGGATAAGCCCCGTAGAATTAATTGCATCAAAGACTTTGGCCAGAATTTCAGCCCACCACCTCGGTTGCGCAACAATAGCCTCAGCAGGGACTAGATCCGGCCCGGGGGCTTTGCCCGTTTTCAGATCTAATATCAAGTCCATTATCAGGTCTGGGTTGGTGGAGGGCCACAAAGGTAGATGGTCGGCTCGGAATTCCGTGGGTGAGTTGGATTCCTCTGCCAAGGAGAAATATTTACTCAAGAATTGTTCCCATGTGGGCGCAGGGATAATCGTCAGTGGGTACTTCCTTCCTCTTTTGTTTATCAGAGCCCAAAATTCCTGTGGTCTGCAGGATCTCGAGGCCGCAATCAAGGCTCGCCAACGCTTTTGATGCCACTCGCGTTTGGCCAGCTTTAAAGTCTGTTTGTATGCTCTTTTGGCTTGTAAATAGGAGGATGGTAGAGCCTGGGCATTAGAGTTTTTGTATTCATTATAGATGGAACGAAGAAGGGATCTTGCTTGTTTGCAAGAGGTGTTAAACCAAGGGGCCCCAGCACTGCAATACGCCACTTTCGCCTTTTGAGGAGGTGATGTAAAAAAAGTGGTAAGGTTTGTTATAAGAAGGTTAAAAAGTTTCAAAACCGAATTGGAATCTTGTAAATCAGTAGTTATTTGAGGTAAGTAGGCAGTGATTTCCCTATGGAAAAAAACCTGGTATTTTTGGGCCACAGCCTCCGACCATTTGATCCCTCTTATTTTGATCGATGATGAGGTTTCCAGAAGGACTGAGTGTTTATTGTCGTTCTGGCACCGGAACAATGACAAAGTGGTCACTATTGGGAGGTGATCACTGAAATGTTGGTTTTCAACTTGGAAGGAAAGTACATTAACGGCCAGATTTGCGGAGATCAAGAAGTAATCGATAACACTGTTAGATGTTAGTCCCAGGTGAGTGAACTCCCCCGGTATATCGGGGGGGAAGGTGCCGTTCAAAAATACTAGATTCAGGCGAATGGCCATTTGGTAAAGGGTCACTCCTGCTTTGTTTACTCTGTTGTCCTTTGAAGTTCTAATTCTGGCATGTTCCAAGTCAAAATTGTCCAAACAAGGGGGAGTCCACCATTTGGACTTGGTTAGTAGGTCCCAATTTGTGGCAATACGAGCATTAAAGTCTCCCCCAATTAAGGAGTACGAGTTAGGGCATTTGGTATGACATGACAGTAGGTGATTTTCAAATGATTCCCATCTCCAATCAAGATCAGGCGCTGAGCCTTCGGGGGGGAGATAAACATTAGTAATTAGTAATGAGGACTTCCCTTCTGTGATCAGTCCAGATAGAGCAAAAGGCGGGGAAGCCCGTACCAGAGTGAATTTGGCGCGAAGTTGGAGTGAGATCCCAATCAAAAGACCCCCTTTGGGGCGTCCACCTTTCAAAGAAGGGGAGGCTGGAAGTGTTAGAAGATCAAAGCCGTCTATGGTAATCTCTTCCTCATCCCATGTTTCTTGGAATAGAATGATTTTAAATGAATTTATGTACTTCCTGAATTCGGGGTCTGATTTTTTGGTTCTCCAACCAGCAATGTTCCAGCTAAGTATTGATAATGTCGGGTCCTTGTGCTGTCCCGGTAATTGTCACTTTGAGTTGTTTAATGGGTTCTTGGGGGTAGAACGAGGACCCATAAGGAAATCGGTAATTTTAGTTTGTGCGGATAAGGTCTTCTTCTGTGTTAATTGTATCGATGATTTGGTAACATTAACAGACAGGAAGGGCTTTGCCGGGAAGGAAGAATCAGGCAAAGTTGGTGAGGTCGGATGCAGTTCATTGAGGTGAGTAGTAACAAGTCTTTGATGGGCTACACTGGTAGATCCGTCAGAGTTATCAGTCTTAACCAGGGTAGCGCTCAGAGGTGTTCCAGCCATCACTTGTAGTTGCTGCGCAGATGGAGAAGAATTATCACGCAGATGTATTAAGGGACATGAACGTGAGGATGGTGCATGCATAGTCATTTCCTGATGATCTTCAGACAGGGTAGATTCTAGCTCAGGCATTGAGGCAAAGGAGTCATCAACTTCCATATTTTGATTGGGCATAAGGTCTGAGACGGGAGTATTGAGTTTATCGACTTCCTCCACGGTAGAATGGTGCTGTTGGTCAACAGGTGACTGCTGATTCAGATCAGTAGGGGGTAACAAGGTAGCAGGTTGAGAAATTATCAAGGCATTTGATGGAGATGCCGTGTGGGACGTGGAGCGCCTGCTCTCCTCTCTCATCGGTATAGAGGGGTCCCCTTGTGATAGGAGTCTTTGTTTGAGTAGATCCAATCTATTGAGAATAGCCTGCTGTTCTTCTGAAGGGAGTTTTCCATAAGAGGAGATAAGATTTCTCTCTTCAGGGATATTCCAATCTCCGCTTGCAATTGGATCATTCCTCAACGTAGCTAGATGGGCACTTGGGGTTGCAGGTGGAACAGGGGATACCCGGCTAGGTGTTTTTCCCATTATTATAGGAACAGAAGAGGGAAACGAGCGTTCATTGCCAGTTAAGATGTTGGCAAAAAGAGGTTTAACACTCGTGTCTTTAAAGACTCTTGTTGTTACAATCTCCCAGGGTGCCAGCCGGTCTTTTTGTCTTGCAAGAAGATGTGGGATCCTTGCAGACTGGAAGGAGAGCATAAATTTCCTTGGCCAGGGCGTGGCATTTAGGGGTGCTACAGATATAAGATCTATCTGGAAAAAAGGAATATTTAACAAATCACGTAGGTACCCTTTAGCCATCCTCAGGTTATTCCACCTAAGACTGGGGGCGTCACGGGAAAAAATGGATAAACATATTTTATTAGGTTGAAAAATCAAAGATTGCTTATTCCTTTGGAGCAGTGGCAGCCTGCATCTTAGGCCCTTAAGGAGAGATTTCTGATCAAGTTGTCTCTTTAAGGCACTTACAAGCTGCACAGGAGATTGATGCAAATTAGATAGCTCAGTTGAGGAAGGTAGATGAGCCAGAAGGGCCCGTGAAAGTTTGTTCAATGACAAAGAAATCCCCTCCAATTCCTTGAAAATGAAGCTTAAAGTCCTGATTACCAGTTGTATTTGATCAGGTACTAATTCATGGGCAGTTTGCCCTAATGCTTCCCGTTTCGGTGACGGAGGGGTAATTAAGGTGTCAGGGAGGAGGGCTTCCCTATGGCTTCCATCTCCCGCTGGATCAGCTAGCTTTTCCAACTCTCCTTGATCATACAGAGGCCAGAAGCGGTTGTATGTTTCGACCGCAGGAACAATTACTTGCTCCGTTTTGCTGTTATTGTTAGTAGATGGTGGGGGAGATTCAAGCTTTGACTGCTTTACTCTTGGAGGTGAACAACCTTTCTCAGCAGATCTTGGTCGCTTGCCATGACCCATTTGTCGCTGTCTCACTAACTACGGTGGTTCAAAGTAGAGGAAAACGGAGATAAAAGAGAACTTATCTTTTTTTGGACGCAACTCCTCTGCTACTCCTCCTCCACTGCTCAACGTAACTCAGTCTTCAAGGCGGCGTTACTAATCAGCAGAAGGTTTGAATATCCTTGTTGATACGTATATTGGCCAACCATAGAAGTAAAACGATTAAAACTTCTAACAAAGATAAAATGATTTAAAAGTCTAATAAAAACAGCTAAAAAGACGGCTGTAAAAAGCTATAAAAGGCTATAAAAGGTTTGTAATCCGGAGGGTTAATGAAGGAGAAGTTGTTACAGCCGCCATCTTCGGGCTCCTCCTTCGGGGACTTAACTTTTCCCCAGTTCTTTCCTATTCTAGTTGTCCTTTGCATCTGGGGAAACCATTTCAGGAATTCCAGGGTTTGCTTCTGTTCGGACAATGAAGCAGTAGTAAGGATTATAGCCAGGCTGTCAGCAAAGTCTGACCAGACCATCAGGATGTTGCACCTGTTCGTGCTAGAATGCCTTCAGCACAACTTTTCCTTCATGACACGTTTCATACCAGGTCATAACAACGACATTACGCATGATTTATCTCATTTCCAGATGGAGCATTTCCGCGAACTGGCACCCGAGGCAGCACAGATACCTGACCCCTTCCCAGACGACCTGTGGCAGATTGGATGAGAGAAGTAATGCAGGGAATATTTTTGGCATTAGCACCCTTCACTAGGCGCTCATATGCCAGAGCTTGGTCATCCTTGGAGCGTTTCTGTGGCCGCTATGGCTCGGCCTCAGACGTGCCTCTGACTCTGACATGCTAAAATTCTGGTTCCAACTAAAATGTAGAGGCTTGGCCATCAAAACGTTACTGCTCTACAAGGCAGCTATTTCATTCTTCCGTAAATGTTTCCAGTGGCCTGACCCTTGTGAAAGCTTCCATGTCAAGAAGCAGCTCGTGGGGTGGCATTGTATTATCCCTCCCCGCCAAGATGGCAGGAAGCCTATAACAGCAGATACCCTGAGGTTAATTTGGGACAAGTTGCCAGAGCTGGGCTGGTTGAACTTCGAAATACACCTCTTCCATGCAGCATTTTTCCTGGTCTTCTTTGGGGCTCTACGCATTGGTGAATGTATTGTCAGTAGCCCCTCCTGTTAGGATATTTCCGTTCCACCTTAAAAGGGAGCAGGATGTTTGTGTCACAGCCTGCGTATTTCCTGTCTCACAGGATGTTTCTGTTGTGTCAGTTGCTTTCGTTTCCTTCTTCTTGCCTGAACATACCGATGCAGGCGGTCATGGTTTCTTTGTTCTGACCAACGCTGAATAAACTGAAAATATGCTCTCCTGCTGTGCATCTTTCGCTGTGTGAATTCAGCTGATAGAGTGTGCACCAGCCTAAGAATGTGGCAATGTTTTCTGAGGCTTCGTGTCGCTATTTGCTGATACTGCATGTCTACGGGAGATCGATGGAACGTCCAGCAGGAGCTTGGGGACTCAGATGGACTTTGTCTCCCTGGCAGTATCCCAACAACAGGTTTCGGGCCCAGATTCACGGCACTTACAGGAGAGTAAGACTGCGACAGACTGCTGAGGTATGTGTTGGAAAAGCGAAAGCAGAGGCTTTTCTGAATGCCGCCGCAAAAGTCTTTGATGTCCGGCTGGTCTAATTGGCCTGGGAGCCGAGCCAGAGGCATCGTGATTAATGGGCTGCCGAGATAAGACGTCTTTGAAGGCATAAAGGCTCACGGCTCAAGTAAAAAGCTGGAATGGAGTTTCTCCAAGCTTCTGAGGCCACTGAGTGCCCAAAGTTAAATCGGCACAATTATCAGACCTGGGCAAAATGGTGTGAGAGTTTGCTGCGTCAGTTTGGAGTGTGGCACACTGTGTCTCAAGCCTCTCCAGATCCTCTGACAGAGAAATGGGAGGCCCAGAATTCGAGGGCCATAGACATATTAGTCTTGTCCGTCTCTCTGGAGGACATAAAGACGCTAGCTGGAAACGTGACGGCACGTGACATGTGGAATTCTTTGAAAGCTGCCCATCTGCCAATCATCCCAGCCCAGAGTTTGAATGCATCGGAGGTCCTGGCTGTTTCCCAGAAGGTGAGTGAATGCAGGGATGCTGAGGGCACCGGTTGCAAGCTGCAGGGGGAGCAGACTGTAACGTCATCCCAGGCAGCATTCCAGCCTCCAGGGGGAGCCAAGGAGTCGGCAGCTGTTAGCTCTGTTTCTCGTGAGAACTAAGGTCATCGCCTTTGCCGGAAGGCCAGAGGTAAACAGAGCAAGATGCCTGCAGATGGCCAGAAGCAGAGGGAGGGTGAAGAGCCCACGCCAGTGGAAAACAAGGCTTTGTTTGCTGGCACAGCTTCACCAAAGGCTAAAGGCACGTCTGATGGCCAGGAGCAGGGGGGTGGAAAGCCCAAGCCAGGGAAAAACAAGGCTTTGTTTGCTGGCACAGCTTCACCAAAGGCTAAAGGCAAGCTGCAAAAGCCCACGCCGGTGGGAAACAAGGTTTTGCTTGCTGGAAAACCTGCTCCAAAGGCTAAGGCCAGGTTTGTTATGGACTCTGGTGCCAGTCGCCATGTTTCAAAGGACCGCCATCTGTTTATCTCCTTCACACCTCAAGATGGTGAGATCCACCTGGCTGATGGAAGGACTGAAGTTTCAGGAGTTGGGACTGTGAAACTTGCAAGTCTGCAAACTACCATCAGAGATGTACTTTTTGTTCCAGGAGCTGCGGGCAATTTGCTTAGTGTCCCACAGCTTACTGGGCGTGGTTTTGAGATTTCCTTCAAGAGGAGCGTCTGTGCCATCAGAAAAGGCAAAGAGGACATTTTGCATGCAAAGTTTATGGATGGCTTATTCTGTATGACTTATGATGACAGTGCTGTTGCTGTGTCTAATGCTGATTCTTGTTGTGTTGCACAAACTAACAAGGTTCTTCATGCAGGATGCATTCACGATGCACATCAAAGATTTTGTCACCTGTCTTGGCAAGCGCTGGCCAAGATGCCTGGGTTGGTTGAAGGTTTGAACATCAAACCCTGTAAATTTCACATTAAATGCGTATCTTGTGCAGAGAACAAGGTGAAGGTTGCTCCAAAAGGCAAGGAGTCTACCAGGCAGGCTTCCAAACCCTACCAGCTAGTGCACACAGACCTGGTTGGTCCTCTTGCGCCCTCTTTGGGAGGAGCAAGGTACTTCATGGTTCTAATTGATTCTTTTTCCAGGTACATTCATGTGTTTATGCTCGAGCAGAAATCGCAAGCATTTCCTAGGTTCAAGGCATTCTGTGCTTGGTTGGAGAATGCTTACGGTAAACGTATCGGCTGTCTGTTTACTGATCGAGGTGGGGAATTCACTTCTCAGCAGTTTGAAGCTTTCCTGACTCAGAAGGGAATCCAGCATGACTTGTCAACGCCTAGATCACCATGGATGATTGGGCTTGCGGAGCGAGCAAATCAAACGTTGCTGCAAGGGATAAAAACCTTGTTGCATGATGCAAACCGACCTGAGAAGTTTTGGGGGGAGGCTTTGGCGAATTTTGTTTATTCTTTTAACAGGAGACTGTCATCACCTATTGGTTGTACTCCCTATGAGAAGATGTTTGGTAAGAAACCTAACGTCAAGCACATGAGAATCTTTGGTTCTGACATGTGGGTACCCACCCCACAGAGCAACAAGCTTGGGAAGCGTGGGGCACATGGTTTGTTCATGGGGTACGAAAAAGGTGCATACAGGGTATGGATGACTGACTCTAAATCCATTAAGTTCACAAGGAGTGTTGAGTACAATCCTAAGTGGGGGGGAAATGTGGGAATTTTCCAGAGTTACCCAGAAGAGGATGAAGGTGATGTGAAGAAAGCAGATCATGCTGAGGAAGCTGAGGAAACTGAGGATGATGATGATGATGATGATCAGAGTTCGGATTCCAGTTCAGTGGGCGGCGCTGCTGCTGCTGTCAGTGACAGTGATGACACAGCAGACTACAAGAGCGCAAAGGCCTCAGTCAGACCATCTGATGCGTCTGACAATGAACTGGAAGAACCACTGTTCACCATTGGTCATTTTTCTCCTAAGAAGGAGGAGATGAGTCCAGAAGACTTGCGTCTAGTTCGCAGGTCTGAAAGGGCGACCAAAGGCAGACCTCCGAAGAGATTTGCTGATGAGTTTGCTAAGACGGCAACTGCTGTTCTTAGTAGCTCAGAGAAGGTGTGGGAACCTTCAAGCTTCAAAGAGGTTCAGGAGTTAACCTCTAAAGATGCTGAGCCTTGGCTTAATGCCATGAAGGCTGAAGTTGATTCCTTGAACAGGAACCAAACTTGGGAGCTGGTACCAAAAGTCCCAGGAATGCGACTGGTTGACAGCAAATGGGTCTTCAAGGCCAAGACAGACCAGAATGGCAAGGTTGTCAGACACAAAGCCAGATTGGTTGCCAGAGGTTTTTCACAGGTACCAGGACAGGATTACCACGAGACCTTCTCGCCCACCATCAAATATGAGAGCATTCGGCTGATGCTCAAGATCACTGCGGAGGAGAAACTGCATGTTTCCCATCATGACATTAATACAGCTTTTTGTACGAGATTTTGGGGGAGGAGCTGTACATGCTTCCACCTGACGGGATGCAGAGACAGAAGGGAATGGTCTGTAAACTGCGGAAATCCTTATATGGTCTCAAGCAGAGTGCCAGGTGTTGGAACACAAAACTCACTGAGACGTTGCTTTCTCTAGGTTTTCACCAGGGCAAAGCTGATCCGTGTGAGTTTGTCAAGGAGGAGGGGCAAAACAAACTGTATTGTTTATGTTTTGTTGATGATCTTCTGATGTTTTGGAAGAATCAGGCTTTTTACCAAAGCACCCTAGCTCAACTGAAAGAGCACTTTGACATGAAGGATCTTGGTGAGGTATCCAACTATCTTTCTCTGCAGGTGGAGAGGGACCAAGCAGGTAATTTTCTGGTACACCAGACACAGAAAATTGCTGATGTATTAACCAGGTTGAATTTGGTTGATGCAAACCCAGCAGACACACCGATGGTGACAGGTTACCAGGTAGATAGCACTGCTGAAGCGTTTTCTGACATTACGCTGTACAGATGTATTCTAGGCAAGCTGAATTTCATTGCTAGATGTTCAAGACCTGACATTGCTATAAGCACTAACCTGCTTAGCAGACATGCTAACAATCCTACTGTTCAGGACTGGAAAGCTCTGAAGCGCATAGCCCGGTATTTGAAAGGGACTATGCACTACAGGCTGAGGTTCACCAGTCAGAAGACTGGAGGTCTTGAAATCTTTGCAGATGCGAGTTTTGGAAGTGACACCACGGATGGTACAAGCACTTCTGGAGTATGCTACATGTACAACCACTGTCTGTTTGACTGGTTGTGCAAAAAGCAGACGACACTTAGCCTAAGATCCTGTGAAGCAGAACTCAATGTGCTGTCATTTTCACTCATGGATTGTGAATGGTTGATGCAACTGTTTAAGGACATCGGGGTTTCTGTGAAATGTCCTATACAAGTGTATCAAGACAATAGATCTTGTTTGGCTTTGCTGAACTCAGAGAGTTGCAAGCAAAGAACCAAGTACTTGCAGATTAAGCTACATCGTGCAAGAGAGTGTATTCAGAAAGGACTCATTCAGGTGTCCTACATGCCAGGAAATGAAATTCCTGCTGATCTGTTGTCTAAGGTTGTTAACAGAGAACAACTTAAGGTTTACGTGCAAAGGTTGCAATTGGGTTGAACCACAGGTTCCCTTAAAAGGGAACAGGATGTTTGTGTCACAGCCTGCGTATTTCCTGTCTCACAGGATGTTTCTGTTGTGTCAGTTGCTTTCGTTTCCTTCTTCTTGCCTGAACATACCGATGTAGGCGGTCATGGTTTCTTTGTTCTGACCAACGCCGAATAAACTGAAAATATGCTCTCCTGCTGTGCATCTTTCGCTGTGTGAATTCTGCTGATAGAGTGTGCACCAGCCTAAGAATGTGGCAATGTTTTCTGAGGCTTCGTGTCGCTATTTGCTGATACTGCGTGTCTACGGGAGATCGATGGAACGTCCGGCAGGAGCTTGGGGACTCAGATGGACTTTGTCTCCCTGGCAGTATCCCAACACCTCCTCACCACACTCGGGTTTAACAGACACTGATGTATGTTTCTTAGGGCTCCATCTAAAAATTAAGATTCGTTCATCCAAACCGAGCAGTTGTGGAGGGGTAACACCACAACACTGACCCCCTCTGAGCAGGATGGCCCCTGCCTGTGGCAAGACACGCGCAGGTTCCTTTGAGTGTGTCCTAACCACTGGGGTGCCTTCCTCATCCATGCAGACAAACACCCTTGGATGTGCTGCCAGTTCACGGCAGTCTTACCTATGGCCATTGAGGCCTGTGGCGGCAATCCAAGGGAATTCTCAGGTCATTCCTTCCACATTGATGCAGCTACAACAGCAGCAGCCCAGGGTTGGGACTCTGCCAGTATCAAGGCTCTGATGTATACTGACTCTGCCAGTATCAAGGCTGATGGTGTTCTGCGCCCTACAAGGGCTGCATTCATCCCCACACATTTTCATTTACTGTTTCCCTTTGACTTTTATTGCAGGTGTGCCCGGCACAGAAATCTGGGTTGTTGGGCATAGCATTGTACCCTGGGCCATAATCCATGTCGCCTCACACATTTGGGGAACTAACCTTGACATCCACCCTAATGCCTGCATACATTGTATAGGACAATGAGGCATGCATTGGGGCGCACTGATGCCCATGCTACGCAGAGCTGTCACTGCCCACAACCCATTGATACTGCACCTGGGAGGAAATGACCTGGTAGTGCAAGAAGGCATCAGCCTTGTTCTATCTACGAAGGCGGACCACGAAAATGTGCATGCCCTATGCCCAGCAATGACCATGCTCTGGTCCGACCTCCTTCCCCGTCAGTGCTGGAGAGGGGCCAATAAACCTTCTCGCATCAATTATACAGCGCAAAAAATTAATAGGGCCATGGGAGGGCATGCTGTGTGTAAGTTCACGCTTTATAGTCCCCTCCCACAATGTCTGACTGCCCTGCGCATCCTCAGTCCCTGTCAATTATGAGAGGGATATCTTCCAAGGCCTAAGCCAAGGTCCCTATACCTGAAATTCAACAAAGTTGTGGCCTAATTTTAAACCCATCCATTGTTGTCATGTCTCCTTCCTGGGGGGTAACCTCCAGGGACAGGGTTTAGTGTGTGGGTTCGCAAAAGCTTCCTGAAAAAAATATCCTTATTTTCATAGGAGAATGTTACAGGGCATGGCCTGCAGGATCAGGCCGTCTCAAAATCTGCTCTGAACATATGTCATCCTAATATCTACTCCAGATTATGCATTCCATTTAGGAAGTATCCAGGTTCAAAAGACATAGAATCATCCTCCAAAAGATCCTTTGAATTGTAGTCCAGTGAAACCAAATCAAATTTTCTGTTAGAAGACATCACAGCACTGCAGTTCCCAGAGACTGCCCGGAAGAAAGTTTGCACTAAGGTTCTGATAGAAAATGATGATATGTGAATGTGTTTAAAAATGCAATTCCATCAACAGATCATATTATTTTAAATAGCAATAGTAATTTATTTATAAGCCCAAAGCCCAAACCACCCACAAGCAACTGCAGGCTGCAAGACTGCCAAGGGTCCATCACATGACACTGAACTAAATCAAATACGTGCCCAAAGTAAGGTGCTCCAGGTCACTGCCATCTGTACCACACCCACACTAACCAACGTGAGCCAGTTGAACAAGAATCATAGAGACTTTCAGTTGGAAGGGACGTAAATGTCATTTATTTGAGGGCTCCACATCCTTTCTCTCTCCTTTGAAGTACCCAAGGAATGGAAGAGAGACATTTGGGTGCAGCAAGAAGAGTGGGACAATTAAAGTGAAAGAAAAGCCTTTTTAAAACAACAGCAAAGGTAAAGGAGAGATGGGGAGACACTGAGGGTTTTAATAATACAGTGGTACCTCGGGTTACAAACGCTTCAGGTTACATATGCTTCAGGTTGCAGACTCCGCTAACCCAGAAATATTACCTTGGGTTAAGAACTCTGCTTCAGGATGAGAACAGAAATTGTGCAGTGGTGGCACAGCGGCAGCAGGAGGCCCCATTAGCTAAAGTGGTGCTTCAGGTTAAGAACAGTTTCAGGTTAAGAACAGACCTCCAGAACAAGTTAAGTCCTTTACCCGAGGTACCACTGTAATAATGGGTGGTAGCAAGGACAATATCCCCTCACCTGGGGCGCTGGGTGGACAGCCATTGCCTTATGGAGTGGCTGGGATGGGTTCAGGGAGCCTGCCAACTTCCAGGTGCATCCAGGAGAGGGCATGGCTGGCACAGTCCACCTCCAGCTGCATTGGACCCTCAGGTAAGGGAAGTTAGTGCCTGATCAGCCAATCAGAGTCTGGGGATTGGGTCTGGGAGTAGCCCATCCCCAGCCTTTTTAAGGGGGCGGCCAGGTGTCAGCTGCCCTCTTGGCAGATTGTCACAGGATTTTCCACCCACTCACCCAGTCTTTAGGGCCCCACCCAGAGGAAGGAAGTGGGCACTTTGCTTATGGACCTTGCTCTGGTTAATTTGGTCTCCGTATTTCAGGGAGAGGGAGGAATTTTCTCCTGCAAGCAATCTGGCCAACTTGTAGGTTTTTGCCAACCTTGTAGCAACCATCATTACTTTGGTGGATTAAGCATTGGACTGCATCCTTAGTCACAAGGGCAACCCATTAAGGGAGTCCAGGAGGGTTGACTCTGCCCAGAAGTCCACCAATGGACCAATGGGCCAATACATTTCTCCCACTGGCAGCCAGTGTGGGGTTGTGGCATCCAATCCATTTTGAAGTTGACACTGCAGCACGGGTTTGACCCAGCTAGGTAGTTTGATCCTATCAGGTAGCAGGCAGGCTGCCTGTTGCAGGATACATGCCCAATGCCTTAGTCAAACCTACTCTTTCCTGTAATCAATAAAGTTGTGACCTAATTAAACCCAGTGCCAGTCTCCAATGTCATTCTTATTGTCCTCCTGTTACCTGCCATGTCCATTATGGCAAATACCAGAGATGGGTACAACACAAATGTCTCTTCCTGTTCATCTCACCCTCACCATCAGAAAACAGGAATCATGAGTAAATCAGTCCCTTTCTGGAGTTCCATGAAATTTCACACATGTCCTTTTACTTTATCCCCACCTCAGTTTTACCACAATGTCCGTGGACCCAAGATGTTCTCAATCAGGCACAAATCCATTAACAATTACCTGTAGTACATCACATGCACATATGTTTGTCTTCCCAGCAATCTTGTGATGCTGGAACCTAATGACATTCCTGGATCCAGCCAAGTTTATGTGTTCAGTTTTGTAGTTTTCCTGGTTTCACTATGTATGGTTTGAGATACCACCTTCTTTTAATTGTATCTGTGGAAAAGTTGTTTATGTGCTGGTTTGTTTTGTTTTACTTTTTTACTTATTTTTATCCTATATTTTATTCTGTGAATCACCCTGTGATTGTATGATGAAGGGTGGCTTATAAATCTAATAAATAATAATAAAATCATTCTAAATGAAGGAATCAGCTATTAAATCAATAGAAATTCATTTTTATTTCCAAAGCACAGGTCAAAAGTAACTGAAATATAAATGCATTCAGGTATATAGAGCCCAAAGACTCTATATAATTTTACCATATTATTTGAACCATAGTCTAAATATGTAATTCTATTAACAGATTATATTATTTTAAATAGTGAAATTCCAATTAAACTTTTTATTGCATGAGCCATCATTCAGAAGGAGAACAAAAAGAAAAACAACAAAAAACACGTTCCAGCTTGTCAACATCCTTCTTAAACTGTGGCACCCAGAACTGGACACAGTATTCCAGGTCTTACCAAGGCAGTATAGAGTGCTACATCGTGTTGCTTTTCCTTATAAACACAATGAAGAAACCTATTTGCCATAGTTATATTTTGGACGAGGACTGCGTTAGCGGTGCAAAAAGTGGATTGGCCAGAGTATAGGAGACGAACTGGAATGGATATATAAAATGTGTATGAGACAGGAAAGAGTGTGCTGCTTTGAGATTTTGAGGAGCAGTATTGTTTTTCATT
The DNA here is from genome assembly GCF_027172205.1 of Podarcis raffonei. Lineage (NCBI taxonomy): Eukaryota > Metazoa > Chordata > Lepidosauria > Squamata > Lacertidae > Podarcis > Podarcis raffonei. Next base: position 13,055,026 of record NC_070609.1, on the reverse strand, counting down.
GCTTGACATTTTCAGTGGGAGGGCAGTGCCCCAATCGTGAGCTGGACTGCATTGCTCTTTATACTAGTTACTGGAGATCCGAGGTGGGAGAGGGCTTTTGTGTACATGCCTTGTTTTTTGGGCTCCACGTAGACATATGATTAGACAATCTGGGAGCAGAATGCTGAACTAGATGGACCTTTGGTGTCATCCAGCAGGGATCCCCTTATGTTCCTGACTCCTGAATCCCATAGTGGCTCTCCAGAACTCTGTCAAACAGTAATAATCTGTTCTGGCTGCCTAGCGCTGTGTGGCAAATCTCCAGTAAAAGCAGCTACAAAAACCCACAGTGGGCTGCATTTTAGAGCTTTTTCAATGTTTTCCTCTTGATAATATGGGCAGGATGATTGCTCTTTTATTTGTTTTAATTTTTGTGATGTCCTTATGATATTGTAAGCCACTCAAAGATTACTTCAAAATATGGATTGGCATATACATTTCCTAAATCAATAAAATACTTAATAATTGCTTTCCATCACCACCACTAAATATTTGTAGTTAGCTAAATACAGCCACAGAACACAGTTTTTTCCGGGGGTTTTTCCATTTTGTACATTTTTTTAAAAAAAAAAATTCGCCCCCGAGACAATTCCATTGTAACTATCCAACCTCCCAAAATTTCAACACCTCTTGCCATGGTATGACCCCTTTCTGTTTTAACAGTAAAAATTCTACAAATACATTCCATATCTCCTCAAAATCACTTCTCCTGCGTATTCCCCATTTTACCTTAATAGCACACATTCATTTCTCATTAATAACTATATCCCACACCTCTTTATACCATTCTTCCATTTTGTACTTGCCTTGCCCCTTACACTTCCTAGCTATAATAACTTGTGTCAATAAATTTGTGAGCAAGTCCTTCATAGCCCGGGAACCATCCACCCCATCGTAAATGGATAACAATGCTACCTCTGGACTTTTGGTCATTGTCAGCTTTAACCAAGTAACTTCTATTGTCTCTTTAAACACCCTTTTCAAAAAATAAATAAATATGCACATATTTACACCCCCACCAAATGTGAACATAAGTCCCCATTTCCTAGCATCCCCTCCAACATAACACCAAATATTCCTTGTTTATTTGATATAATCTTACTGGTATTAAAACCATCTCCATACTAACTTATAATAATTTTATTTTATCCTTATAAACAATATTTTCCAATGTGTCCCATACCCCCCACTACTTTGACTAGTTATCTGCCCTGTTGTCTCCTTTTCCCACACCTCTTTTAATTGATCTTGTTGATCCTCCATTTGTACTAAAATTTTATACATTTCACAGGTTTCCCCTTTTATAACTATATTTTCTTCTTTATCTCTCCTTTTTATAATCATTTGTACTAATATTTTATAAATATCATGAATTTATTCTTTGCATTTCTTGTTTTCCTTTAACCACTTCTTTGTCCATTGCTCAAGTTGTATACAGTTAAAGCAAGTTATTTTATTTCCTGTTGGTGCGTCTCTTATTTGTTTGCCTCTCATTTTCCGCACCCATTCTTTTTTCTTCTCTTTTTCTTCTTTTTCAATTCTCTTTTTAAAATTTACTGGGAAGTCTTCTATCATCACCACTGGAGTTAGTGGGGAATTTACTGGTATCAATTTTCCTTTATATTTCGCCCGTATCACAATGCTTCTTAATAAGGGATTTTCAATATTCTGCCACCATTACCTATTGAAAAAATATTTTCACTAACTTCTCCCTCATTTCCTGTGTACAACTCTCTAAACATTCTAACATTCCTTCTTCTGTTATTCCATCTATGATATATCTTAGCAGATTTGCTATATAACATAACCTGATGTTGGGGAGACCCAGTCCACCTATTTTCTGGGGTTTTTATAATCTTCTTTTATTAATTTTAGGTTTCATATCCCCATTACCAAATTTATTAGTCATGCTTTGCCAACCCTTTATTTCTGTCTCTGATACATTAATTGGTACATTCTAAATAAAAAAATTATTCTAGACAAAATTTTCATTTTAATTATTGCTATTCTTCCAAACCATGAGAGCTTTATTTTCCTATATTGAACCAGCTTTTCCTTAATTTCCCTCTTTTATTTGGTAATTTTCACTTGTTCTAAATTTATTGTTATATTTATTTCCAAGAACTTTATTATATTTCTTAATTTTGTATCTATTTTTCCTCTTCAGAAATGAACTTCACAGAATCAGAACTGACACCACCCTGTTGAATCAGTCCATCTTCCCAAGTAAACTATGTTCATAGTGGCCAACCAGATGCCTGTGCATAGCCTGAAAGCAGGACCTGGGAGCAACACCACTCTCCCCACTACTAGGTTCCAGCAATAGATATTCAGAGTCAAACTGCCCTCAACATCAGAGGTTGAACATTGGATGAATTCATGAAGGAGAAGGCTAATCCGCCATTAAACACATCCAAGTTGTGGACCATCATTACTTCTTGTAAGACCAAATTCCAAAGATTAAACACATGCTGTGTGGAGCAGTTCTAGCTTTCTTCTCTCCTTAATTTTCCACCATTCCATTCCACAGGTTCTAGTATTATGGAAGACAGGTACTAGTCCCTAGTCCTGTATAAAAGACAATAAGCCTCTTAGGAACAGTTTCTGGGGTTCACAGGTGGGAGAGCTACTCTGCTCATTCATTATTTTCTGGGCTTCTCACAGGCATCTGCTTCCTGAGATCTCTATGCTGGACTAAATGAGCCTTTTATGTGATCCAGCAGGGATCCTCTTTTGTCCCTGACTTTTGAATCCCTCAGTGCATCTCCAGAGGTCTGTCAAAGAGAAATTTACTCTGGTAGCCTACTGTTGTATGGCATATTTCCTGGAAAGGGAGCACAATAACCCATCATCAGCTGCACTTGACTACTTTGTCCAGCACAGTCCTCTTAATAAGTATCTGAAGGCACTTCTCTCTTCTATAGTCCTGCTTTGCATCCCTTTTCACATTAACACCCATTGTCAATGTTCTCATATGAAGGGAAACTCCCCTCAAGAGTAGAAATTGTATATTGGATGGATGGAAAGCTCTTTAATCTAAGCAGGCTGAAAGCAAAGAGTAAATTTACTGTAACTTCTGTCATAAAGCTTCAGTATGCTGTAGACAATGTAGTGTGCGCACACTTCAGAGGATGACCTCCAAACCATCCTAAATATCTTCTCAGAAGCTTACAAAATGGTTGGCCTATTGCTCAGCTTCCCAAAACCAAAAGTGCTGCACCAACAAGCACAAAACAACCCCTCTGTAGTACCACAAATCCAACTCAGTGGTGTAAAGTTGGAAGTTATCCTTCCACAAGGGCCAACATTGATTCTGGAATTCATTATCACCTGAGCTCTACAAGTGCAGCTTTCTCCCGATTGAAGTGCAGAGTGTTTGAGGGCCGGGACATTTGCAGGGAAACCAAAATGCTTGTTTACAAAGCTATTTTACTACCAACCTTACTGTATGCTTGTGAAACCTGGACCATTTATAAACGCCAAATGAAGTGAAGGACATGAGGCAGGAGTTAATAATGCAGGTGAGCTACGCACAGGTGACCTGCAAGCAAGCTGCTGGCCAGCTCTGTGAAGGCTCCTTTTATTGACACATGCAACCCCAGGCAGATACATTTTGACCTTTACACTGTCAGCATATGAGCTCATCGCAGCTGCTGACATCCAGCTTGTTGATATCATGTGATGGAGCTGACTGGGAAACAGCGTTCCAGTCAGTTCACAGGGCAGTTCACCGGAATTTTCTCTGAGTGTAACTTGAGACCTTCCTCTTGCTATTGTACAGGAAGTCTTACTCATTTGTTTGCTGATGTCTGAAGAGAGCAGACATCTTTTCTGTGATGCTGAAGAGTCAGAAATAAACCATGTAAATAAATGTTTCTGACTATCTCTTTTCCCTGCCGGGGGAGCAGGAAAGAGTGGGTGTGCTCTTCTCATGCTGGGAAGGGTCGCCAATTGAGACTTCTCCTGAGTTGCTGGGGAATGCAGCCAGGGAGGTCATCGGAACTCAAGCCGGGTGCTTGGGAGGGTTGCCAGCTCCTCCCGATAGAGGCTTGAATTCCAACATACACATGTTCCAGTCCCGAGATCATGGGGTGGTACAAAGTTATGTTGGCACCTGTTTCCACTACACCATTTTCCCCTTGCACAGTGTATGACGATGGAGACAAAGGTCTCAGAGGCAAAGGTCAGACAGGACACCACAGACTACTGAGACCGCAGAAGGCTAGACAGAGGGCACGATGTTCAGACAGTGGTGGCTTTGTCTGTGAGGGGGAGTGTGCTCCGCACCCCAAGGTCATGTGTGCAGGCAGACTGAGGCTGCCTGCGGCTGGAGAGTGTGCTCTGGACCCAGAAATGATCCCTACAGCCAAAGATCACCAGTGGTGAAGCAATGATTCTTCAACATCACCTTGCCACAACAATTTAATTGATTATGAACAAAGGAAAATTTAACCCATATCCCATATTATGATGAACCATCTCTCTCGGAAACTGTTGGTGGCATTTCTCTCTCTGAAACTGTTTTTGAGCTATGTACCCAGCCAGGGATCTGGCTGAGGATTTGCAACCACTATGCTTACTAAAACGCCTGAGTAAAGCACATCTGCTAATGAAATGCGGTATTCATGTGATTCATTGGCTGCCAACCCTGCTGAGTTGCTCTGCTGAACTCTTTATATGCCCTGAAGTCTGAGAGTGCAGGCATGCATACCAGGAAAGTCCTGGGGGCGTCAGGATGGTAAAACATACAATAATATACAAATGTGTATATTTATTCTTATTATCCTAATGCACTTATAATTGTCAATAACCTAATATATTCTGTGTAAACTCATTCCAAATATCATTGAATTCATCCAAAGAAAATCTGTGCCTATACAGTAAGTTTTCCATTCATATGTTACCAATGTTGTCATGTTGTCTAGCGATTGAGTAAAGGGAATTAAATCTCTATTCTTCCAATTCATCATTATCAGTCTCTTGGCCACCATTAGGGTGCTGAGAATCCATTTTTGCTTTCTTGTTTTCGATTTCCATATAATGGGTATATAGTTCAAGAGCATAGTCGCTTCTGAAAATCTTAATTTTTTGAGTAGTGTCTTTGGGAGAAAGTGCTTGTGTCCAGCACTTTCTCCTAAAACGTAGTAAGTGTAGGACACAGTAAAAGCATGTGTTTCAAAGAAGAATTGTCAATCATACATCTCCAACCAAGAGATAAATTAGATAATCTTTTCTTATACAAATGCAAGGGAGACCAATAGATTCTAAGAAGGAATTTCTGTTGTATAATTCTTAGATTAAGATCCAATGATATGATACTGAAGCCAAGAAATTTTCCCACTATCCAGGTAATAGTGAACATTCCAAATCTTTATTCCAATCATTTCTTAAACTCTGCATATCAAACTGAGTTTCAAATTAATTATCCAATTGCTCCAAATTTCAAGTGTCTCAGATGCTGTGAAGGTAGTCAGACCAACGAAGTTACTAAAATATGTTGTAGCTGCAAGTATTGCCATTGGACCACCTCTGATAGATGGTATTTGATGTATGTATTGTACGTATAGAAGTCTTCCTCATCTATCAGTTGGTCCAAGGTCACAACACCCATGTCAGCTGCATCCCATTGCTGACAGAGGGGGAGAGCTTGGCGAGACAGGAAGAGGTAATTATGTAGGAATGCAGAACGAGGGAGGAGCAGCCTAGTTGCAGTAGAAGAATGAGCTCTGAGAACAAGGAGAAGGGGGGAGTTCAAGGGGGAAGACAGTTTAAGCTCGGACTCAGAGGGAGGGCCACCGGAAATAGCCCATCCCATGATGCATAGGTGCACAAGAATTAATGAGAGGCGTGAACAGAAAAGGAAGCGAAAGTGGGGTTTTAAATGTGGGAATAGGAAGGGGCAGAACTCAGACTCAGCAACAGCTAATTTGGAAGCAGACTCTGAGTGACTGAGCTCCAGAGTGATCTGTGTGTTTTGACCAATAAACCTGAGTTAATTACTGCCAGAGTTGTCTCGCTTCTATGGGAGAGACCCAACCATCACACCCACTATCACACAGTTTTTCCATATTACCATTCCTCTCTGCACATTATTGAAGTAGGATTTAGCATGTGAAAATGAATTTATTTTTATTAGCTAATATATTCCATATCTTTCTAATTGGCTTGTTTCAAGAGTTGTAGGGACTTCAGATGTTTTGATCCTAATACTATCCACCCAAATAAAAGTGTTATATACTGTGTGTGTATTCTAAGGTTGCCCAACTGAGGAGGATATGACCATCAGCAGGTCTTCAATATTTGAAACTTGTCAATAAATAAGAACGAATGTATAATTCCAGTCTTGGAATTCCAGATTTACGTTATTGAAAGCCACTCAGATTGCTTTGAAATATGGACTGGAATATACATTTCCTAAATCAATAAGATAACTCATAATTACCCATTGTTTTTCATTCTAAAAACAGTGCCCTTCACCACCACTGCCACCAAATATTCTTAATTTGAACAAAGGAATTTTTTATACATATCCCATGTTTTCATGAGCCAAAGCCCCACATTTCTACTTTAGTTTTCTATTCCCTGCATCCCATTCACCAAATAGAAGCCTCAGGAGTCCTGTGAATACCAGTTGCTCTGGACTGCCATGTTCAGACAAGCAACCACCACTTCCACTGTTGTAGAAAATAGTGGAATCCAAGAGGAAGAAGACATTGCTCTCTCCTAACTACCTTTAAAAGCTGAGTTGCTTTGGTGAAACTATAGTTTCATAGCATCGTGTTTGTGTTATCATGCCTGAAAAGTACTTGTTAAGCTTTGATGTCTTGGCCAATTCACAAAAAGCTGGTGATGCACAGCCTTTGACGACTTTATCAGGAACTTCACTGTTGTCTAGTAAAGAAAAAGAGACAAGGTCAGATGAGCATCTTGGTAGCAACCGGTGTTTGTGTGTGTGTGTGTGTGCAAAAGAAAAAATAGTAGCACCTTAATTTTTAATAACTATGTTGAGCAAGTATAGAAAGCATCTGAAAATCAACACATGAAATGATATGAGAGAGGTGTTTAAAAGTTAGAAAGAAAAAAGTCGATTTTTTTTCTTTTCTTCTGGGGCAAGGGCTCATCTTCATTGCAAGGCGGTTCTACTTACCATGAACAAGAACAAATTCAATGCACCGAGTCTCCTTGTTGTAACACTTGATGGCATTTGAACCCTTAGAAACTTCTGATTCAGCTACACCAAGGTTTGGGCACTCCAGCCCATTCAAGCGCCTCGGTGGCACTGCCAGAAGGAAATACTAAAGTCAAAACATGATTCCAGCCCATTTATCTTTATTCTAATTCCTAGGCTTCAGTTCTCTAATCTTGTGAGAGGGTTGCAACATCTCTACTTCATTCTGTTTCTGCAATTAATGATGTTGATGATGCAGATATTTTGACCTGAGATGATCAGACAAGCAGTGCTATTTTTTAGGGAGTGAGTTGGGGAGTTTATTGTTGCGTGGCGATTCCCGCCCCCTCCCACAGATGGAGTAAATAAAGACACCGGACACCAGAATTTAGGTTAATGGGCGAAAATGGCCACAACTTTATTGATAACAGGTAAGAGTGGTATTGGCTTTAGGCATTGGCCCTTACAGACTATCCGGTCTAACCGGGAAGGGTTAAGCACCAACAGGGGGAGCCCGCGCGATGCACATCCCTAGGCGCTCCCCAAGGGGTTACCGCTCAGGAGTGCGCTTTAGGCCCTAGCCTCCGTAGGTTTCGGACAAGGCGACGCCCCCCGGAGTCCTTTAATGAACTACCCTTCAAGATTTGGGGGAGGTGATGGCGCTCCTCCCCCCGACTTCATTTGCATAACAATACCCCTGCCAATGCCTACCGCCAAAACCAAGGAGTTATGACGTTTTGCTACGAGGTAGGCGAAAAAAGCAAGTGGCATCTAAAATACAGCCAATTAGCCAAATGGAAAAACTCCTACCAGGCCCCTTGCGGCGACCAGCCGAAGCCCAGAGCAAAGTCCGAATGCATACCTAGAGGGCGGGTGGGTGGGAAAACTGCAGCTGCTATAAGGAAAGAAAAGGGGCAAGTCAGGGCTGCCCCGACCTTAAGTGCCCTTTAGTAAGCCCGCCCCTACCGCCAGCCGATTGGCTGGCGCTGTGGGTAATGAATAATAATCGGACTGGGGAATCCCTGAGTCCCGCGGGGTATATAATCTTGTTTAAGTATAATATCTTGCATACTTTGTTATTATGTTGGAAACACACCTCTGATTAAGGTTACTATGTAAAGTTTTTAAACAACAAATGAATAAATAAATAAATAAAGCCTTGGTGTGTATTTGTTTATTTATTAATGATTATTATATATCACTTAATACTAAAAAGAGTCTCCTAGTGGTATAAAAAACTCAGAAACTACAATAAAATTTAATTTTATACCTAAATGCATTACAGTGCAATAAAATATAAAATCTCAAAAAAACCCCAAAACATCAGAATATATTGAAGTGTGTTTAAAGTGAAGGAACCCTTCTGTCTTCAGTGCTCCAAAAATATTCTTCATAGTAATAATAATAATAATAATAATCATAGTAATAATAATAATAATAATAATAATAACAATAATTTTATTATTATTTCATTCTCTATACCCTGCCCATCTGGCTCAGTTCCCCCAGCCACTCTGGGCAGTTTACAGCATTCATAAAGTATCTCCTAACTTACAAAATGCTACACATCACACTAAGATTCTGCCTCTAATATCCACAAACTATAAAGTTATTACATCTGCAGTTCAAACCCATCAAGACAAGTCCCATGGTGAAATGGGCTTTCAGAAAGCAAGGGGGCATGTTTTGTACACTTGTTGAGTGATCAAAACTAAGTTTCAATCTAAAATTTTAATTTTTTCCTCATGGGCAGGTAGGGTTTCAGCCTGCATACCAGTTGGAGCTGGTAGACAGTTGCTCTGGACACAGAATTGACCTGCACCTCCTTGAACAGCTGTGAGTCCAAAATGACTCCCAGTCTGCACACCTGGTCCTTCAGAGGCACAGTAATCCCATTGAGGACCAGGGAGTTCTCCACACCCACCCACCCCCTGTCCCCCAAGAACAGTACTTCTGTCTTGTCAGGATTCATCCTCAATCTGTTAGCCGCCATCCATCCTCCAACTGCCTCCAGACAGGACCCATACAGGACTTTCACCACCTTCACTGGTTCCGATTTAAAAGAGAGGTATAGCTGGGTATCATCCGCATATTGATGAACACCCAACCCGAACCCCTTGATGATCTCTCCCAGTGGCTTCATGTAGATGTTGCAAAGCATGGGAGAGGGGAGGAACCCTGAGGCACCTCACAAGTGAGAGCCCAGGGGTCTGGTCTGAACACTCATCCCCCCCCCACCACTTTCTGAACATGGCCCAGGAGGAAGGAGCAGAACCACTATATAACCGTGCCCCAGCTCCCAGCCCCTCTAGACGGTCCAGAAAAGGGGCAGGCAACTTAAGATCCCCAGGCCGGATGCGGCCCAATCGCCTTCTCAATCCGACATGCAGACGGTCCGGGAATCAGCATGTTTTTACATGAGTATAATGTGTGGTTTTATTTAACATGCATCTCCGGCCCACCACATGGTCTGAGGGACGGTGGACTGGCCCACAGCTGAAAAATGTTGCTTTTAACATCCAGAAGGATGTTATGGTCTATGGTATCAAAAGCTGCTGAGAGATCCAGCAGTACTAGGAAATAGCTTTCACCTTTGTCCCTAGCCCACCAGATATTATCAGCCAGCATGACCAAGGCAGTTTCAGTCCCAGCTTCTTATTCATTATCACTCATCCCATTTTACTCCACAAATGCACACAAATACATAATCCAGTCACCCCAGTCATCTCTCACTCAATCACCAGCAACCATTGCCAGTCATTGCAGTTTAAAAAAGTGAAAATCAGGACACCAAATTTGAAGTTTTTATGCATCCCCCCCCCCACCATTTTGCTGATTTTCGATAATGCCCCCTGGACACGGGAAAACGTCAATGTTTGGCAGACCTACTGTAGAAACCAATGAGAGAAAAGAAACAGTTCACTAACTGAGCCATGAAATATAGCAATGGGGGGAACTTAGGGCTACCATATGTCCGTATTTTCCCATCAAGTAGGGTGATTTTTGTTTTTAAAAATGCTTTTAAAATCCCCTCCAAAACCCAAAAACTTATTTTTGTTCCCAAATATTTTTGTTGCCAAATAGAGCTCAAAAACTTTGCCCAAGCAGTGAGACTTTTGTTGTTCTCCAGTTTGATGCCATTCAGCAGCAATAGATAGTTTCACTAACTACCTCTGCAGTTCTGCCCCTCCAAGATGAGTCCCAGAGTGAGCAGGGCTATCCGTGAGCAGGGGGTGGGCATGTTTTCTTATCTCTCTCTCTGTTTCCCCAATTTTTCTGGGGTGTTCTCTTCCACACACCCAGTGGTCATTTGAATCTCTTGGGGAGAACGTGCTTCTCCATGACATACAGATGGTGATGCTGATTCCAAGAATTTTTCATACAAACTAGGTTAGGGAATTTACTGAACACCTCCAAGGAATTATTGAGGCCCCATTGGGAGCTCAATATTTACTTACTTATTTATTTATTAGGAATTAAATTTGTATACTGCCTTTCATCCAAAAATCACAGGGCAGTTCACTACATATTTTTTTGACGTACTGTATATCAAAATTCTGTCCGTAATTACTGGCAAGGAAACATTGCACTGGCACTCAATCAAGTGATACAACTTTTTTACCTCATGTCATCTAATTTTCTTAATCTTTTGTACACTTGTTGAGTGATCAAAACTAAGTTTAAATCTAAAATTTTAACTTTTTATCTCATCCCATTTTTGAGTTATGAGTGTTTGAAATTTCAAAGAGAGAGAGAGAAATTTGACCTTGCCAGAATACACACAGGCCTTAAAAGCTCAGCCCAGCATTGAGATACGTCAAAACTAAAAACACAAATCCCTGCAGAACCTGAGCTTCATGATATGTCACATGATGGACTTACTCTAAATCTAAAAATCTAAGTTACCAAATTTTCAATTTTTAAAAAAGGATTTAAAAAATCAATATGATTTAAAAATTCAAAAAATATACTGATTATTTAATATTTCAAAGAGCCACCTGCAAATTTCACATTTTTCAAAATATATTTTGTACATAAATGTCTGCCTTATTGGATTTTATTTGGGATAAATGGGTCTTCTTGGAGTAAAATATAACAGAATAAACAAGATCTCAACTATAATATTAGTTGCTTCAGGTATTTCTTTAGAAAGTTATTCAATTAAAAGGTGTCTGAAAAGCTAGTTAGGCTTTTCTTGAGGTAAAAAAGTTGGATTACTTGATATTGAATGACCCAGGAATGAATCTTGGACTGGAACAGTATTGCTTGTCTTAGAGTAACAAAGAAAGAAATTTGAAAGCTCAGTGCTATTTAGCTGTGGCAATAGATAGATAGATAGATAGATAGATTGATAGATAGATAGATATACTTACTTTCAAGCACTCCCTGGTTGCAGTAATATATTTGACAGCAATAGTGGATATACTGGACGTATTTTCTTTCTACTGAAGAGAAGGTGGCATTTGCTGGGATGCAATCTTCAGCACAACCCCTGTTCTTGTAGGTCTCTTTAGAGCCATCTGTTAGAAAGAATTGAAGGAATAGCAAGATATGCAAAAATTCAAATTGATGAACATACAAATATAAATACATTGGGCAAATGGGTGATTTAAGAGAAAATACCTGGCAACAACTGAATTCAGCAAACTAATCCATAAAGTAGTTTCTTTGAAGTATAATTTCTTCTGCAATACCATGTGAATATTCTAGGATAGTTCCTTAACAACTTGCACATAAATGGGACTAGATGGACTTCCTTTTCTGCCCATACAAAAGAGCCTAGAATAGTTTGATCCACTACCCATCTCTACCTGATATGGAACTAGCTGATCCATGGGCCTGACTCATGAAGCTTCCTTATATTTTGTACTATATTTCTGAGAGACGGGAGAAGATGGTTTAACAACTGTTCCCTCTAATTTTCTGATCTCTTGAACTCACTTCTCTCTGGCTATCTCAATACAAGAAATCTTTTTGCACACAACCTTCTATGGGGAAAAGCAGTTATATCTGTCTGAGTATGTTTTTTCCATTTTTCCTTTTTAAAAAATTTCTGTGGCTTCATTTGTCATCAGAGTATTTCAGCATTTAATGCTATGTGCTGTTATAATAATAATAATAATAATTTATTATTTATACCCCGCCCATCTGGCTGGGCCTCCCCAGCCACTCTGGGCAGCTTCCATAGAAACCAAAAATACAGTAAAATATCACATGTTAAAAACTTCCCTGAACAGGGCTGCCTTAAGATGTCTTCTGAATGTCAGGTAGTTGTTTATCGCTTTGACATCTGCTGGAAGGGCGTTCCACAGGGCGGGCGCCACTACCGAGAAGGCCCTCTGCCTGGTTCCCTGTAGCTTTGCTTCTCGCAATGAGGGAACCGCCAGAAGGCCCTCGGCGCTGGACCTCAGCGTCCGGGCAGAATGATGGGGGTGGAGATATGGGGGTTACTATATGTTGCAGGCCTATTTGGCATCAGCTAATAGTGCAACTAGATAAATGGGTTCCGCTCTGGCGGGAAGGTAAACAGCGTTTCCATCCACTGCTCTGGTTCGCCAGAAGTGGCTTAGTCACGCTGGCCACATGACCCAGAAACTGTACGCCAGTTGCCTCGGCCAAAAAAGTGAGATGAGCGCCACAACCCCAGAGTCGTCCGTGACTGGACCTAATGGTCAGGGGTCCCTTTACCTTAATTGGAGACTGGTTCTAAAAAGAGAGAGTGGGGTGGTGGCATTGGGGACAATATTTATAAGATGTGGCCTGGATCAGGTAAATTCATTCTGATTGGTCTGAGAATCTCCATTCACCCCTTCCTCCTTTTCAGGAGTGTTGTTTGCATCCCAGTGTGACAGTGGATAGACTGCGCCTCTGGTCATTGCCTACTCTGGCCCATGCAGCGTCCCAAATCTTACAGACATGCCTGTGCAAGAAAAACTGAAAAGTACATGAGAGTGTAAAGCAGGGTTTGTCAACCTGGTCCCTACTACCCACTAGTGGCCATTTCAGGATTCTAGGTGGGCAGTAGGGGGTTCTACAGCGCAAGCTGAATCCTCCTTACCATCAAGAAAGATGGGCGGTAGTGGGTGGTAGGTATGACTACCCTGGGGTAAAGTGAAGTGACTTCTGGTTTCCCACAAGATGGAACATGGCATGAGCTCAGAAGGGCTTGATCGCTAACGGGCTTTGAGGGGGAAGACGCGAAGGCTACGCATCCCCCCAACCCCCAAGAGGGAGTCTTGGGGTCAGCATAGAAGCGTTGTTGTCAAAGAGGAGTTTCCCGGTCTCTTCGTCTCTTTGTAAGGAGAGGGGAAAGGGGGATGGTCCTGATGCAAGAGAGTAGCAGCCCATGATGCCGGTTCCAAGAAGCAGGAAATCTCCATATCCCCATAGTTTAACAGAGCAGAAAAGGGAAATCTTACAAATGAAATGTAAAATTGAACAAAAAAAATCTGGCATGAAGAAAGGGGTAAAAAGAAAGTCCCCTCTTACTTGGTAAAACATACTCTGCCTTGAGTAGTATATGCACCCAGTGATAATAAAGCTGATTTCTATAAACACCTGGAAGAAACAGTGTTAGACTATATGAACATGATAGAACTCAGAGAAGTGTAGATAATAAAACAGGACGATTATCTCAAACTTTTTCCAGTTAATATAAATTTAGTAGATGCTTGGAGGTTTAAATATCCAAGGTCAAAGGAATTCCCATATTATTCCAAGCTAAACCAGTCTGCCAGCAGGCAAGATGGAATTTGGATCTCAAAAGAATTAACATTAAGAATGAGAAAATTTGAAATTGATGCAAAGTCCCTATCAGATCACAATTCAGTGTCCTTATTCCTGAAGGGGAAAGAAAGAAGGCGGAAAAGATAGAGGATGAATGAAGCATTACTTATTGATGAAGGAATATGGAGACCTTATCAACAAGGAGAAACTGACTGATCAAATTGATGGAGTATACAGAACTGGACAAGTGGACAGGTCAGATAAAAAAATCAAAAGGCGCGGAAAGCGGAAAATATAGAGGATGAATGAAGCGTTACTTATTGATGAAGGAATAATTCAGAAAGCTAAGAAAGCTTTTGAAGAATTCTTCAGATTTGAAGTGGGAAAGACTATGGACAAAAACAATTTCACTGCATGCATGACATTAAAAGAAAATTTAATGAAGATGATGTATTGGACTAAACTTGCTAAAATTTAGAAGATAAGGTATGTTGGAAATATAAGGAGAAGGAAGGGAATTTCTTTTATATGTGGTGGACGTGTCCTAAGATTAAAGCCTACTGGGATATGATATATAATGAACTGAAAAAGATTTTCAAAAATACCTTTAGTAAAAAGGTATATGAAGGAACATTGTAAACATTTGAAAACACTTGCAGGGTTCATTTAAAATATTGATAGGTTATGATTTGATACCTGTTTATAAAAATTAGAAGTCTTTTAAGTATGGAGATAAGATAAATAGGGTGATTTAGAAATGCTAAGATAAAAGTGATAACAGATGGAAGTCAGGGAGGGGGACATGAGGAAGTCAAAGCTCAGTTAGAGCAAAGATATATGTGATGAAGAAATTTTATTTGGTTGTTATAATGGGGAAAAAAGAAAATAATAATAATAAATATTATATTAAAAATATTAAAAAATAGAAGAATTCTTCAAATTTAATATAAACAAAGGAACTAATATTAAGACTGTCTGGAAGACAGGGAAAGCATCCATGAGAGGATTTTTCATCCACCAGAATGCAATTCATAAGAAATTGAAAAAGAAAGAAAGAATGGAAATATTAGAGAAGATGAAAATAATAATAATAATGAAAAAGAAATAGCTAAGAACCCAAAGAACAAGATGTTAAGTCAAACTATTAAAATGCTTCAAACTCAATTATCAGTTATCTTGAATCAGGAAACAGAATGGATGATAAAAAATGTTAAAACAAATAATCGGACTGGTGTTGGAAATGTAAAGAAGTGGCAGGCACAAGATATGTTTGTTGAACCTGAAAAAATATGAGGGAATTTTGGGAGCGAATTTATAAATAATTTAAAAAGATGTTTAAAAGCTCATTCCCTAAAAAGCCAGAAGATTCCTCTTAA
Source organism: Podarcis raffonei (assembly GCF_027172205.1). Lineage (NCBI taxonomy): Eukaryota > Metazoa > Chordata > Lepidosauria > Squamata > Lacertidae > Podarcis > Podarcis raffonei. The sequence continues at coordinate 13,039,717 of NC_070609.1, read as the reverse complement.
GGATCATGGGGGATGAAATTTTAAGAAAGTATTTATGTATGCCAACACAGCAGCAAGAGTCTTGATTGCCCAGAATTGGAAAATGGAGACCTTATCAACAAAGAATTTTTTTCCTTCCAGTAGCACCTTAAAGACCAACTAAGTTAGTTCTTGGTATGAGCTTTCGTGTGCATGCACACTTCTTCAGATACACAGATGTATCTGAAGAAGTGTGCATGCACACGAAAGCTCATACCAAGAACTTAGTTGGTCTTTAAGGTGCTACTGGAAGGAAAAAAATTTTTTGTTTTGACTATGGCAGACCAACACGGCTACCTATCTGTAACTTATCAACAAAGAGTTACTGGCTGATCAAATTGATGGAGTATACAGAACTGGACAAGTGGACAGGTCAGATAAAAAGATCAAACAATAAAAAAATTAAAAATGATTGAAATATATTCAAACAGTATTCGAAAGACCATTATGGAGAATAAATTTTTTTGACCTGTTTAGAGTAACTCCTGTAAGAAAAGAAGAAAAAAGTAAAACATAATGGAATTAGGTTATTGAATAAATGGCTGTGTTAGGAGGGGCAGTCAACTAAGTAAAACTGAGGACTGAAGTAAGAAGGGGAGGGAAGTCAAACGGAAATGGATTACAAATCAATCAAATGATGCTCTTCATGCTGTTGATGGACGCTAATATTGGTCATCCCCAATAGTCTATCAGTCAGTAGGCGGACTGGTTACATGCCCAATGTCTGTGTCAAAGCTGTTTATCCCTGTAATCAATAAAGTTGTGGACTAATCTGAACCCAACACATGTCTCCTTGTGTGCATTCACTTGCTACGCACCTCATTGCTACATCAATATGCCTGCACCAACGAAGAGTAGACTCTGATTTGGTTGCTTTCTAAGCAGTTGGGAATTATTCACTGAGGGATTGTCATTTAGGAGTTAAGGGGCAACTATGAGACAAATGTCAGAGAAAGATGAGGCCTGAATATTTGTGCACAGTTTGTTCACAGTAAGCAGCTGGTAAAAGTCAGGAGAAGGTTACCAGTGGATCTGTGGATCTATGAGGCTTCCCTGAGTCAAAGTATGAGAGAGGTTCCACACTCTATTAGTTAATGATATGGAAATGGGCCACCTCTGTGGCTCCTTGTTGTTTAATTGTTGAAAAAGTTGAGTTCCTCAAGGTTGGTGAGATCAGCATTCTGTTGTCACACTAGATACCCCAGAGACCAAAGGATGCACCCACACGCTTAGAGTTAATATGACAGAAAGGCTTCATACTCACTTAAATAGGTTTCAGTAAGCTGAGAAAAGCAACTTCCTCCTTTGATATGACAAGTAATCTTCCTGTTTGTTACACATTGCAGTTTCACTGCAGAGAGGAGAGGAGAGGAGAGGAAACATAAGTTGTCCAGTCTTTGAGAAACAGAATATTCCAAGCCAAACACGAGCAATGTTAATGGTCTCAGGATCCACATGTAGTGGTGGGTTAGAGGCTGCATGCACACCAACACACATCTCCCCCCCCCCCATTCCTCACACAGGAACATCTCCAGACACAGAAATGGAAAGACACAAAGCGTTCTTCCCATTTGCTAGTATGCATGCTAAATCAGGGACATACACTTCCTCCCTATCCACTACATGTTGTTGGCCAGTGAATCGCAGAATGGGACTTCAGCAGTCTCATTACATACTTTTACATTCAGCACACTGGTAATGGTGCTTCCCCTTAACCAAACAAATCAATTTGGGGTCGATGAAGAGAGCATGGGGAGAATTGTACATGAGAGTGTCTTCCCTATTAACCACCCACCTCATGGAAATAATGGGTATGTTCGTAGCAAAAGGAAGAACAAAGAAACAGTGGGATCACTCAGAGGAGAAGATGGTGAAATGCAAACAGGGGACACAGAAAGGGCTGAACTCCTCAATGCCTTCTTTGCCTCAGTCTTCTCCGATAAAGAAAACAATGCCCGACCTGAAGAATTTGGAGCAAATGATTCAGCAGAGGAAACACAGCCCAGAATAACCAAGGAGATAGTACAAGAATACTTGGCTAGTCTAGATGTATTCAAGTCTCCAGGGCCAGATGAACTGCATCCAAGAGTATTAAAAGAACTGGCAGATGTGATTTCAGAACCACTGGCAGTCATCTTTGAGAATTCCTGGAGAACAGGCGAAGTCCCGGCAGACTGGAGGAGGGCAAATGTTGTCCCTATTTTCAAAAAGGGGAAAAGAGAGGACCCAAATAATTACCGCCCAGTCAGTCTGACATCAATACCAGGGAAGATTCTGGAGCAGATCATTAAGCAAACAGTCTGTGAGCACCTAGAAAGGAATGCTGTGATCACCAATAGTCAGCATGGATTTCTGAAAAATAAGTCATGTCAGACTAACCTGATCTCGTTTTTTGACAGAATTACAAGCCTGGTAGATGAAGGGAACGCAGTGGATGTAGCCTACCTTGATTTCAGCAAGGCATTTGACAAGGTGCCCCATGATATTCTTGTAAAGAAGCTGGTAAAATGCGGTCTTGACTATGCTACCACTCAGTGGATTTGTAACTGGCTGACTGACCGAACCCAAAGGGTGCTCATCAATGGTTCCACTTCATCCTGGAGAAGAGTGACTAGTGGGGTGCCACAGGGTTCTGTCTTGGGCCCGGTCTTATTCAACATCTTTATCAACGACTTGGATGATGGACTCAAGGGCATCCTGATCAAATTTGCAGATGACACCAAACTGGGAGGGGTGGCTAACACCCCAGAGGACAGGATCACACTTCAAAACGACCTTGACAGATTAGAGAACTGGGCCAAAACAAACAAGATGAATTTTAACAGGGAGAAATGTAAAGTATTGCACTTGGGCAAAAAAAATGAGAGGCACAAATACAAGATGGGTGACACCTGGCTTGAGAGCACTACATGTGAAAAGGATCTAGGAGTCTTGGTTGACCACAAACTTGACATGAGCCAACAGTGTGACGCGGCAGCTAAAAAAGCCAATGCAATTCTGGGCTGCATCAATAGGAGTATAGCATCTAGATCAAGGGAAGTAATAGTGCCACTGTATTCTGCTCTGGTCAGACCTCACCTGGAGTACTGTGTCCAGTTCTGGGCACCACAGTTCAAGAAGGACATTGACAAACTGGAACGTGTCCAGAGGAGGGCAACCAAAATGGTCAAAGGCCTGGAAACGATGCCTTATGAGGAACGGCTAAGGGAGCTGGGCATGTTTAGCCTGGAGAAGAGGAGGTTAAGGGGTGATATGATAGCCATGTTCAAATATATAAAAGGATGTCACATAGAGGAGGGAGAAAGGTTGTTTTCTGCTGCTCCAGAGAAGCGGACACGGAGCAATGGATCCAAACTACAAGAAAGAAGATTCCACCTAAACATTAGGAAGAACTTCCTGACAGTAAGAGCTGTTCGACAGTGGAATTTGCTGCCAAGGAGTGTGGTGGAGTCTCCTTCTTTGGAGGTCTTTAAGCAGAGGCTTGACAACCATATGTCAGGAGTGCTCTGATGGTGTTTCCTGCTTGGCAGGGGGTTGGACTCGATGGCCCTTGTGGTCTCTTCCAACTCTATGATTCTATGATTCTATGATTCTAATGTCCATCAAACCCTGCCAAGGACCTTAGCCATCTGAGGGAAGCACGATTGCCACAGCAGAGCAAGGGCTGAATCAACAAGTATGGAAAATTGGCAACCTGCAGATATATGAGGCCCACGGACCACAGTTAGGTGACCTCTGCTGAAAGCAATGGGAAGATGGCCGAGCCTTCATGAGATCAGCATGGAAATCCCTATAATTGTTGACTCTAAAACCAAACTCCCATTCACTTCCAATTTTCCATTTCATATTCCCAATCTTGGGCTCAGGAAGCAAAATTATGAACAAACCTGGGGTGTGTCTTTGTGAAGAGGCATTGCACACAGTGCACAGATGCAGTGGAGTAGCACCATGGGTGTTTGCCACAAATACTGAAGGAACTCTATACCCAACCCAACAGGTGGGGTTGAATTCCTTGCCCCTCTGATGTGGGTAACGTGGCTTGGGTTTGCCTAGGCATTAAGTGAGCTCAGTGTGTAAAGCATAAGACTCTTTATCTCTGGGTTGTTGATTTGAGCCCCATGTTGGTCAAAGGATTCTTGCATTGCAAAGGGTTGAACTAGATGGCCCTCCCAGTCCCTTCCAACTCTACAGCTCTAGGATTCTATGGGACATATGTGAGATATAAAATGGAGCCATAAGTCAGCCACCTTCCCCCCCCCCACTCCAGGCCTACTTAGTAGCTGCCCAGCTGCATAAAGCTTCATCATAGGTCTTCAATCCCCCCCATGAACTCTGAGTATGCTCCATGAATCCATAATTTGATATATTAATTCTGGCATAAATTTAAATACCCCAGTAACCAATTGGCACCTTCCTGTGCTTTGGTTTGCCTGCATCAATTTCACCTACAATGTCCTTTCCTTTCTTGGGAATTTCCCTATTTAAGTGAGTGAACACAACACAATATTCCCCTTTCCAAATCCTTTCCTTGGTAGTTGGGAGGAGATGGAAACCTGGTAGGGGCTGATGGCTCTGAAAATGGGGTGGCGTCCGCTTAACCAAATCCAAGGTATCAGGGTGGGGCAGCACTGATGATATAGACCTGCCTTCTCCCCTTCCTTTACCCTCAGAGCTGGTGGGTGCTACTGGATGAAGGGGGGGCATCAGAGTTATCCCTGCAGATCAGGGTGACTGGTCACATCCACAGATCCTGGGCCCCTTTCCTGATTACAAGCATCCAACAAAGTGGCAGATCCCCCTGTATAAAGGGGGAGTCCAGTGGAAGCCACAGCCACCACTGGAGGGGAGAAAGGCCAATGAGCTGGACTCCAAACCTGACAAATCCATGGCAATTTGGGATGCCACCCTGACCAACTCCACTGCTGAGAATAAAATGCCTCACCTGTTGCAGTATCAGCTGCCATGACCACAGCCTGTATGCCTTCCACCTCTGGCACTTCCTGCGAAGCAAAACCGGTACTTACTTCCAAGGCATCCAAACCTGTTGAAATTAAATTAACAGCACCTTGGTTAGGATTTTGTGTTTCTTGCTTCTGCCAGCTGACAAGCACATGGAAGCTGCAGCTGCAGTAGGGCTGCTTTCTGCCTTCTCAGGGCCTCGAGGAACATCAATATAGTCCCCTAGTCCGACTCGCTCTCCACAGAAGAGAGGGGAATGGGATGGCAATGCATGCTTCCTCTGTGGTGCAGATGCCTTTCCTTTGCCCTTATGGCCCCCCTTAGCCTTGCCTTTACCTGGAGCCATGCTAAATGCACCCCACTCCCCATAATAATCCTGAGGCTCAAAAAGGCTCTGCAAATGTAAAAATTTCCCCTTGCCCCATTCCATAAGGAAATATAAGCACACTTTCTAAATAGACCCTCAGGACCTAACCACTAAACAAGACTCAATATTAGCTTTGTGGTTGAATGGGGAATTTTGAATCTGATCTCTCTCAGCTCCTGGGCTCAGTACACTAACCACTACACCACACTACCTACAATGAAAACTGTTGCCTGTACACCGAAAAAATGGCTGGGGAGTTCATGAAGAAAACCCCTTCACCCCTCCCTATACCACTCCTCCAGCCCAGGGCCCACAACAGCAGGGGCCATATTCCATCCCCAGTCACTGCTAACTGGCTACTTACACCTAGGGAGATTTCCCCCCAAAAGCAAATCCCCTACCAGGGATGGCCCTTGCACTGGTTCCCCGCTCTTGCAACCAGTGCTTTCAACTTGTGGTTAAAGGGAGGCGCCAAGTTCTGCCTGACATTGGGTGTGCTCATTGTATGCACTTGAGACCACAAGTACAACATGTACAAGGAGGTTGCAAGGAGGCACAGTGGGGCCCCTCAAAGTTGGGGAATTTTCAGCCCCATCATCACATACTTGGGGAGGTAGAGGTGTCCCCAGCCCCATAGGTTTGGCATCTATGGTTAGAGGTCTCTCAGTGCCTCAAAGTACCATTGATCTGTTGCCCCCATCAAGAGCCATAGTTATCTGCAGCAAGCAACCTACTGCAGGGCTAAAGTTACTCCTCTCCACTGGCCTCCTCATGAGTAGATGGAACAGTAAAGAAGACCAATCCCATTGCCTCTGTAGGCAGTTGGCTCTGCTGATTCTATCTTCTCCTGCCAGCCTCCCTGCTCTGCTCTCCCTCATCCAGTCCTCTGATTAGCTAGACCTCCTCTCCTTCCTGCAGAGCTCTGTATGGCTGCAAGGGCGTAGGTAGCATCAACTGTGTTGGACTGGTCATGTTGTTTGGATGCCTGATTATCATCTTCCACAACAACTACTTTGTGTCTCTTGCTTCAAAGGTGGCATATGGACACTACTAGCCCCTTGACTGAATGTTCTTGAAGAAAGAATTCAAGATCTCAGGCTCCTACTCACCTGGGCAAAGGATGACCAAGAGGAGACAAGTACTCAGGAAAGTCGTCATAGTGCTGAAGAGATCAAAATCTGAGAGCACTCAGAACAAACAAGCAGGTGAAGGATGGAGGATGAGCCTAGTTTGGAGGATTTTATAGGCCAAGAAGAGAGCCTGAGGGTTCCAGGTGGAAAGAACTAGTCCAGTAAGGGGGTGGGGAATGATGAAATTAGAGATTGCATGCTTTCCTAGACATGGTGCAATTTTATACTGGAACACAAAGCACAACGTGGAAATTGGATTAACTCTTTTTTGGAAATGGTATGAAATTCTGCCACCTGCAGTTTGCACTCCCTCCCATTCTCAGGGTTAAGAGACAGGTATTTTCCTTAATTGAATCCTTTTTGAGAACCCTGTGTAATTTCACCAAATAACCCCCTAGTATATCCTACCTCAATTTCATCAAAATGCTTCTGGGGAAATGATGTCCAGGATCAGGTACAGTGATCAGCAATTGGTAAATCACATCTATATTTTGTTCACAGGAATCTGGTGATGCTGGAACATGATTGTATTCCTAGACCAGCCAACGGGGCATGTTCAGTTTTGTACTATTTCACCATTTTTCAAAATATATCCTCTAGAAATATTTGGAAGTGTGGTTCCTTGAAGTTGAATCAAATATTCTGTCCATAGTCCTCACAAAAATGCCAACCCCAGAATCCTCTAGGGAGGAATAATGGGTACTATACGAGAATGAATTCCATTATAGTGGATGCTCAGGTTGCGAACGTGATCCGTGCGGGAGGCATGTTCCCAATCCGCAGCGTTCGCAACCTGCAACGTCACAATTCGGCTTTTCTGCACACGCGCAAAATGTGATTTCGTGCTTCTGCGCATGCGAGACCACCAAAGCCCGGAAGTAACCTGTTCGGTTCGGTGTGGTGCGCAACCCGAAAACGTGCAACACAAAGCGACTGTAACCCGAGGTATGACTGTATATAGTTGTCTGCACCAACATTGTCATATCTAACTGTGATTTACAAATAATATAACACAGGTTGTTTTAGCTAAAGCTGAGCCTGCTGAGCTAGAAATGGATATTGATCAGGGAGAGGTAGTATGCTGACTTCCAGAGGTGGCTGGACTACAACGCTCATCACCTCAAAAGCCAGACATTCCAACTAGGGTTGATGGGAATTGTCTAGAGCACACTATGTTTGCCACCCCTGTCTCCATAATCCATCTCATTCAAGAAAGCTAGAAATTAACCAAATACATGAAGGAAGAAGGGCCGCACAGCCATATCTTTCAAAGCAGCTTTCAAACAGTTGCTGGGGCAACCCAGTCTGATGAGTTGGGTACAAATAATAAAATTATTCTTATTATAGAACCACACCTTCCCTTCTTCAATGAGGCAACAAAAACATCCTGGCCACTCTCTACCTAGGGAGAGATACAGTTAACCAAGATGCACAAAGGTCACGTAGAGAGGCTATCTGTTAAAGCAATGTTTACAAGCTCCGGCTACAACTAAAACTCATACAACTTTAACTTCTGAAAAATAAATCATATACATAGCAATTAAAAAATATTTTGTTTATAAAATATGGACTCATATGATTAACAGGGAAAGTCCCCATGATGTAACTCCCATTTGTTGCAGACCCATGACAGGGAATGTCCACTCTGGTGCACTGCATTCATCTCTCCCATTATGATGTTTCACGAGTTTTTAAAATTCCTATTGATCCAGGGAGTTAAGGTTGCAATAATTTGAAGGCTATTAGCCTTCAAATTATTGACTGGGAGGGTGTGTTTCGGCTTTTTAAAGGTATTGATGTTTTCAAAAGTTTTAAATACATTTCATTTTATTTGAAACTCTATTCTTTTCTGTTGTTTGCTTCCTTACGTTTCTTTGACAGGATGTGTGGGACCAAATAAAAAATGTTGAAAAGCCCCAAACCCAACACAGTGGTACCTCTGGTTACGTACTTAATTCATTCCGGAGGTCCGTTCTTAACCTGAAACTGTTCTTAACCTGAAGCACCACTTTAGCTAATGGGGCCGATGGAGCACGATTTCTGTTCTCATCCTGAAGCAAAGTTCTTAACCCGAGGTACTATTTCTGGGTTAGTGAAGTCTGTAACCTGAAGTGTATGTAACCTGAAGCATATGTAACCCGAGGTACCACTGTATTGAGCATTGAGAGACCCCACTTCTGACCCGACTTCATTGAGGATACTGCAGGTTTATACTGCTTCCTATTCTTTACTGACCTTTCCTTGTCTTCCAGGACAGCTAAGCTTACTCAGTAGTCTTTCATGGTGAACTTAGGGTTCCCACATCCCAAAAAGTAAAAGCCAGTACACTCAAAACTTGTTTTTTTAGGAAACCACCAAGAATATTCAGCTTTTTTAAAGGAGAACCCAAAAGTTGTTGAGCTTTTTTCAGAGCTCAATTCCCTGTAATGTCTGGGAAAATCTGTATGTTTGCCAGCCCTACATTATAATGTTTTTTATCATCCAATTTCAACTTGTGTGCGAGGAATAGTGGTACAGTAATTGGAGAAGAGAAGAGAAGAAGAGAAGAGAAGAGAAGAGACAGGATAAACTGGGATTTTCAAATGAAAAACCATTTGACTATCCAGCCAGGGCTCCTTTGGCAAGAATAATGAGATAGAAATTTCATAAATAAAATCGATGATGAATAATATATTCATTGTGGTGGCCCATATAAAGGGGCTGTGCAGCTCTCAAAGTTTCACTATTTTGATTTAGTGAAACTTCAGGTAAAGAGTTATGTGGGGGCTGCATTTGGCTCCCAGGCCAGGAGTTCTCAACCCCAGGAGCATATTAAAAAAGGGCTTGATAGTGTCCCAACCTGTTCGCTCTTTTGGCTCCCCACACTCAGCCACATGAGCAGTCAAATTAGATAAAATTATGAAGCCAGACGTCTTCAGCAGGTACATTATGGAACATTGAACTCTGCAGCAGGTACACTGGGGAAACACCACTTGGAAGCAATGAGGAGTTTGGCTGCTGTAAGAAGATTTCCTATAAACTGCAACAGGCTAGAACTTACATCAGCCTGTTGAATCAGGCCATCTGCCCAAGAAAAGTATTTTTACAGTGGCCTGAAAATAGGACATGAGAGCAGCGCCACTCTCCTACTACTGTTTCCCAGCAACAGACATTCAGATCCACATTTCCCCTAACAGCAGAGGTAGAACATAACCATCAAGTTACTCAATTTCATTCCATGTCCACAGGTTCTCATATTATGAGAGACAGATGAGTACTAGTCATAATAGCTATATTTCCTCACATATAAGAGCCAATAAGCCTCTCAGTTAAGTTTCTAGAGAACACCGGTGGGAGAGGCTTCTCAAAAGCATCTGTTTCCTAAGAATACTATGCTGGACTATATGAGTTTTTGGGTGATCCACCAGGAATCTTCTTATATCTCTGACTCCTGAATCCCTCAGTGCATCTCCAGTGGTCTATCAAAGAGTAGCAATTTGCCCTAGTTGCCTAGTTTTTTTTGTCAGATTTCCAGAAAAGGGGGCATAATAGCCTAAAGTCATTCGAAGTTGATTATTTTATTCAGCCCTGACCACTTTGATAAGCAGATAGAGTGGATAAATTGTTACACTTCTGAACTTTTAACAATTTTAGTAGGGCTTTCCTCAGCTCCCTCTGTTCACCAACCCCCTAAACCTCTCCCTTCCCATCCAATGCAACCATTAGTCATGAATTTAACCTTTCAAACCCCATATCTCAAGCCACTTTTCTCTTCAATCCTGCAATCCTGCTCTCCACCCATTTTCACTTTAAAACCCACGTCCATGTCCACATGAAACGTCCCCCTCCTTTCCTGCAACCCCACAATGAAAGCAAACCAGCCTGTGATAACCTCCTATATCTTCCTCCTGCAACACATTGCAACTATTAAAGCACCTTCTCATTTTCCACCCAATTATGGTGACACCACCCCTTCCTATTCAGCAGACATTTTCATACCCTCCTTTCCAAATTACTATGTCCCCATGCCTGATACTCTCTTTTTGCAAACCACTTGGCTCACTTATCTTCAGCTTCACCTCCTCTTCCTCCCTTCCTCTTTACTTATCTCACCGCTCCCTTGCATACATATTCCCCTATTTCCATTCTTTCTCCTCTCTCTTTATCTGCAGTCTCCTTTTCACAGACACACCAACATTCACAATCACCCCCTTCATCCCCCTTTTCAACTTTCCTCCTTTTTTTTACTCCCTTGCACATAAACCGCTCCCTTTTCCTGGTTTCCTGCTTTCTGCTATTCTGCAGTTTTCTTTCAGCACACATCTCATGATTATATTTAATATATATTTAAATTTATTTGGATCTTAAGAGGAAGCCTGCATGTTGGTTGCTCAGTTAGAGAAAGTTAACCAGTTTACTGAAGTTGTGTGTATGAAAGAGAGTGAGTGTGCTCCCTTGTTATTGAAACATTGATTATAAATTACTACACTGGATTTGGAATTTCATGTTGAAGACAACACATTGTTCCAGGAAGTAAATACATTGTGCAAAGGTCCTATAGAGGTTTTGAGGGCTCCACATCCTTTCTCTCTCTCCTATGAAGCGGCCGAGGAATGGAAGAAAGACATTTGGGTACAGCAAGAAGAGTGAGACAATTAAAGAGAAAGAAAGGCTTGTTTTAAACAACAGCAGAGGTATAGGAGAGATGGGGAGACACTGATAGTTTTAATAATAATACTAAGTTACAGCAAGGACAATATTCCCTCACCTGGGACCCTGGCTGATCATCACGGGATTATCCATCCCATCACCGAGTCTTTAGTGGCCTGATCAGAGGGGAGAAGTGGGCACGTTGCCTATGGAGCTTGCTCTGGTTAATTAAGTCTCTGTATTTCAGGGCCAGGGATGCGGGTGGTGCACTGAGCCTAGGGCTTGCTGATCAGAAGGTCAGCAGTTCGAATCCCCACAACGGGGTGAACTCCCAATGCTCGTACCCTGCTCCTGCCAACCTAGCAGTTCAAAAGCATGTCAAAGTGCAATTTTTTCACCCTGTAAAACGCACTAGACCACAAGACGCACCTAGTTTTTGGAGGAGGAAAACAAGAAAAAAATATTCTGAATCTCAGAAGCCAGAACAGCAAGAGGGATCACTGCACAGTGAAAGCAGCAATCCCTCTTGCTTTTCTGGCTTCTGGGATAGCTGCACAGCCTGCATTCGCTCCATAAGGCGCACACACATTTCCCCTTACTTTTTAGGAGGGAAAAAGTGTGTCTTATAGAGTAAAAAATACAGTAGGTACTGCTCCAGCAGGAAGGTAAATGGCGTTTCCGCGCTACTCTGGTTTGCCAGAAGCAGCTTAGTCATGCTGGCCACATGACCCGGAAGCTGCATGCCGGCTCCCTCGGCCACTAAAGCAAGATGAGCGCAGCAACCCCAGACTCGTCCGCAACTGGACCTAACAGTCAGGAGTCCCTTTACCTTTACCTATTTCAGGGCCAGGGAGGAATTTTCTCCTGCAAGCAAATTAGCCAGTTTGTATGTTTCTGCCCACCTTGTAGCAACTGTCACAATTTTGGTGGATTAGGCATTGCACTGCATCCTTAGTCACAAGGGTACCCCCATTAGAGGGGTCCAGGAAGGGTGACTCTGGCAGCTTTTTTAGGGTTGGCACATCCAGTCCATTTTGCAGTTGACTCCCAAGCAGGGGTTTGACCCCACCAGGTAGTTTAATCCTCTCAGGTAGCAAGCAGGCTGCCTGTTGCAGGATACATGACCAACGTGTTAGTCAAACCTACTCTTTCCTGTAATCAATAAAGTTGTGGCCTAATTCGACCCAATACCAGTCTCCTATGTCATTCTTGTGGCCCTCCTGTCACCTGCCATGTCCATGATATGCCTTTGCCAGCAAATTCCAGAGATGAATACAAGATAAATGCCCCTTCCAGTCCATCTCACCCTTCCTCTAGTAAAACAGGAATTGTGAGTAGATGAGTTCTTTTCTAGAGTTCCATGAAATTTCACCACATGCCCTCCTACTTTATCCCCACCTCAGTTTCATCACAATGTCCTTGGGACCAAGATGTTCTCAGTCAGGCACAAAATAATCAACCATTAATGCATCACATGCTCATTCTTCCCAGCCATCTGGTGATACTGGGACCTAATGACATTCCTGGATCCAGCCAAGTTTACGTGTTCAATTTTGTAGTTTCCCTGATTTAACTGTGCATAGTTTGAGAATCCACCTTATTTTAAATGTGTCTGTGGGAAGGGGGGGGTTGTTCTGAAGTTTTGTTCTATTTCTTCCTTGTTTTTATCCTATATTTTATTCTGTGAACCACCCTGCGATCGGAAGATGAAGGGTGGTGTATAAATCTAATAAATAAAAGTACAAATAATTGTACCAAAGGAAGGAAATGGTGACACTGACATATGAAGCCCTTCTTACAATTTTGAAGGAAAAGGTCACCAATCCACTTTAAATTATTTAATTGCAATACTTTAGTCGCCAACCACTTCTCAGAAAATGCAGCGTTGATTCCTTTTTTGGTAATGGAGCCCTACACTGTATTCTCAGGCATGCAGCAGGCATCACATGGGACTTAACTTTTCCCCAATTCTTTCCTGTTCTAGTTGCCCTTCGCACCTGGGTAACCATTTCAGGAATTCCAGGGTTTGCTTCTGGTCGGACAATGAAGCAGTGGTAAGGATTGTAGTCAGGCAGTCAGCAAAGTCTGACCAGGCCATCAGGGTGTTGCACCTGTTCGTGCTAGAATGCCTTCCGCACAACTTTTCCTTCATGACACATTTCATAGCAGGTCTTAACAACGACATTGCAAGTGCTTTATCTGCTGCTGCTGCTGCTTGTGTGAGTGCTGGGAAGACCGCTCCCTCTCCTGCCAACTCCATCCGGCCTAGGGGGCGGGGCCTGCACTCACCGCCACAGCATAAGAGGCCTGAGAGAGACCTCCGGGACACGGCTGCTGCTGCTGCTCGCGTGAGTGTTTGGGAGGACCGCTCCCTTTTCTGCCAACTCCATCCGGCCTAGGGGGCGGGGCCTGCACTCACCGCCACAGCATAAGAGGCCTGAGAGAGACCTCCGGGACACGGCTGCTGCTGCTGCTCGCGTGAGTGTTTGGGAGGACCGCTCCCTCTCCTGCCAACTCCATCCGGCCTAGGGGGCGGGGCCTGCACTCACCGCCACAGCATAAGAGGCCTGAGAGAGACCTCCAGGACACGGCTGCTGCTGCTGCTGCTTGTGTGAGTGCTGGGAAGACCGCTCCCTCTCCTGCCAACTCCATCCGGCCTAGGGGGCGGGGCCTGCACTCACCGCCACAGCATAAGAGGCCTGAGAGAGACCTCCAGGACACGGCTGCTGCTGCTGCTGCTTGTGTGAGTGCTGGGAAGACCGCTCCCTCTCCTGCCAACTCCATCCGGCCTAGGGGGCGGGGCCTGCACTCACCGCCACAGCTTGAGGGCCTCCATCAAGGCCTCCGGGACACGGCTGCTGCTGCTGCTGCTGCTGCTGCTCGCGTGAGTGTTGGGAGGACCGCTCCCTCTCCTGCCAACTCCATCCGGCCGAGGGGGCGGGGCCTGCACTCACTGCCACAGCATAAGAGGCCTGAGAGAGACCTCCGGGACACGGCTGCTGCTGCTGCTTGTGTGAGTGCTGGGAAGACCGCTCCCTCTCCTGCCAACTCCATCCAGCCTAGGGGGCGGGGCCTGCACTCACCGCCACAGCTTGAGGGCCTCCATCAAGGCCTCCGGGACACGGCTGCTGCTGCTGCTGCTGCTCGCGTGAGTGTTGGAAGGACCGCTCCCTCTCCTGCCAACTCCATCCGGCCGAGGGGGCGGGGCCTGCACTACCACTACAGTTTAGAGGCCTGAGCAGCTACCGGCAGCAATGGACAAAATGGTTTTAAATGTTTTAACCGCTTTTAATTTGCAGCACCTTAAATGGTGGTTGTTGTTTCTTATAATATTATATTATTTCATTATTTTATTTTTGCTTGGGGTGGGATAAGCATTTAGTCAGCACTATTGTTTCTTGTTTGTTTTGTTTTGTTTTATTATTATTATTATTCTGTTAAATTATTATATAGTTTGTATTTTGCTTTTTAAGGGGAAGGGTCATGGCTGCCTGGGAGTGGGCCTCAGCCAATAGATTGGGTGGGGCAGGTTCCACAGGGGGGGATGTATTGGGACACCCGATCTCAGTGATCACGGGCAGGAGGAGGAGTTATGCTAAGACCAGACCATGTCATTACCGAGGAGGCTGGTTTAGTCGTTGTTTGAGGACTATCCCTGCTTCCAGGTCTGGTCCTGACCGGAAGGATACAGTAATCAGCAAGGGAAACCCACATGACCTGAAAGTGTTGCTGTGCAATGCCAGGTCAATGATGAATAAAACCACTGCCATCCACGACCTGATTGTGGATGGAGGATTTGACCTGGCATGTGTGACAGAGACCTGGTTGGATGAAGCAGATGGGCCTGTCCTTGCCGCTGCTTGCCCACCAGGTTTCTCTTACGCACAGCAACCCAGGTCATGTGGGCGGGGAGGGGGGGTTGCAGTGATTTTTAGGAAGTCATTAGTCTGCACCAGGCGTCCTATTGGGAAGACCCAGTTTTCTGAGTGCATGTTCTGGAAGTTGGGCAATAGGGGCAGTGCAGGATTCCTACTGGTGTACCGACCTCCCCGCTGCACCAAGGATTCCCTGCCCGAGCTGCTTCAGGTCGTGGCGGATATGCTCCTGGAGACACCTAGCTTGGTTGTCCTGGGGGATTTTAACATCCATGCCGACACGACCTTACAAGGGGCCGCTCAGGACTTCGTGGAAAGCATGGCCTCCATGGGGCTGTCCCTGAATAAGTTTGGCCCAACTCATAGCCGTGGACATGCCTTAGACTTGGTGTTCACCTCTATGGATGTTGGTGATCTGACACTAACTAAAAGCGAAACAAAAGAAGTGCCATGGTCAGATCACTTCCTGGTGCAACTGGACTTCTCCGCAACCCTTCCCCTCTGCAGGGAGGTGGGACCGATTCGGATGGTCCGCCCCCGACACTTAATGGATCCAATTGGCTTCCAGAGAGTGGTAGGGGATGCTTTATCCCAAGCTGATGGCCTTTCAGCTGATTCCCTGGTGGCACGCTGGAATGCGGAGTTAACCAGGGCTATTGACTGTCTGGCTCTGAAGCGCCCTCTCCGATTGCATGGAGCCCGGACAGCCCCATGGTTTTCCCCGGAGCTGAGGGTGATGAAACAATCGTTGAGACGGCTAGAGCGCCGGTGGCGGAAAACTCATTCTGAATCAGACCGGACACGGGTTAGAGCTCAACGTCGAGCCTACCAAGTGGCAATGGCGACGGCGAAGAGGGCCTTCTTCGCCGCCTCCATTGCATCTGCAGAAAACAGCAGCAGGAGACTTTTTCAAGTGGTTCGCAATCTATCGGAACCACCTGTACCACCAGGGCCTGGTAGGGACCCCAAGATCTCCTGCAATGCTTTTGCAAAGTTTTTTGCAGATAAAATCGCTCAGATTCAGAAGGAGGTAGACTCCACCGTGGGAGCAGGGCCAGGGCGGGAGAGTGCTAGAGTTCTGTCTGGTCCTGTTACATGGGATCAATTCCAATCTGTTACCTCCGAGGATGTGGACAGGCTGCTTGGACAAGTGAAACCGACCACCTGTCTCCTTGATCCTTGCCCATCCTGGCTGATAAAAGCAAGCTGGGAAGGGCTGGGCGATGGGCTCTGCGGGGTGGTGAATGCTTCCCTCTGTGAGGGAGCCTTCCCAGACCCGCTGAAAGAGGCGGTCATTAAACCGCTTCTTAAAAAAACATCTTTAGACCCGGCCAATTTGGCCAACTATCGCCCAGTCTCAAATCTGCCATTCTTGGGCAAGGTGATTGAGCGGGTGGTTGCTGAACAACTCCAAGCACGCCTGGAGGAAACGGACCATTTGGATCCCTTCCAATCAGGATTCAGGCGTCACCATGGGACTGAAACTGCCTTGGTCGCGCTGGTTGATGATCTCCGGCGGGCTAGGGACAAAGGTGAGAGCTGTTTCCTAGTTCTGCTGGATCTCTCAGCGGCCTTTGACACCATCGACCATAACATCCTTCTGGACCGTCTAGAGGGGCTGGGAGCTGGGGGCACTGTCATACAGTGGTTCCGCTCCTTCCTCCTGGGCCGTGTCCAGAAAGTGGTGGTGGGGGATGAGTGTTCAGACCCCTGGGCTCTCACTTGTGGGGTGCCTCAGGGTTCTGTCCTCTCCCCCATGCTTTTTAATATCTATATGAAGCCGCTGGGAGAGATCATCAGGGGGTTTGGGCTGGGTGTTCATCAGTATGCAGATGACACCCAGCTCTACCTCTCCTTTAAATCAGAACCAGTGAAGGCGGTGAAGGTCCTGTGTGAGTGCCTGGACGCGGTTGGAGGATGGATGGCGGCTAACAGATTGAGGTTGAATCCTGACAAGACAGAAGTACTGTTTTTGGGGGACAGGGAGCGGGTTGGTGTGGGGGATTCCCTGGTCTTGAATGGGGTAACTGTGCCCCTGAAGGACCAGGTGCGCAGCCTGGGAGTCATTTTGGACTCACAGCTGTCCATGGAGGCGCAGGTTAACTCTGTGTCCAGGGCAGCTGTCTACCAGCTCCACCTGGTACGCAGGCTAAGACCCTACCTGCCCGCGAACTGTCTCGCCAGAGTGGTGCATGCTCTAGTTATCTCACGCTTGGACTACTGCAACGCGCTCTACGTGGGGCTACCTTTGAAGGTGACCCGGAAACTGCAATTAATCCAGAATGCGGCAGCTAGACTGGTGACTGGGAGTGGCCGCCGGGACCACATAACACCGGTTCTGAGAGATCTGCATTGGCTCCCAGTACGTTTCCGAGCACGATTCAAAGTGTTGGTGCTGACCTTTAAAGCCCTAAACGGCCTCGGTCCTGTATACCTGAAGGAGCGTCTCCACCCCCATCGTTCAGCCCGGACACTGAGATCCAGCGCCGAGGGCCTTCTGGCGGTTCCCTCATTGCGAGAAGTGAGGCTACAGGGAACCAGACAGAGGGCCTTCTCGGTAGTGGCGCCCGCCCTGTGGAACGCCCTCCCATCAGATGTCAAAGAGATAAATAATTACCTGACATTCAGAAGACATCTTAAGGCAGCCCTGTTCAGGGAAGTTTTTAATATGTAACGCTGTACTGTTTTTAACACTGATTGGGAGCCGCCCAGAGTGGCTGGGGAAACTCAGCCAGATGGGCGGGGTATAAATAATAAATTATTATTATTATTATTATTATTATATCTCATTTCCAGATGGAGGATTTCCGCGAACTGGTACCCGAGGCAGCACAGATACCTGACCCCTTCCCAGACGACCTGTGGCAGATTGGATGAGAGAAGTAATGCAGGGAATATTTTTGGCATTAGCACCCTCCACTAGGCGCTCATATGCCAGAGCTTGATCATCCTTGGAGTGTTTCTGCGGCCGCTATGGCTCGGCCTCCAGACGTGCCTCTGACTCTGACATGCTAAAATTCTGGTTCCACCTAAAATGTAGAGGCTTGGCCATCAAAACATTACTGCTCTACAAGGCAGCTATTTCATTCTTCCGTAAATGTTTCCGGTGGCCTGACCCTTGTGCAAGCTTCCATGTCAAGAAGCTTCTCACGTGGTGGCATTGTATCATCCCTCCCCGCCAAGATGGCAGGAAGCCTATTACAGCAGATACCCTGAGGTTAATTTGGGATAAGTTGCTAGAGCTGGGCTGGTCGAACTTTGAAATGCACCTCTACCATGCAGCATTCTCCCTGGTCTTCTTTGGGGCTCTATGCATTGGTGAATGTATTGTCAGTAGCCCCTCCTCACCACACTTAGGGTTTAACAGACACTGATGTATGTTTCTTAGGGCTCCACCTAAAAATTAAGATTCATTCATCCAAACCGAGCAGTTGTGGAGGGGTAACACCACAAAACTGGCCCCCTCTGAGCAGGATGGCCCCTGCCTGTGGCAAGACACGCACAGGTTCCTCTGCGTGTGTCCTAACCACTGGGGTGCCTTCCTCATCCATGCAGACAAACGCCCTTGGATGTGCTGCCAGTTCACGGCAGTCTTACCTATGGCCATTGAGGCCTGTGGTGGCAATCCCAGGGAATTCTCAGGTCATTCCTTCCACATTGGTGCAGCTTCAACAGCAGCAGCCCAGGGTTGGGACTCTGCCAGTATCAAGGCTCTGGGCTGATGGTGTTCTGCGCCCTACAAGGGCTACATTCGTCCCCACACATTTTCATTTACTGTTTCCCTTTGACTTTTATTGCAGGTGTGCCCGGCACAAACATCTGGGTTGTGGGGCATAGCATTGTACCCTGGGCCACGATCCATGTCGCCTTGCACATTTGGGGAACTAACCTTGACATCCACCCTAATGCCAGCATACATTGGATAGGACAACGAGGCATGCATTGGGGTGCACTGATGCCCATGTTACGCAGAGCCGTCACTGCCCACAACCTGCCAGAGGCATTGATACTGCACCTGGGAGGAAATGACCTGATAGCGCAAAAAGGCATCAGCCTGGTTCTGTCTGCGAAGGCAGACCACGAAAATGTGCATGCCCTATGCCCAGCAACGACCATCCTCTGGTCCGACCTCCTTCCCTGTCAGTGCTGGAGAGGGGCCAATAAAGCTTCTCGCATCAATCATACAGTGCAAAAAATTCATAGGGCCATGTGTAACACAATGCACCAAATCAGCGGTGTCTCCATTCGCCACCCCAAAATTACAATGGACAATTCCGAACTGTTACGTGTGGATGGAGAACATTTGACTCCCACCCCCGGTAATGCGCTTTGGTTGTGCGATGTGCGTTAGGGCCTCAAGGACTGGTGACTGGCAGGGCGCAGCCCTTCTCTTTAGGAGGGGGCTTTCAGCTGTAGGTATCTTGGTGCCTACAGTTTGGTGTCTTTTGTGGCAGTTCTAGGCCTTAGCAGGGTCCATTAAAGGGTCGATTGTGGGAGCCACTGGCCCTGGAGTGGCGTCATAAGGGCAAACTCACAGCTTTGGTGAAGTGGGAGGGTATGCTGTGTAAGTTCACATTTATACTCCCCTTCCACAATGCTTGACTGCCCTGCGCATCCTCAGCCCCTGTCAGGTATGAGAGGGATACCTTCGAAGGCCTAAGCCAAGGTCCCTACATCTGAAACTCAATAAAGTTGTGGCTTAATTTTAAACCCATCCATTGTGGTCATGTCTCATTCCTGGGGGGTAAGCTGCAGGGACAGGGTTTAGTGCATGGGTTCGCAAAAGCTTTCTCCTTTTCATAGGAGAAATGTTACAGGGCATGGCCTGCAGGATCAGGCCATCTCAAAATCTGCTCTGAACATATGTCATCCTAATATCTACTCCAGATTATGCATTCCATTTAGGAGGTATCCAGGTTCAAAAGACATAGAATCATCCTCCAAAAGATCCTTTGAATTGTAGTCCAGTGAAACCAAATCAAATTTGCTGTTAGAAGACATCACAGCACTGCAGTTCCTAGAGTCTGCCAGGAAGAAAGTTTGCACTAAGGTTCTGATAGCAAATGATGATATGTGAATGTGTTTAAATATGTAATTCTATTAACAGATCATATTATTTTAAATAGCAATAGTAATTTATTTAAAAGACCAAAGCCCAAACCACCCACAAGCAACTGCAGGCTGCAAGACTGCCAGGTCCATCACATGACACTGAACTAAATCATATACGTGCCCAAAGTAAGGCGCTCCAGGTCACTGCCATCTGTATCACCCCCACCCTAACCAACGTGAGCCAGTTGAACAAGAATCATAGAGATTTTCAGTTGGAAGGGACCCGAATGTCATTTATTTGAGGGCTCCGCATCCTTTCTCTCTCCTTTGAAGCAGCCAAGAAATGGAAGGGAGACATTTGGGTGCAGCAAGAAGAGTGGGACAATTAATGTGAAAGAAAGGCTTGTTTTAAACAACAGCAGAGGTAAAGGAGAGATGGGGAGACACTGAGGGTTTTAATAATACAGTGATACCTTGGGTTACATACGCTTCAGGTTACATATGCTTCAGGTTACAGACTCCGCTAACCCAGAAATATTACCTCGGGTTAAGAACTTTGCTTCAGGATGAGAACAGAAATCATGCAGTGGCGGCACAGTGGCAGCAGGAGGCCCCATTAGCTAAAGTGGTGCTTCAGGTTAAGAACAGGTTTCAGGTTAAGAACAGACCTCCAGAACAAATTAAGTTCTTAACCCAAGGTACCACTGTATTAATGGGTGGTAGCAAGGACAATATCCCCTCACCTGGGGCCCTGGGTGGGCAGCCATTGCCTTATGGAGTGGCTGGGATAGCCTCAGGGAGCCTGCCAACTTCCAGGTGCATCCGGGAGACGGCATGGCTGGCACTGCCCACCTCCAGCTGCATTGGACCCTCAGGTAAAGGAAGTTAGTGCCTGATCAGCCAATCAGCGTCTGGGGTTTGGGTCTGGGAGTAGCCCACCCCCAGCCTTTTTAAGGGGGTGGCCAGGTGTCAGCTACCCTCTTGGCTGATTGTCACAGGATTTTCCACCCACTCACCCAGTCTTTAGGGCCCCACTCAGAGGGAGGAAGTGAGCACGTTGCTTATGGACCTTGCTCTGGTTAATTTGGTCTCTGTATTTCAGGGAGAGGGAGGAATTTTCTCCTGCAAGCAATCTGGCCAACTTGTAGGTTTTTGCCAACCTTGTAGCAACCATCATTACTTTGGTGGATTGCATCCTTAGTCACAAGGGCACCCCATTAAAGGGGTCCAGGAGGGTTGACTCTGCCCAGAAGTCCACCAATGGACCAATGAGCCAATACATTTCTCCCACTGGCAGCCAGTGTGGGGTTGTGGCATCCAATCCATTTTGCAATTGACACTCCAGCACGAGTTTGACCCAGCTAGGTAGTCTGATCCTATCAGGTAGCAGGCAAGCTGCCTGATGCAGGATACATGCCCAATGCCATAGTCAAACCTACTTTTTCCTGTAATCAATAAAGTTGTGGCCTAATTCAACCCAATACCAGTCTCTTATGTCATTCTTATGACCCTTCCATCACCTGCCATGTCCATGATATGCCTGTTCTGGCAAATACCAGAGATGGATACAACACAAATGCCCCTTCCAGTCCATCTCACCCTCACTGTCAGAAAACTCGAATCATGAGTCAATCAGTCCATTTCACACATGTCCTTTTACTTTATCCCCACCTCAGTTTCTGTTAAAGAAATCCAGGGGCTCGATTTGCTCTGTCCGATCCCCTCTCAGGGATAGGGCCATGCCAGAGTTCCTGCGAGCATCTGGGGTGAACTAAGAGGTGGAAATCCGCCTCTGTGCTCCCCCAGTATGTTTTCCCTGACTGACTTCTGGAGGTTCCAGTTCTCAGTCCTGTTCCTACCGTTACAGGTTCAGGTAGTCCAAACCAACGCCTAAGCAACCACTCACATGCTGTAATCAATAAAGCTGTGGCCAAAGTAATGCCAAAAATCATAAACAAATATTCTGTTCCCTATGGGATTTATTTTGGAGGGGGTTTAGGGGTCTTCACACACAACCATCATTCCTTTGGTGGATTAAGCATTGGACTGCATCCTTAATCACAAGGATACCCCATTAAAGGGGTCCAGGAGGGTGACTCCGCCCAGAAGTCCGCCAGTGGATCAATGGAACAATGGGCCAATACATTTCTCCCACTGGCAGCCAGTGTGGGGTTGTGGCATCCAATCCATTTTGAAGTTGATACTGCAGCACGGGTTTGACCCAGCTAGGTAGTTTGATCCTATCAGGTAGCAGGCAGGCTGCCTGACGTGGGATACATGCCTAATGCCATAGTTAAACCTACTCTTTCCTGTAATCAATAAAGTTGTGGCCTAATTCAACCCAATACCAGTCTCCAATGTCATTCTTATGGCCCTTCTGTCACCTGCCATGTCCATGATATGCCTGTTCTGGAAAATACCAGAGATGGATACAACACAAATACCCCTTCCAGTCCATCTCACCCTCACTGTCAGAAAACAGGAATCATGAGTAAATTAGTCCCTTTCACACAAGGCCATTAACAATTACCTGTAGTACATCACATGCACATGTATTTGTCTTCCCAGCAATCTTGTGATGCTGGAACCTAATGACATTCCTGGATCCAGCCAAGTTTACGTGTTCAGTTGTGTAGTTTTCCTGGTTTAACTATGTATGGTTTGAGATACCACCTTCTTTTAATTGTATCTGTGGAAAAGTTGTTTGTGTGTTGTTTTGTTTTGTTTTACTTTTTTACTTATTTTTATCCTGTATTTTATTATGTGAACCACCCTGTCATCGTATGATGAAGGGTGGCTTAGAAATCTAATAAATAATAATAAAATCATTCCAAATGAAGGAATCAGATATTAAATCCATAGAAATTCATTTTTATTTCCTAAGCACAGGTCAAAATTAACTGAAATATAAATGCATTCAGGTATATAGAGTCCCTATATAAGTCTCTAAATAATTTTGACGTATTATTTGAACCATAGTCTAAATATGTAATTCTATTAACAGATTATATTATTTTAAATAGAGAAATTCCAATTAAACTTTTTATTGCACTAGCCATAGGCCATGTCATCATTCAGAAAGAGAACAAACAGAAAAACAACAAAAACCACATTCCAGCTTGTCAACATCCTTCTTAAATTGTGGCACCCAGAATTGGACACAGTATTTCAGGTATGGTCTGACTAAGGCAGTATAGATTGGTACTATTACTTCCCTTGATCTGGACACAATACTTCTGTTGATGCAGCCTGGAATAGTGTTAGCTTTTTTCCCTACTGCACACAATGTTGACACATTTAAGATTGTGGCCAACCAAGACCACCAGATCATTTTCACATGTACTGTTAGTAAACCAGATGTCCCTCATCCTGTATTTGTGCATCTGGTTCTTTCTGCCTAAGTGGAGAACCTCACATTTGTCCCTATTGGAATTCATTTTGTTAGCTTGAGCCCACTTCTCCAATCTGTTAAGGTCATTTTGAATTCTGATTCTGTCTTCTGTGGCATTAGCTACCCCTCTCTGCTTGGTGTCATCAGCAAATTCAATGAGTATCCGCTGAGATGGACAGGGTATCAATAATATAATGGAGGAGGAGGAGGAAGAGAATGACATCCCTATTTTTATCAGAGAAATGTTGGAGGGGGTTCACTACAAGCAGTCACATCGTGTTGCTTTTCCTTATAAACACACAGAAGAAACCTATTTGCCATAGTTATATTTTGGACGAGGACTGTGGTCAAACAGTAATAATCTGTTCTGGCTGCCTAGTGCTGTGTGGCAAATCTCCAGTAAAAACAGCTATAAAAACCCACAGTGGGCTGCATTTTAGAGCTTTTTCAATGTTTTCCTCTTGATAATCTGGGTAGGATGATTGCTCTTTTATTTATTTTAATGTTTGTGATGTCCTTATGATATTGTTAGCCACTCAGAGATTACTTCAAAATATGGATTGGCATATACATTTCCTAAATCAATAAAATACTGTCAGCGCTGCCCAAGGTCCCAGCTCACACAAGACCAACGCTGCTTCTTGCTCAAGTTTAAAAGTCTTTATTGAAGTTCAGTCTCATTTCCAGGCGTGCAGCGCGCAACGCTACATCTATCCGTCAGATCGTAGAAGTCCCATCTGAATCTCCACCCCCCTGACACCAGCTTAAGATTCTAGCTTTACTCCACCTCTTCCTCTGTTCCTTCTTTCTCTGGGTCCTTCTGCTAGTCGGAGTCTCTGCCCTCCGAGATTCTTCTGACGCTGATTCTCCCGACTCCTCCCCCCCCCTCTTTCGGGCTTTAGGACCTGGCTCCCAATCCGGGTCTTCTGCTGTCCCGCGCTCCTCCACATTTGAACTTGGCGCGCGCGCGCAGCCTCCCACTTTCCTTCTGACCGTTACACTTGTGTCACTGCTCCCCCTTTCGGGGAGGCTAGCTGGACCTGGCCTTCCCTCCTTCTCCCCACTCCCCGATGGAGGAGAAGATGGTCCTGACTCACGTGACTCTTCCCCCCCACTGTGCTCTGGTGGGGAAACTGGCCCTACTCCTCCGCTGCTCCTTTGGGACTCCCCTCTGGTTCCTTGTTTATGGATCGTCCCCTCTGGGATTCGCCTCGCCCTTACCATAGGCGCCCTCTCCTGGGAATCTTCTGATTCGCTGGAGAAGCTCATGGAATCTCTCGGTCCACTGTCATATTCCCCTACGCTCCCCTCTGATTCCTCTCCTCCGCTCTCTATCTGCTCTCTCCCCTGCTCTTCTGCTCCTGAGCCTCTGACAAATACTTAATAATTCCTTTCCATCACCACCACTAAATATTTGTAGTTCGCTAAATACAGCCACAGAACACAGTTTTTTCTGGTTTTTTTCATTTTGTACATTTTTTTTAAAAAAACAATTTCACCCCCGAGACAATTCCATTGTAACTATCCAACCTCCCAAAATTTCAACACCTCTTGCCGTGGTTTGACCCCATTCTGTTTTAACAGTACAAATTCTACAAATAGCTTCCATATCTCCTCTTAATCATTTCTCCTGCGTATTCCCCATCTTACCTTAATAGCACACATTCATTTCTCATTAATAACTATATCCCACACCTCTTTATACCATTCTTCCATTTTGTATTTGCCTTGCCCCTTACACTTCCTAGCTATAATAACTCATGTCAATAAATTTGTGAGCAAGTCCTTCATAGCCCGGGAACCATCCACCCCATCGTAAATGGATAACAATGCTACCTCTGGACTTTCGGTCAGCTATAACCCAGTAATTTCTGTTATCTCTTTAAACACCCTTTTCAAAAAAATAAAAATAAAAATATGAACATATTTACACCCCCACCAAATGTGAACATAAGTCCCTGTTTCCTAGCATCCCCTCCAACATAACACCAAATGTTCCTTGTTTATTTGATTTAATCTTACTGGTGTTAAAACCATCTCTATACTAACTTATAATAATTTTATTTTATCCTTATAAACAATATTTTCCAATATTTCCAATACCCCCCCCAACTTGGACTAGTTATCTGCCCTGTTGTCTCATTTTCCCTCACCTCTTTTAACTGATCTTGTTGATCTCCATTTGTACTAAAATTTTATACATTTCACAGGTTTCCCCTTCTATAACTATATTTTCTTCTTTATCTCTCCTTTTTATAATCATTTGTACTAATATTTTATAAATATCATGAGTTTATTCTTTGCATTTCTTGTTTTCCTTTAACCACTTCTTTGTCCATTGCTCAAGTTGTATACAGTTAAAGCAAATTATTTTACTTCCTGTTAGTGCGTCTCTTATTTGTTTGCCTCTCATTTTCTGCACCCATTCTTTTATTTTAAGTTTTTTCTTCTCTTTTTCTTCTTTTTCAATTTCCTTTTTAAAATTTACTGGGAAGTCTTCTATCATCACCACTAGAGATAGTGGGGAATTTGCTGGTATCAATTTTCCTTTATATTTCGCCCGTATCTCAATGTTTCTTAATAAGGGATTTTCAATATCCTGCTACCATTGCCTATTGAAGAAAATATTTTCACTAACTTCTCCCTCATTTACTATGTACCACTCTTTAAGCATTCTAATGTTCCTTCTTCTGTTATTCCATCTACGATATATCTTAACAGATTTGCTATATAACATAACCTGATGTTGGGGAGACCGAGTGCACCTATTTTCTGGGGTTTGTACTATCTTCTTTTATTATTTTTAGGTTTCATATCCCCATTACCAAATTTATTAATCATGCTTTGCCAACCCTTTATTTCTGTCTCTGATACATTAATTGGTACATTCTAAATTAAAAAAAAATATTTTAGACAAAATTTTCAATTTAATTATTGCTATTCTTCCAAACCATGAGAGCTTTATTTTCCTATATTGAACCAGCTTTTCCTCTTTTATTTGTTAACATCACTTGTTCTAAATTTATTGTTATATTTATTTCCAAGTACTTTATTATATTTCTTAATTTTGTATCTATTTTTCCCCTTCAAAAATGAACTTCACAGAATCAGAACTGACACCACCCTGTTGAATCAGTCCATCTTCCCAAGTAAACTATGTTCATAGTGGCCAACCAGATGCCTGTGCATAGCCTGAAAGCAGGACCTGGGAGCAACACCACTCTCCCCACTACTGGATCCCAGCAACCGATATTCATAGTCAAACTGCCCTCAACAGCAGAGGTTGAACATTGGACAAATTCATGGAGGAGAAGGCTAATCCGTCATTAAACACATCCAAGTTGTGGACCATCATTACTTCTTGTAAGACCAAATTCCAAAGATTAAACACATGCTGTGTGGAGTAGTTCTTGCTTTCTTCTGTCCTTAATTTTCCACCATTCCATTCCACAGGTTCTAGTATTATGGAAGACAGGTACTAGTCCCTAGTCCTGTATAAGAGACAATAAGCCTCTTAAGAACAGTTTCTGGGGTTCACAGGTGGGAGAGCTACTCTGCTCATTCATTATTTTCTGGGCTTCTCACAGGCATCTGCTTCCTGAGAACACTATGCAGGACTAAATGAGCCTTTTATGTGATTCAGCAGGGATCCTCTTTTGTCCCTGACTTTTGAATCCCTCAGTGCATCTCCAGAGGTCTGTCAAAGAGAAATTTACCCTGGTAGCCTACTGTTGTATGGCATATTTCCTGGAAAGGGAGCACAATAGCCCAACATCAGCTGCACTTGACTACTTTGTCCAGCACAGTCCTCTTAATAAGTATCTGAAGCCACTTCTCTCTTCTATAGTCCTGCTTTGCATCCCTTTTCACATTAACACCCATTGTCAATGTCCTCATATGAAGGGAAACTCCCCTCAAGAGTAGAAATTGCATATTGGATGGATGGAAAGCTCTTTAATCTAAGCAGGCTGAAAGCAAAAAGTAAGGTTTCTGTAACTTCTGTCATAGAGCTGAAGACAATGTAGTGTGTGCACGCTTCAGAGGATGACCTCCAAACCATCCTAAATATCTTCGCAGAAGCTTACGAAATGGTTGGCCTATCACTCAGCTTCCCAAAAACCAAAGTGCTGCACCAACAAGCACAAAACAACCCTTCCGTACCACCACCACAAATCCAACTCAGTGGTGTAATGTTGGAAGTTATCCTTCCACAAGGGCCAACATTGATGCTGGAATCCAGTATCGCCTGAGCTCTACAAGTGCCTAGCTTTCTCCCGATTAAAGTGCAGAGTGTTTGAGGGCCGGGACATTTGCAGGGAAACCAAAATGCTTGTTTACAAAGCTATTGTACTACCAACCTTACTGTATGCTTGTGAAACCTGGACCATTTATAAACGCCAAATGAAGTGAAAGACATGAGGCAGGAGTTAATAATGCAGGTGAGCTATGCACAGGTGACCTGCAAGCAAGCTGCTGGCCAGCTCTGTGAAGGCTCCTTTTATTGACACATGCAAACCTAGGCAGATACATTTTGACCTTTACATGTCTTCCAGTCCCGAGATCATGGGGTGGTACAAAGTTATTTTGGCATCTGTTTCCACCACAGCATTTTCCCATTGCACAGTGTATGACGATGGAGACAAAGGTCTCAGAGGCAAAGGTCACAGACAGGACACCACAGACTACTGAGACCGCAGAAGGTTAGACAGAGGGCACGATGTTCAGACAGCTGTGGCTTTGTCTGTGAAGGGGAGTGTGCTCCGCACCCCAAGGGCATGTGTGCAGGCAGACTGAGGCTGCCTGCGGGTGGGGAGTGTGCTCTGGACCCAGCAATCATCCCTACAGCCAAAGATCACCAGTGGCGAAGCAATGATTCTTCAACATCACCTTGCCACAACAATTTAATTGATTATGAACAAAGGAAAATTTAACCCATATCCCATATTATGATGAGCCATCTCTCTCTCTGAAACTGTTGCTGGCATTTCTCTCTCTGAAACTGTTTTTGAGCTATGTACCCAGCCAGGGATCTGGCTGAGGATTTGCAACCACTATGCTTACTAAAATGCCTCAGTAAAGCGCATCTGCTGATGAAATGAGCTCTTCATGTGATTCATTGGTTGCCAACCCTGCTGAGTTACTCTGCTGAACTGTTTATATGCCCTGAAGTCTGAGAGTGCAGGCATGCATACCAGAAAAGTCCTGGGGGCGTCAGGATGGTAAAACATACAATAATATACAAATGTGTATATTTTTTCTTATTATCCTAATGCACTTATAATTGTCAATAACCTAATATATTCTGTGTAAACTCATTCCAAATATCATTGAATTCATCCAAAGAAAATCTGTGCCTATACAGTAAGTTTTCCATTCATATGTTACCAATGTTGTCATGTTGTCTAGCGATTGAGTAAAGGGAATTAAATCTCTATTCTTCCAATTCATCAGTATCAGTTTCTTGGCCACCATTAGTGTGCAGAGAATCCATTTTTGCTTTCTTGTTTTCAATTTCCATACAATGGGTATATAGTTCAAGAGCATAGTTGCTTCTGAAAATCTTAATTTTTTGAGTAGTGTCTTTGGGAGAAAGTGCTTGTGTCCAGCACTTTCTCCCAAAACGTAGTAAGTGTAGGACACAGTAAAAGCATGTGTTTCAAAGAAGAATTGTCAATAATACATCTCCAACCAAGAGATACATTAGATAATCTTTTCTTATACAAATGCAAGGGAGACCAATAGATTCTAAGAAGGATTTTCTGTTGTATAATTCTTAGATTAAGATCCATTGATATGATACTGAAACCAAGAAATTTTCCCACTATCCAGGTAATAGTGAACATTCCAATTCTTTATTCCAATCATTTCTTAAACTCTGCATATCAAACTGAGTTTCAAATTAATTATCCAATTGCTCCAAATTTCAAGTGTCTCAGATGCTATGAAGGTAGTCAGAACAAACGAAGTTACTAAAATATGTTGTAGCTGCAAGTATTGCCATTGGACCACCTCTGATAGATGGTATTTGATGTATGTATTGTACGTATAGAAGTCTTCCTCATCTATCAGTTGGTCCAAGGTCACAACACCCATGTCAGCTGCATCCCATTGCTGACAGAGGGGGAGAGCGTGGAGAGACAGGAGGAGGTAATTATGTAGGAATGCAGAACGAGGGAGGAGCAGCCTAGTTGCAGTAGAAGCCTGAGCTCCGAGAACAAGGAGAAGGGGGGAGTTCAAGGGGGAAGACAGTTTAAGCTCAGACTCAGAGGGAGGGCCACCGGAAATAGCCCATCCCATGATGCATAGGTGCACAAGAATTAATGAGAGGCGTGAACAGAAAAGGAAGTGAAAGTGGGGCTTTAAATGTGGGAATAGGAAGGGGCGGAACTCAGACTCAGCAACAGCTAATTTGGAAGCAGACACTGAGTGACTGAGCTCCAGAGTGATTTGTGTGTTTTGACCAATAAACCTGAGTTAATTACTGCCAGAGTTGTCTCGCTTCTATGGAAGAGACCCAACCATAACACCCATTATCACACAGTTTTTCCATATGACCATTCCTCTCCGCACATTATTGAAGTAGGATTTAGCATGTGAAAATGAATTTATTTTTATTAGCTAATATATTCCAAATCTTTCTAATTGACTTGTTTCAAGAGTTGTAGGGACTTCAAATATTTTGATCCTAATACTATCCACCCAAATAAAAGTGTTATATACTGTGTGTGTGTTCTAAGGTTGCCCAACTGAGGAGATTATGACCATCAGCAGGTCTCCAATATTTGATACTTGTCAATAAATAAGCACGAATGTATAATTCCAGTCTCGGAATTCCAGATTTACGTTATAGTAAGCAACTCAGATTTCTTTGAAATATGGACTGGAATATACATTTCCTAAATCAATAGGATAACTCATAATTACCCATTGTTTTTCATTCTAAAAACTGTGCCCTTCACCACCACTGCCACCAAATATTCTTAATTTGATAAATGCAGACACACAACACAGTTTTGATTTGCTTAACCAATTTATTCTGATTATGAACAAAGGAATTTTTTTACACATATCCCATGTTTTCATGAGCCAAACCCCCACATTTTTTCTTTAGTTTTCTATTCCCTGCATCCCATTCACCAAATAGAAGCCTCAGGAGTCCTGTGAATACCAGTTGCTCTGGACTCCCAAGTTCAGACAAGCAACCACCACTTCCACTGTTGCAGAAAATAGTGGAATCCAAGAGGAAGAAGACATTGCTCTCTCCTAACTACCCTTAAAAGCTGAGTTGCTTTGGTGAAACTATAGCTCCACAGCATCGTGCTCTGGTTATCATGCCTGAAAAGTACTGGTTAAGAATTGATGTTTTGGCCAATTCACAAAAAGCTGGTGTTGCACAGCCTTTGACGACCTTATCAGGAACTTCACTGTCGTCTAGTAAAGAAAAAAAGACAAGGTCAGATGAGTATCTTGGTAGCAACCTGTGTTTGTGTGTGTGTGTGTGCAAAAGAAAAAATAAAGGTAAAGGTAAAGGGCCCATACGGGCCAGTCGTGTCCGACCCTAGGGTTGTGTGCCCATCTCACTTAAGAGGCCGGGGGCCAGCACTGTCCGGAGACACTTCCAGGTCACATGGCCAGCATGACGAAGCTGCTCTGGCGAGCCGGCACCAGCACAGCACACGGAAACGCCGTTTACCTTCCCGCTAGAAAGCAGTACCTATTTATCTACTTGCACTTAGGGGTGCTTTCGAACTGCTAGGTGGGCAGGAGCTGGGACCGAATGACGGGAGCTCACCCCACCGCGGGGATTCGAACCGCCAACCATGCGATCAGCAAGCCCTAGGCGCTGAGGTTTTACCCACAGCGCCACCCGCGTCCAGAAAAGAAAAAATAGGAGCATCTTAATTTTTAATAACTATGTTGAGCAAGTATAGAAAGCATCTGAAAATCACCACATGAAATAAATATGAGAGAGGTTTTTAAAAGATATGTTTAAAAAGTCTATTTTTTCTTCTTCTGGGGCAAGGGCTCATCTTCATTGATACTGCTTTCCAGATCAGGTCTCCATGGCTAATTTTACTTCTTTTAAAGACTGGTGAAAACACTCTTTTAATAAACTTTTACATGTAATTTAACAAACAGACTATTTCTCTCACCTTCTCAAACCCCCACCCCGGATATATACATACTCATCTATATACATACAAAGCAAAAGGGATTTGAGGTGAGTTATGTTTTCAGGAAAAAAAGAAACTTTGCCTCAAATGTACAAATAATCTATTTTCTGGAAGGAAGCCACAAACAGAATGAAATAGTAGCACACACACACACATCCCATTCCCCCCCCTCACTCATTGCAAGGCAGTTCTACTTACCATGAACAAGAACAAACTCAATGCACTGAGTCTCCTCATCATAACACCTGATGGCATTTAAACCCTCAGAAGCTTCTGATTCAGCTACACCAAGGTTCGGGCACTCCAGCCCATTCAAGTTCCTCGGTGGCACTGCCAGAAGTAAATACTAAAGTCAAGACATGATTCCAGCCCATTTATCTTTATTCTAATTCCTAGGCTTCACTTCTCTAATCTTGTGAGAGGGTTGCAACATCTCTACTTCATTCTGTTTCTGCAATTAATGATGTTGATGATGCAGATAGTTAGACCTGAGATGAGCAGACAAGCAGTGGTATTTTTTAGGGAGTGAGTTGGGGAGTTTATTGTTGTGCATGTGACTTCTTGGCCACTGTTATTTTTGGTGCTTGGTTTATTATATATAGTGTTCAATCACTAATTACATATACTTATGTAGTGCTTATGACTATGAAATAGACTTAGGTATATAACCTTGTTTAAGTATAACATGTTGCATACTTTGTTACTATGTTGGAAACCCTCCTCAGATTAAGGTTACTATGTAAAGTTTTTAAACAACAAATGAATAAATAAATAAATAAATAAAGCCTTGGTGTGTATCTGTTTATTTATTAATGATTATTATATATGACTTAATACTAAAAAGAGGCTCCTAGTCATATAGAAAACTCAGAAACTACAATAAAATTTAATTTTATACCTAAATGCATTACAATGCAATAAAATATAAAATCTCAAAAACAAAAACATCAGCATATATTGAAGTGTCTTTAGAGTGAAGGAACCCTTCTGTCTTCACTGCTCCAATAATATTCTTAATAAATAATAATAATAATAACTTTATTATTATTTCATTATCTAAACCCTGCCCATCTGGCTCAGTTCCCCCAGCCACTCTGGGCAGTTTACAGCATTTATAAAGCATCTCCTAACTTACAAAATGCTACACATCACACTAAGATTCTGCCTCTAATATCCACAAACTATAAAGTTATTACCTCTGCAGTTCTGCCCCATCAAGATGAGTCCCAGGTTGAGCTGGGCTTTCAGAAAGCAAAGGGGGGGCATGTTTTGTACACTTGTTGAGTGATGAAAACTAAGTTTCAATCTAAAATTTTATTTTTTTTCTCATGGGCAGGTAGGGTTTCTGCCTGCATACCAGTTGGAGCTGGTAGAAAGTTGTTCTGGACACAGAATTGACCTGCACCTCCATGGACAGCTGTGAGTCCAAAATGACTCCCAGTCTGCACACCTGGTCCTTCAGAGGTAATCCCACTGAGGACCAGGGAGTTTTCCACACCCACCCGCCCATGTCCCCCAAGAACAGTACTTCTGTCTTGTCAGGATTCATCCTCAATCTGTTAGCCGCCATCCATCCTCCAACCACCTCCAGACACCCATACAAGACCTGCACCACCTTCACTGGTTCTGATTTAAAAGAGAGGTAGAGCTGGGTGTCATCCGCATATTGATGAACACCCAACCTGAACCCCCTGATGATCTCTTCCAGTGGCTTCATGTAGATGTTGCAAAGCATGGGAGAAGGGAGGAACCCTTCGACCCCTCACAAGTGAGAGCCCAGGGGTCTGGTCTGAACACTCATCCCCCCCCTACTTTCTGAACATGGCCCAGGAGGAAGGAGCAGAACCACTGTATAACCGTGCCCCAGCTCCCAGCCCCTCTAGATCGTCCAGAATAGGGGCAAGCAACCTAAGATCCCCAGGCCGGATGCGGCCCAATCGCCTTCTCAATCTGGCCCGCAGACGGTCTGGGAATCAGCATGTTTTTACATGAGTAGAATGTGTGCTTTTATTTAAAATGCATCTCTGGGTTATTTGTGGGGCATAGGAATTCGTTCATTTTCCCCAAAAAAATATTGTCCGGCCCACCACATGGTCTGAGGGATGCTGGACCGGCCCATGGCTGAAAAATGTTGCTTTTAACACCCAGAAGGATGTTATTGTCGATGATATCAAAAGCTGCTGATAGATCCAGCAGAACTAGGACATTGCTTTCACCTTTGTCCCTAGCCCACCAGAGATCATCAGCCAGCATGATCAAGGCAGTTTCAGTCCCAGCTTCTTATTCAGTATCACTCATCCCATTTTACTCCACAAATTCCATTTTTACTCCACAAATGAAGCCCCATTGGGAGCTCAATATCTACTTATTTGTTTATTAGGAATTAAATCTGTATACTGCCCTTCATCCAAAAATCACAGGGCAGTTCACTACATATTTTTTTTGACATATCAAAATTCTGTCCCTAATTACTGGCAAGGGAACATTGCAGTGGCACCCAATCAAGTGATACAACTTTTTTTAACCTCATGTCATCTAATTTTCTTTTGTCATCTTTTGTACATTTGTTGAGTGATCAAAACTAAGTTTAAATCTAAAATTTTAATTTTTTATCTCATCCCGTTTTTGAGTTATGTGGGTTTGAAATTTCAAAAAGAGAGAGCGAAATTTGACCTTGCCAGAGTACACAAAGGCCTTAAAAGCTCAGCCCAGCATTGAGATACAGTTCCGGAGGTCCGTTCTTAACCTGAAACTGTTCTTAACCTGAAGCACCACTTTAGCCAATGGGACCTCCCGCTGCCGCCTCCGCGCCAGAGCCCGATTTCTGTTCTTATCCTGAAGCAAAGTTCTTAACCTGAAGCACTATTTCTAGCTTAATGAAGTGTGTAACCTGAAGCGTATGTAGCCTGAAGCGTATGTAACCTGAAGCGTATGTAAACCTGAGGTATCACTGTACGTCAAAACTAAAAACACAAATCCCTTCAGAACCTGAGCTTCATGATATGTCACATGATGGACTTACTCTAAATCTAAAAATCTAAGTTACCAAATTTTCAATTTTTAAAAAAGGATTTAAAAAATCAATATGATTTAAAAATTCAAAAAATATACTGATTATTTAATATTTCAAAGAGCCACCTGCAAATTTCACATTTTTCAAAATATATTTTGTACATAAATGTCTGCCTTATTGGATTCTATTTGGGATAAATGGGTCTTCTTGGAGTAAAATATAACAGAATAAACAAGATCTCAACTATAATATTAGTTGCTTCAGGCATTTCTTTTGAAAGTTATTCAATTAAAAGGTGTCTGAAAAGCTAGTTAGGCTTTTCTTTTAAAAATGTGTTAAATGAGGTAAAAAAGTTGGATTACTTGATATAGAATGACCCAGGAATGAATCTTGGACTGGAACAGTATTGCTTGTCTTAGAGTAACAAAGAAAGAAATTTGAAAGCTCAGTGCTATTTAGCTGTGGCAATAGATAGATAGATAGATAGATAGATATACTTACTTTCAAGCACTCTCAGGTTGCACAAAGTTTTTTGACAGCAATAGTGGATATGTTGGAAGTATTTTCTTTCTACTGAAGAAAAGGTGGCATTTGCTGAGATGCAATCTTCAGCACAACCCTTATTCCTGTAGGTCTCTACAGAGCCATCTGTTAGAAAGAATTGAAGGAATAGCAAGATATGCAAAGATTCAAATTGATGAACGTACAAATATAAATACATTGGGCAAATGGGTGATTTAAGAGAAAATACCTGGCAACAACTGAATTCAGCAAACTAATCCATAAAGTAGTTTCTTTGAAGTATAATTTCTTCTGCAATACCATGTGAATATTCTAGGATAGTTCCTTAACAACTTGCACATAAATGGGACTAGATGGACTTCCTTTTCTGCCCATACAAAAGAGTCTAGAATAGTTTGATCCACTACCCATCTCTACCTGATATACAGCTAGCTGATCCAGGGGCCTGACTCATGAAGTTTCCTTATATTATGTACTATATTTCTGAGAGACGGGAGAAGATGCTTTTTCATCCGTTTCCTCTAATTTTCTGATCTCTTGAACTCACTTCTCAATACAAGAAATCTTTTTGCACACAACCTTCTATGGGGAAAAGCAGTTATATCTGTCTGAGTATGTTTTCCCCACGTTTCCTTTCTAAAAAAATGATTTCTGTGGCTTCATTTGTCATCAGAGTATTTCAGCATTTGATGCTATGTGCTGTTACTATACATTGCAGGCCTATTTGGCATCAGCTAATAGTGCAACTAGATAAAGAGGTTCCGCTCTGGTGGGAAGGTAAACGGTGTTTCCATGCGCTGCTGTGGTTTGCCAGAAGCAGCTAAGTCATGCTGACCACATGACCCGGAAGCTGTACACCAGCTCCCTCGGCCAATAAAGCGAGATGAGCGCTGCAACCCCAGAGTCGTCCACGACTGGACCTAATGGTCAGGGGCCCCTTTACCTTAATTGGAGTCTGGTTCTAAAAAGAGAGAGTGGGGTGATGGCGTTGGGGACAATATTTATAAGATGTGGCCTGGATCAGGTAAATTCATTCTGATTGGTCTGAGAATCTCCATTCACCCCTTCCTCCTTTTCAGGAGTGTTGTTTGCATCCCAGTGTGACAGTGGGTAGGCTACACCTCTGGTCATTACCTACTCTGGCCCAGGCAGCGTCCCAAATCTTGCAGACATGCCTGTGCAAGGAAAAACTCAAAAGTACATGAGAGTGTAAAGCAGGGGTTGTCAACCTGGTCCCTACTACCCACTAGTGGCCATTTCAGGATTCTAGGTGGGCAGTAGGGGGTTCTACAGCACAAGCTGAATCCTCCTTCCACCGAGCACTGGTGGGTGGTAAGGAAATTTTACCATCAAGAAAGATGGGCGGTAGTGGGCATTAGCTATGACTACCCTGGGGTAAAGTGAAGTGACTTCTGGTTTCCCACAGGATGGAACATGGCATGAGCTCAGAAGGGCTCAATAGCTAATGGGCTTTGAGGGGGAAGACGCGAAGTCTACGCATCCCCCCAACCCCAAAGAGGGAGTCTTGGGGTCAGCATAGAAGTGTCGTTGTCAGAGAGGAGTTTCCTGGTCTCTTCGTCTCTTTGTTAAGGAGGGGAAAGGGGGATGGTCCCGAAGCAAGAGAGTAGCAGCCCATGATGCCGGTTCCAAGAAGCAGGAAATCTCCATATCCCCATAGTTTAACAGAGCAAAAAAGGGAAATCCTACAAATGAAATTTAAAATTGAACAAATAAATCTGGCATGAAGAAAGGGGTAAAAAGAAAGTCCCTTCTTACTTGGTAAAACATACTCTTCCTTGAGTAGTATATGCACCCAATGATAATAAAGCTAATTTCTATAAACACCTGGAAGAAACAGTGTTAGACTATATGGAGGAGAAAATAATTCTCCTAGGAGATCTGAATGGAGTTGTTTCGAACATGATAGAACTCAGAGAAGTGTAGATAATAAAACAGGATGATTACCTCAAACTTTTTTCCAGTTAATAGAAATTTAGTAGATGCTTGGATGTTTAAACATCCAATGGCAAAGGAATTCTCAAATTATTCTGAGCCCAACCAGTCTTCCAGCAGGCAAGATGGAATTTGGATCTCAAAAGAATTAACATTAAGAGTGAGAAAATTTGAAACTGATCCAAAGTCCCTATCAGATCACAATTCAGTGTCCTTATTCCTGAAGGATTCCGGAAGCTGTAAGCCGGCTCCCTCGGCCAATAAAGCGAGATGAGCGCCACAACCCTAGAGTCAGCCATGACTGGACCTAATGATCAGGGGTCCCTTTATCTTTAAAGGGGATGCGGGTGGCGCTGTGGGTTAAACCACAGAGCCTAGGCCTTGCCGATCAGAAGGTCGTGGTTCGAATCCCCGCAACGGGGTGAGCTCCCATTGTTCGGTCCCTGCTCCTGCCAACCTAGCAGTTTGAAAGCATGTCAAAGTGCAAGTAGATAAATAGGTACCACTCCGGCAGTAAGGTAAACGGCGTTTCTGTGCACTGCTCTGGTTCGCCAGAAGCGGCTTAGTCATGCTGGCCACATGACTAGGAAGTTGTACACCAGCTCCCTCAGCCAATAAAGCGAGATGAGTGCCGCAACCCCAGATTGGCCATGACTGGACCTAATGGTCAGGGGTCCCTTTACCTTTACCCTATTCCTGAAGGGGAAAGAAAGAGGGCAGAAAAGATAGAGGATGAATGAAGCATTACTTAATGATGAAGGAATAATTCAGAAAGCTAAGAAAGAATTCTTCAAATTTGATGTGGGAAAGACCATGGACAAAAACAATTAAATTCACTGCATGTATGGCATTAAAAGAAAATTTAATGAAGATGATGTATTGGTGGTATTTGATGCTGACTAAACTTGCTAAAATTTAGAAGATAAGGTATGTTGGAAATATAAGGAGAAGGAAGGGAATTTCTTTCATATGTGGTGGAAATGTCCTAAGATTAAAGCGTACTGGGATATGATATATAATGAACTGAAAAAGATTTTCAAACATACCTTTAGTAAAAAGGTATATGAAGGAACATTGTAAACATTTGAAAACACTTGCAGGGTTGATTTAAAATATTTTGTTAGGTTATGATTTGATACCTGTTTATAAAAATTAGATGTAAGTCTTTTAAGTATGGAGATAAGATAAACAGGGTGATTTAGAAATGCTAAGATAAAAGTGATAACATATGGAAGTCAGAGAGGGGGACAGGAGGAAGTCAAAGCTCAGTTAGAGTAAAGATATATATGATGAAGAAATTTTATTTGGTTGTTATAAAAGGGGGAGAAGAAAATAATAATAATAAAAATTATATTAAAAATATTTTAAAAATATAAGAATTCTTCAAATTTAATATAAACAAAGGAACTAATATTAAGACTGTCTGGAAGACAGGGAAAGCATCCACGAGAGAATTTTTCATCCACCCACCAGAATGCAAATTTAAAAGGAACAGAGTGGAACATATCTTAACAGAAAACTAACTAGACATAATATGTCTCCAGGAGAAACATATATCCAGAAAGCACAGAAGGGTGCCGATTAATAAAAAGTTAGGAGCAGAATTTATCTTGTCAGATAAGAGTAAAAAGAGAGGCGTGGTCATCTATGTGAAACCCAGACTGCTTTTCAAAGATGAGGAGGGAAGGATCGTAATAATTCAAGTAACGGTACAAGGAGAAAAATTAGTGATGATAGGAGTATATGCACCCAATGATAATAAAGCTGATTTCTATAAATATTTAAATAATATTACTTTTATGCACCAGGAAAAAAGCCCAAGGCATTCCTCTTAGGGATCATGGGGGATGAAATTCCAAGAAACTTTAAGGAAGTATTTATGTATGCCACCACAGCAGCAAGAGTCTTGATTGCCCAGAATTGCAAAATGGAGACCTTATCAACAAAGAGAGACTGGTTGATCAAATTGATGGAGTATGCAGAACTGGACAAGCGGACAGGTCAGATAAAAAGATCAAACAATACAAAAAATTAAAAATGATTGAAATATATTCAAACAGTATTTGAAAGACCATTATGGAGAATAAACTTTTTTGACCACTTTAGAGTAACTCCTGTAAGAAAAGAAGAAAAAAGTAAAACATAATGGAATAAGGTTATTGAATAAATGGCTGTGTTAGGAGGGACAGTCAACTAAGTAAAACTGAGGACTGAGGTAAGAAGGGGAGGGAAGTCAAACAGAAATGGATTACAAATGAATCAAATCAATCAATCAATCAATATGTATTTTTGTTCTTTTTTTCTTTCATAATGTTTTAAAAATATATGTTTAATTACAGGAAAATCAAGTTTTTACAATGTGATTTGATGAATGTATGTCTAAAGCAACCAATAAAAATGAATTACAAAAGAGAGAGAGAGAGCAAAGTGAAGTGACCAATGGACCCAAGTCACAGCAGACTGCTTTGCTTTCAGTGGAAAACATTGCAGGACTCAAGGGAAGAAAACAACAAATGAAGGAGGAGGAGGAGATTAGGAGGACAAGGAAAATGCTTGTCTGTTGCTTGGTTAACCCTGTGAATGAAAGAGGCAAGTGTGGAGGGGAACGGTCCATCCCATCTGAGTTAACAAGGACCAAGTAAGATGAACAAAGTGATGAAGCAATATGTGCATGCCCAAGGGGACTTTTTACAGGACAGATTATACACTACTAAGCAGCCGGCTGCAAGATGTGGGTAATGGATATCCTTACTGGCATGCTGGACTTGTTCCAGGTGTTATAGGTTTGGTAGTCACCTTCTATGCAACCTTCTATTTCACCACTTTGTGCAGCAGAAGAATCATTGGGCTGGATTCTTGGTGGGAATGGGAGGTGAAGCCCCATCCTGTCAGATGGGATCCCTCTCAGGGATCTTGGAAGAATGCATTCCTTGTCCATACATCCAGCTCAGGGATTCAGGGCACAGAGCACCCCTTGCCAGTGTCTACTTGAGGTTCACAGGATGCTCTTCATGCTGTTGATGGACGCTAATATTGGTCATCCCCAATAGTCTATCAGTCAGTAGGCGGACTGGTTACATGCCCAGTGTCTGTGTCAAAGCTGTTTATCCCTGTAATCAATAGAGTTGTGGACTAATCTGAACCCAACACATGTCTCCTTGTGTGCATTCGCTTGCTGCGCACCTCATTGCTACATCAATGTGCCTGAACCAACGAAAAGTAGGCTGTGACTTGGTTGCTTTCTAAGCAGTTGGGAATTATCATTCACTGAGGGATTGTCATTTAGGAGTTAAGGGGGAGCTATGAGATAAATGTCAGAGAAAGATGAGGCCTGAATATTTGTGCACAGTTTGTTCACAGTAAGCAGCTGGTAAAAGTCAGGAGAAGGTTACCAGTGGCTCTGTGGATCTATGAGGCTTCCCTGAGTCAAAGTATTAGAGAGTGAGAGGGGTTCCACACTCTATTAGTTAATGATATGGAAATGGGCCATCTCAGTGGCTCCTTGCAGACTCTGGAATTACCTGCCTGAGAGAGAGAGAGAGAGAGAGAGAGAGAGAGAGAGAGAGAGAGAGAGAGAGAGAGAGACAGACAGAGAGAGACAGAGAGAGACAGAGAGAGATGGATGGGTGGGTTTCAACACGAGGTTTTCTTCTTTATCTTATTTTTTGCTTTTATTGTACCTCACTCAAGAATATAGACTAAATCCCACCTTGTTGTCATTTTACAAGTGGGTCTCAACAGGTTTTTGGAGAATGACTGCTTTTACTGAAAGGGTTGGGGTTGTGTTGTTTTTATTGTAATTATTGTTACATTTTAAACAGATTTTATATATAGTTTTAATTCTAATATTTAATTGTTGAAAAAGTTAGTTGAGTTCCTCAAGGTTGGTGAGATCAGCATTCTGTTGTCACACTAGATACCCCAGAGACCAAAGGATGCAAACACACACTTAGAGTTAATATGACAGAAAGGCTTCATGCTCACTTAAATAGGTTT
The DNA here is from genome assembly GCF_027172205.1 of Podarcis raffonei. Lineage (NCBI taxonomy): Eukaryota > Metazoa > Chordata > Lepidosauria > Squamata > Lacertidae > Podarcis > Podarcis raffonei. The sequence goes on along the minus strand of NC_070609.1, from coordinate 12,998,638 downwards.
TAGTACGCTGAGAAAAGCAACTTCCTCCTTCGATAAGACAATTATGGGACTTGTTTCTTACACATTCCAGAGTTGTCACTGCAGAGAGGAGAGGAGAGGAAAGATAAGTTGTCCAGTCTTTGATAAACAGAATATTCCAAGCCAAACATGAGCAATGTTAATGGTCTCAGGATCCACATGTAGTGGTGGGTTAGAGGCTGCATGCACACCAACACACATCTCCCCCCCCCCATTCCTCACACAGGAACATCTCCAGACACAGAAATGGAAAGACACAAAGCCTTCTTCCCATTTGCTAGTATCTTTCCCCTCACTCCAGGCCTACTTAGTAGCTGCCCAGCTGCATAAAGCTTCATCATAGGTCTTCAATCCCCCCATGAACTCTGAGTATGCTCCATAAATCCATAATTTGATATATTAATTATGGCATAAATTTAAATACCCCAGTAACCAATTGGCACCTTCCTGTGCTTTGGTGTGCCTGCATCAATCTCACCTACAATGTCCTTTCCTTTCTTGGGAATTTCCCTATTTAAGTGAGTGAACACAACACAATATTCCCCTTTCCAAATCCTCTCCTTGGTAGTTGGGAGAAGATGGAAACCCAGTGGGGGCTGATGGCTCTGAAAATGGGGTGGCGTCCGCTTAACCAAATCCAAGGTATCAGGGTGGGGCAGCACTGATGATATAGACCCAGCTTCTCCCTTTCCTTTCCCCTCTGAGCTGGTGGGTGCTACTGGATGAAAGGGGGGGGGCATCAGAGTTATCCATGCAGATCAGGGTGATTGGTCACATCCACAGATCCTGGGCTCCTTTCCTGATTACAAGCATCCAACAAAGTGGCAGATCCCCCTGTATAAAGGGGGAATCCAGTGGAAGCCACAGCCACCACCGGAGGGGAGAAAGGCCACTGAGCTGGACTCCAACCCTGACAAATCCATGGCAATTTGGGATGCCACCCTGACCAACTCCACTGCTGAGAATAAAATGCCTCACCTGTTGCAGTATCAGCTGCCATGACCACAACCTGTGTGCCTTCCACCTCTGGCACTTCCTGCGAAGCAAAACCAGTACTTACTTCCAAGGCATCCAAACCTGTTGAAATTAAATTAACAGCACCTTGGTTAGGATTTTGTGTTTCTTGCTTCTGCCAGCTGACAAGCACTTGAAGTTACAGCTACAGTAGGGCTGCCTTCTGCCTTCTCAGGGCCTCGAGGAACATCAATATAGTCCCCTAGTCTGACTCTTCCTCCACAGAACAGGAGGGGAATGGGATGCCTATGCATGCTCCCTCTGTGGTGCAGATGCTTTTCCTTTGCCCTTAGGGCCCACCTTAGCCTTGCCTTTACCTGGAGCCGTGCTAAATGCACCCCACTGCCCATAATAATCCTGAGGTTCAAAAAGGCTCTGCAAATGTAAAAATTGCCCCTTGCCCCATTCCATAAGGAAATATAAGCACACTTTCTAAATGGACCCTCAGGACCCAACCACTAAACAAGACTCAATATCAGCTTTGTGGTTGAATGGGGAATTTTGAATCTGATCTCTCTCAGCTCCTGGGCTCAGTACGCTAACCACTACACCACACTACCTACCAAGAAAATATCAAAACTGTTGCCTATCCACAGGAAAATGGCTGGGGAGTTATGAAGAAATCCCCTTCACCCCTCTCTATACCACTCCTCCAGCCCAGGGCCCACAACAGCAGGGGCCATATTCCATCCCTGGTCACTGCTAACTGGCTACTTCCACCTAGGGAGATTTCCCCTAAAAAGCTAATCCCCTAGCAGGGATGGCCCTTGCACTGGTTCCCTGCTCTTGCAACTTAAAGGGAGGCACCAAGTTCTGCCTGACATTGGGGTGCTCATTGTATGCACATGAGACCACAAGTACAACATATTCAAGGAGGTTGCAAGGAGGCACAATGGGGCCCCTCAAGTTTGGGAATTTTCAGTCCCATCATCACATACTTGGGGAGGCAGAGATGTTCCCAGCCCCATAGGGTTGGCATCTGCGGTTAGAGGTCTCTCAGTGCCTCAAAGTACCATTGATCTGTTGCCTCCAGCAAGAGCCAGTTATCTGCAGCAAGCAGCCTAGTGCAGGGCTAAAGTTACTCCTCTCCTCTCCACTGGCCTCCTCATGAGTAAATGGAACAGTAAGGAGAACCAGTCCCCTTGCCTTTCTAGACAGTTGGCTCTGCTGCTTTTATCTTCTCCTGCCAGCCTCCCTGCTCTGCTCTCCCTCATCCAGTCCTCTGATTAGCTAGACCTCCTCTCCTTCCTGCAGAGCTCTGTATGGCTGCAAGGGCGTAGGTAGCATCAACTGTGTTGGACTGGTCATGTTGTTCGGATGCCTGATTATTATCTTCCACAACAACTACTTTGCTTCTCCTGCTTCAAAATGTGGCATATGGACACTACTAGCCCCTTGACTGAATGTTCTTGGAGAAAGAATTCAAGATCTCAGGCTCCTACTCACCTGGGCAAAGGATGACCAAGAGGAGACAAGTACTCAGGAAAGTCGTCATAGTGCTGAAGAGATCAAAGTGCTCAGAACAAACAAGCAGGTGAAGGATGGAGGATGAGCGTGTTTGGAGGGTTTTATAGGCCAAGAAGGGAGCCTGAGGGTTCCAGGTGGAAAGAACTAGTCCAGTAAGGGGGTGGGAAATGATGAAATTAGAGATTGCATGCTTTCCCAGACATGGTGCAATTTTATACTGGAACACAAAGCACAATGTGGAAATTGGATTAACTCTTTTTTGGAAACGGTATGAAATTCTGCCACCTGCAGTTTGCACTCCATCCCATTCTCAGGGTTATGAGACAGGTATTTTACCTACCGGTAATTGAATCCTTTTTGAGAACCCCATTTAATTTCACCAAATAACCCCCTAGTATATCCTACCTCAATTATATCACAATGCTTCTGTGGAAATGCTTCTGTCCATGATCAGATACAGTGATCAGCAATTGGTAAATCACATCTATATTTTATTCACTATATTTTACCCATTATTTATAATGGGTACTATACGAGAATGAATTCCATTACAGTGGATGCTCGGATCGCGAACGTGATCCGTACGGGACGCCCGTTCCCAATCCGCAGCATTCGCAACCTGCAGCGTCGGGATTCAACTTTTCTGAGCATGCGCTAAGAGTGATCTAGTGCCTCTGTGCATGCGTGAGCACCAAAACCCGGAAGTAACCTGTTCCGGTACTTCCGGATTCGGCCTGGTGTGCAACCCGAAAACGTGCAACACAAAGTGTCTGTAACCCGAGGTATGACTCTATATAGTTGTCTGCACCAACATTGTCATATCAAACTGTGATTTACGAATAATATAACACAGGTTGTTTTAGCTAAAGCTGAGCCTGCTGAGCTAGAAATGGATATTGATCAGGGAGAGGTAGTATGCTGACTTCCAGAGGTGGCTGGACTACAATGCTCATCACCTCAAAAGCCAGACATTCCAACTAGGGTTGATGGGAATTGTCTAGAGCACACTATGTTTGCCACCCCTGTCTCCATAATCCATCTCATTCAAGATAGCTAGAAATTAACCAAATACATGAAGGAAAAAGGGCCGCACAGCCATATCTTTCAAAGCAGCTTTCAAACAGTTGCTGGGGCAACCCAGTCTGATGAGTTGGGTACAAATAATAAAATTATTCTTATTATAGAACCACACCTTCCCTTCTTCAATGAGGCAACAAAAACATCCTGGCCACTCTCTACCTAGGGAGAGATACAGTTAACCAAGATGCACAAAGGTCACGTAGAGAAGCTATCTGTTAAAGTAATGTTTACAAGCTCCGGCTACAACTAAAACTCATACAACTTTAACTTCTGAAAAATAAATCATATACATAGCAATTAAAAAAATATTTTGTTTATAAAATATGGACCCATATGATTAACAGGGAAAGTCCCCATGATGTAGCTCCCATTTGTTGCTGGCCCATGACAGGGAATGTCCACTCTGGTGCACTGCATTCATCTCTCCTATTATGATGTTTCACGAGCTTTTAAAATTCCTATTGATCCAGGGAGTTAAGGTTGCAATAATTTGAAGGCTATTACCCTTAAAATTATTGACTGGGAGGGTGTGTTTCGGCTTTTTAAAGTTATTGATGTTTTCAAAAGTTTTAAATACATTTCATTTTATTTGAAACTCTATTCTTTTCTGTTGTTTGCTTCCTTACGTTTCTTTGACAGGATGTGTGGGACCAAATAAAAAAATGTTGAAAAGCCCCCAAACCCAATACAGTGGTACCTCTGGTTACGTACTTAATTCATTCCGGAGGTCTGTTCTTAACCTGAAACTGTTCTTAACCTGAAGCACCACTTTAGCTAATGGGGCCGATGGAGCACGATTTCTGTTCTCATCCTGAAGCAAAGTTCTTAACCCGAGGTACTATTTCTGGGTTAGCGGAGTCTGTAACCTGAAGCGTATGTAACCTGAAGTGCATGTAACCCGAGGTACCACTGTATTGAGCATTGAGAGACCCCACTTCTGACCCATCTTCATTGAGGATACTGCAGGTTTATACTGCTTCCTATTCTTTACTGACCTTTCCTTGTCTTCCAGGACAGCCAAGCTTACTCAGTAATCTTTCATGTTGAACTTAGGGTTCCCACATCTCAAAAAGTAAAAGCCAGTACACTCAAAACTTGTTTTTTTAAGGAAACCACCAAAAATATTGAGCTTTTTGAAAGGAGAACCCAAAAGTTGTTGAGCTTTTTTCAGAGCTCAATTCCCTGTAATCTCTGGGAAAATCTATATGCCGGCCCTACATTATAATGTTTTTTATCGTCCAATTTCGACTTGTGTGGGAGGAATGGTGGTATAGTAATTGGAGAAGAGAAGAGAAGAAAAGAGAAGAGACAGGATAAATAGGGATATTCAAATGAAAAACCATTTGACTATCCAGCCAGGGCTCCTTTGGCAAGAATGATGAGATAGAAATTTCATAAATCAAATCAATGATGAATAAGATATTCATTGTGGTGGCCCATATAGATAATAAAGGGGCTGTGCAGCTCTCAAATTTTCACCTTTTTTGGTTTAGTGAACCTTCAGGTAAAGAGTTATGTGGGTGCTGCATTTGGCTCCCAGGCCAGGAGTTCTCAACCCCTGGAGCATATTAAAAAAGGACTTGATAGTGTCTCAACCTGTTTGCCCTTTTGGCTACCCTCACTCAGCCACATGAGCAGTCAAATTAGATAAAATTATGAAGCCAGACGTCTTCAGCAAGTACATTATGGAACATTGAACTCTGCAGCAGGTACACTGGGTGAACACCACTTGGAAGCAATGAGGAGTTTGGCTGCTGTAAGAAGATTTCCTATAAACTGCAACAGGATAGAACTTACATCAGCCTGTTGAATCAGGCCATCTGCCCATGAAAAGTATTTTTACAGTGGCCAACCACTTGACTGTGCATAGCCTGAAAATAGGACATGAGATAAACGCCACTCTCCCACTACTGTTTCCCAGCAACAGACATTCAGATCCACCTTTCCCCCAACAGCAGAGCTAGAACATAACCATCAAGTTTCTCAATTTCATTGCATGTCCACAGGTTCTCATATTATGAGAGACAGATGAGTACTAGTCACAATAGCTACATTTCCTCCCGTATAAGAGCCAATAAGCCTCTCAGTTAAGTTTCTGGAGATCACAGGTGAGAGAGGCTTCTCACAAGCATCTGTTTCCTAAGAATACTATGCTGGACTATATGAGTTTTTTGTGTGATCCATCAAGGATCTTCTTATATCTCTGACTCCTAAATCCCTCAGTGCATCTTCAGTGGTCTATCAAAGAGTAGTAATTAGCCCTACTTGCCTAGTGTTTTTTATCAGATTTCCAGAAAAGGGGGCATAATAGCCTAAAGTCATTCGAAGTTGATTATTTTATTCAGCCCTGACCACTTTGATAAGCAGATAGGGTGGATAAATTGTTACACTTCTGAACTTTTAACAATTTTAGTAGGGCTTTCCTCTGCTCCCTCTGTTCACCAACCCCCTAAACCTCTCCCTTCCCATCCAATGCAACCATTAGTCATGAATTTAACCTTCCAAACTCCATATCTCAAGCCACTTTTCTCTTCAATCCTGCAATCCTGCTCTCCACCCATTTTCACTTTAAAACCCACGTCCGTGTCCACATGAAACGTCCCCCTCCTTTTCTGCAACCCCACATTGAAAACAAACCAGCCTGTGATAACCTCCTGTATCTTCCTCCTGCCACACATTGCAGCTATTAAAGCCCCTTCTCACTTTCCACCCAATTATGGTGACACCACCCCTTCCTATTCTGCAGACATTTTCATACCCTCCTTTCCAAATTACCATGCCCCCATGCCTGATACTCTCTTTTTGCAAACCACTTGGCTCACTTATCTTCAGCTTCACCTCCTCTTCCTCCCTTCCTCTTTCCTTATCTCACTGCTCCCTTGCACACACATTCCCCAATTTCCGTTCTTTCTCCTCTCTCCTTTTCTGCAGTCTCCTTTTCACAGACACACCAACATTCACAACCTCCCCTTCACCCCCCTTTTCACCTTTCCTCTTTTTTCTTACTCCCTTGCACATAAACCACTCCCTTTTCCTGGTTTCCTGCTTTCTGCTATTTTGCACACATCTCATGATGATCTTTAATGTATATTTAAATTTATTTGGATCTTAAGAGGAAGCCTGCATGTTGGTTGCTCAGTTAGAGAAAGTTAACCAGTTTACTGAAGTTGTGTGTATGAAAGAGAGTGAGTGTGCTCCCTTGTTATTGAAATATTGATTATAAATTACTACACTGAATTTGGAATTTCATGTTGAAGACAACACATTGTTCCAGGAAGTAAATACATTGTGCAAAGAAAGACATTTCGGCACAGCAAGAAGAGTGAGACAATTACAGAGAAAGAAAGGCTTGTTTTAAACAAGAGCAGAGGTATAGGAGAGATGGGGAGACACTGATGGTTTTAATAATAATACTAAGTTATAGCAACGACAATATCCCCTCACCTGGGACCCTGGCTGATCATCACAGGATTATCGATCCCATCACCCAGTCTTTAGTGGCCTGCCCAGAGGGGAGAAGTGGGCACGTTGCCTATGGTCCTTGCTCTGGTTAATTAAGTCTCTGTATTTCAGGCCCCGGGGACATGGGTGGCGCTGTGGCCTAAACCACTGAGCATAGGGCTTGCTGATCAGAAGGTCAGCAGTTCGAATCCCCACAACAGGGTGAACTCCAATTGCTCAGTCCCTGCTCCTGCCAACCTAGCTATTCAAAAGCATGTAAAGTGCAAGTAGATAAATACAAGCCACACCTAGCTTTTGGAGGAGGAAAACAAGGGGGAAAAAATATTCTGAATCTCAGAAGCCAGAACAGCAAGAGGGATCACTGTGCAGTGAAAGCAGCAATCCCTCTTGCTGTTCTGGCTTCTGGGATAGCTGCACAGCCTGCATTCGCTCCATAAGGCGCACACACATTTCCCCTTACTTCTTCAGAGGGAAAAAGTGAGTCTTATAGAGTAAAAAATATGGTAGGTACCGCTCCAGCAGAAAGGTAAATGGCATTTCCACACGCTGCTCTGGTTTGCCAGAAGCAGCTTAGTCATGCTGGCCACATGACCAACCCCAGCAACCCCAGAGTCGTCCGCAACTGGACCTAACCGTCAAGGGTCCCTTTATCTTTAGCTATTTGAGGGCCAGGGAGGAATTTTCTCCTGCAAACAAATTAGCCAGTTTGCATGTTTTTGCCCACCTTGTAGCAACTGCCAAAATTTTGGTGGATTAGGCATTGGACTGCATCCTTAGTCACAAGGGTACCCCATTAGAGGGGTCCAGGAAGGGTGACACTGGCAGCTTGTGTAGGGTTGGGGCATCCAATCCATTTTGCAGTTGACTCTGCACTAGGGGTTTGACCCCACCAGGTATTTTAATCCTCTCAGGTAGCAAGCAGGCTGCCTGTTGCAGGATACATGCCCAATGCCTTAGTCAAACCTACTCTTTCCTGTAATCAATAAAGTTGTGGCCTAATTCAACCCAATACCAGTCTCCTATGTCATTCTTGTGGCCCTCCTGTCACCTGCCATGTCCATTATATGTCTGTGCCAGCAAATTACAGAGATGAAGACAAGATAAGTGCCCCTTCCAGTCCATCTCAGCCTTACTCTCGTAAAACAGGAATTGTGAGGAGATGAGTTCTTTTCTGGAGTTCCATGAAATTTCACCACATGCCCTCCTACTTTATCCCCACCTCAGTTTCATCACAATGTCTTTAGGACCAAGATGTTCTCAGTCAGGCACAAAGTAATCAACCATTAATGCATCACATGCTCATTCTTCCCAGCCATCTGGTGATACTGGAACCTAATGACATTCCTGCATCCAGCCAAGTTTACGTGTTCAATTTTGTAGTTTCCCTGATTTAACTGGGCATAGTTTGAGAATCCACCTTCTTTTAAATGTGTCTGTGGGAAGGGGGGTGTTGTTCTGAAGTTTTTTTCTATTTCTTCCTTGTTTTTATCCTATATTTTATTCTGTGAACCACCCTGCGATCGTATGATGAAGGGTGGTGTATAATTCTAATAAATAAAAGTACAAATAATTGTACTAAAGGAAGGAAATGGCAACACTGTCATATGAAGCCCTTCTTACAATTTTGAAGGAAAAGGTCACCAATCCATTTTAAATTCTTTCATTGCAATACTTTAGTCGCCAACCACTTCTCAGAAAATGCAGCGTTGATTCCTTTATTGGTAATGGAGCCCTACACTGTTTACTCAGGCATCACATGGGACTTAACTTTTCCCCAGTTCTTTCCTATTCTAGTTGCCCTTTGCATCTGGGGAAACCATTTCAGGAATTCCAGGGTTTGCTTCTGTTCGGACAATGAAGCAGTAGTAAGGATTATAGCCAGGCTGTCAGCAAAGTCTGACCAGGCCATCAGGGTGTTGCACCTGTTCATGCTAGAATGCCTTCAGCACAACTTTTCCATCATGACACGTTTCATACCAGGTCATAACAACGACATTACGCATGCTTTATCTCATTTCCAGATGGAGCATTTCCGCGAACTGGCACCCGAGGCAGCACAGATACCTGACCCCTTCCCAGACGACCTGTGGCAGATTTGATGAGAGAAGTAATGCAGGGAATATTTTTGGCATTAGCACCCTTCACTAGGCGCTCATATGCCAGAGCTTGGTCATCCTTGGAGTGTTTCTGCGGCCGCTATGGCTCGGCCTCCAGACGTGCCTCTGACTCTGACATGCTAAAATTCTGGTTCCACCTAAAATGTAGAGTCTTGGCCATCAAAACATTACTGCTCTACAAGGCAGCTATTTCATTCTTCCGTAAATGTTTCCGGTGGCCTGACCCTTGTGCAAGCTTCCATGTCAAGGAGCTTCTCACGTGGTGGCATTGTATCATCCCTCCCCGCCAAGATGGCAGGAAGCCTATAACACCAGATACCCTGAGGTTAATTTGGGACAAGTTGCCAGAGCTGGGCTGGTCGAACTTCAAAATACACCTCTTCCATGCAGCATTTTTCCTCGTCTTCTTTGCGGCTCTGCTCACTGGTGAATATATTGTCAGTAGCCCCTCCTCACCACACTCAGGTTTAACAGACACTGATGTATGTTTCTTAGGGCTCTGCCTAAAAATTAAGATTCGTTCATCCAAACCGAGCAGTTGTGGAGGGGTAACACCACAACACTGACCCCCTCTGAGCAGGATGGCCCCTGTCTGTGACAAGACAAACGCGGGTCCCTCTGAGTGTGTCCTAACCACTGGGGTGACTGCCTCATCCATGCAGACAAACGCCCTTGGATGTGCTGCCAGTTCACGGCAGTCTTACCAATGGCCATCGAGGCCTGTGGCGGCAATCCAAGGGAATTTTCAGGTCATTCCTTCCACATTGGTGCAGTCACAACAGCAGCAGCCCAGGGTTGGGACTCTGCCAGTATCAAGGCTCTGGGCTGATGGAGTTCTGCGGCCTACAAGGGCTACATTCATCCTTTACTGTTTCCCTTTGACTTTTATTGCAGGTGTGCCCGGCACAAACATCTGGGTTGTGGGGCATAGCATTGTACCCTGGGCCATGATCCATGTCGCTTTGCACATTTGGGGAACTAACCTTGACATTCACCCTAATGCCCGCATACATTGGATAGGACAACGAGGCATGCATTGGGGTGCACTGATGCCCATGCTACACAGAGCCGTCACTGCCCACAACCCGCCAGAGGCATTGATACTGCACCTGGGAGGAAATGACCTGGTAGCGCAAAAAGGCATCAGCCTGGTTCTATCTGAGAAGGCGGACCATGAAAATGTGCATGGTCTATGCTCAGCAACGACCATCCTCTGGTCCAATCTCCTTCCCCATCAGTGCTGGAGAGGGGCCAATAAACCTTCTCGCATCAATTATACAGTGCAAAAAATTCTTAGGGCCATGCGTAGTACAATGCACCAAATCAGCGGTGTCTCCATTCGCCACCCCAAAATTACAATGGACAATTCCGAACTGTTACATGTGGATGGAATACATTTGACCCCCCTCCCCTTTGGTTGCACGATGTGCACTGGGGCCTCAATGACTGGTGACTGGCAGGGCACAGCCCTTCTCTTTAGGAGGGGGGCTTCAGCTGTAGGTATCTTGGTGGCAAGTCCGCAGTTTGGGGTCTTGGGTGGCAGTTTTAGGCCTAGGTCGGTATTCTAAAGTCTATCTTTGTGATTGGGGTTAGCATCTTCATGCACCCCCACATGGCGGCGTTAGCAGGGTCAATTAAAGGATGGATTGTGGGAGTCACTGGCCCTGGAGTGGTGTCATAAGGTCAAACTCACAGCTTTGGTGAAGTGGGAGGGCATGCTGTGTAAGTTCACATTTATAGTCCCCTCCCACAATGCCTGACTGCCCTGCACATCCTCAGCTCCTGTCAATTATGAGAGGGATATCTTCCAAGGCCTAAGCCAAGGTCCCTGTACCTGAAATTCAATAAAGTTGTAGCCTAATTTTAAACCCATCCATTGTTGTCATGTCTCCTTCCTGGGGGGTAAGCTCCAGGGACAGGGTGTAGTGTGTGGGTTCGCAAAAGCTTCTTGAAAAAATATCCTTCTTTTCATAGGAGAAATGTTACAGGGCATGGCCTACAGGATCAGGCCATCTCAAAATCTGCTGTGAACATATGTCATCCTAATATCTACTCCAGATTATGCATTCCATTTAGGAGGTATCCAGGTTCAAAAGACATAGAATCATGCTCCAAAAGATCCTTTGAATTGTAGTCCAGTGAAACCAAATCAAATTTGCTGTTAGAAGACATCACAGCACTGCAGTTCCTGGTGTCTGCCAGGAAGAAAGTTTGCACTAAGGTTGAATGTATTTAAAAATGCAATTCTATTAACAGATCATATTATTTTAAATAGCAATAGTAATGTATTTATAAGCCCAAAGCCTAAACCAGCTACAAGTAACTGCAGGCTGCAAGACTGCCAAGGGTCCATCACATGACACTGAACTAAATCAAATACGTGCCCAAAGTAAGGCGCTCCAGGTCACTGCCATCTGTATCACCCCCACCCTAACCAACGTGAGCCAGTTGAACAAGAATCATAGAGACTTTCCGTTGGAAGGGACCCAAATGTCATTTATTTGAGGGCTCCACATCCTTTCTCTCTCCTGTGAAGCAGCCAAGGAATGGAAGAGTGACATTTGGGTGTAGCAAGAAGAGGGGGACAATTATTGTGAAAGAAAGGCTTGTTTTAAACGACAGCAAAGGTAAAGGAGAGATGGGGAGACACTGAGAATTTTAATAATACAGTAGTACCTCGGGTTACATACGCTTCAGGTTACATATGCTTCAGGTTACAGACTCCACTAACCCAGAAATATTACCTCGGGTTAAGAACTTTGCTTCAGGATGAGAACAGAAATCGTGCAGTGATGGTGCAGCAGCAGCAGGAGACCCCATTAGCTAAAGTGGGGCTTCAGGTTAAGAACAGTTTCAGGTTAAGAACAGACCTCCAGAACGAATTAAATTCTTAACCCGAGGTACCACTGTAATACTGGGTGGTAGCAAGGACAATATCCCCTCACCTGGGCCCTGGGTGGACAGCCATTGCCTTATGGAGTGGCTGGGGTGGGTTCAGGGAGGCTGCCAACATCAGGGAGAGGGCATGGCTGGCACTGCCCACCTCCAGCTGCATTGGACCCTCAGGTAAGGCAAGTTAGTGCCTGCTCAGCCAATCAGAGTCTGGGGTTTGGGGCTGGGAGTAGCCCACCCCCAGCCTTTTTAAGGGGGTGGCCAGGTGTCAGCTGCCCTCTTGGCTAATTGTCACAGGATTTTCCACCCACTCACCAGTCTTAGGGCCCCACCCAGAGGGAGGAAGTGAGCATGTTGCTTATGGACCTTGCTCTGGTTTATTTGGTCTCCGTATTTCAGGGAGAGGGAGGAATTTTCTCCTGCAAGCAATCTGGCCAACTTGTAGGTATTCTTGAATATGGTATTCTTAATTTGTTAAATAGAGACACAGAACACAGTTTTTATTTGCCACACCAATTTATTTTGATTATGAACAAAGGAAATGTTAACCCATATACCATATTATCATGAGCGAGAGCCCCCAAGCCCCACATTTCTACTTTAGCTTCTCTATCCCCTGCATCCCATTAATCCTCCACAAAATGCCAAAGAGAGGACTCAGGAGTCCTGTGAATCCAAGTCGCTCTGCATTCCCACCACCAGGCAAGCAACCTTCACCTCCACTACTTCAGCAAATGGTGGAATCCAAAAGGAATAAGACATTGTGCTCTCCTAACTACCCTTCAAAGCTGGGCTATTCTGAGGAAGACAGAGATTCATAGCACCGTACTCGGGTTATTTTGCCTGAGATGTACTTGTTAAGCTTTGATTTCATAGCTAAATAACAAAAAGATTGTGATGCACAGCCTTTGTAAGCTTTATCAGGAACTGCGGCATCATCTAGGAAAGAAAAAGAGACAAGGTCATAGGAGCCTCTGGGTAGTAAGGGATGTGTAGAAGAGAGAATAGGTGCATTTTAATTTTTATTAACTGTATTTTGCAAGTATAAATCACATCTAAGAATCACATCATGAGATGTTTAATATTAAGGAAAAAGTCTAATTTATAAATTATAGGACAGCAGCCCAACCCACATCCATATTGCTTTTCAGATCAGGCCTCTCTTAAAAGACACTTCTACATGCAATTTAACTACTGGTAACACATTATTTCTCTCTCTTTCTCTTACTTGCACTCCAGAAATATTGTGCCTCATCTTTATACATAAAAAGGAAAGCTGATTTCAACTCAGTTATATTTTCAGAAAAAAGAACTCCCCCCCCCCCGCCCCCAGTACAGACACAGTTTATTTTTGGCAGGAAGCCCCAAACAGAACGGGAGAGCAACCCAGCTACCCACCCAATTTCCCCTCTTCCACTCTTTGGCTAGCAGTTCTACTTACCATGAACAAGAACAAAGTCCATGCATCGAGTCTCATCATCAGAACACTTGACGGTCTTTGGGCCCTCACCACCTTCTGAGCCACAATCACAATAGATTGGACACTCCAACCCATTTAATTGTCGATCCAGCCCTGACAAATGCAACAACTAATGTCAACTCATGGTTCCAGCCCATATATCTCTATAATGATTCCTGGGCCTCAGTTCTCTTCCCTTTCAGAGGGTTGCAGCATCTCCACAATTAAAGTTTATGATGATGCACAAAGTTGGACCTGATATGGGCAGACCAACAGTAGTATTTTTAAGGAGTTTATTGATGGGTTGGCAATGTGACTAATTTGCCTCTGCTATTTTTTGTGCATTATTTATTATGCATGATGTTCCATCACTGATTATGTATTCTTTTGCATTGCTTTATGAATTAGATGTATGTATATAATATTGTTTAAGTATATTATGTTGTTTACTTTGTTACTACTTTGTAAACTCTCCTGTGATTAAGGGCAATATGTAAAGTTCCTTATATGAATAAATAAAACCTTGGTGGGTTTTGGTTTATTTATTATTACTATTTTATATCATTTAACACTAAAAAGAATATCCAAGTGGTTTACAAAACTCATAAACTACAGTAAAATAAAGTGTCATTTTATACGGAACAACATTGCAATGCAATAAAACATAAAATTTCAAAACACACACACACACACACAAATATCAGCATATCTTGAAATATTGTTCAAATTAGGAGGTCCTTCTGTCTTCAGTGCTCCTATCACCCAATTCTCAAAATACTTCACACCACTCACAAATCTTGCCTCTCATATCCACAAACCTTAAAGTATCAACTTCTCATTCACTGTCACACATCCAATTCTACTCCACAAATGTACACAAACACATAATCCATCCAGTCACTCCAGTATCTCTCACTCAATCACCAATAGCAAACTTAGTTGGTCTCTAAGGTACTACTGGAAGGATTTTTTTTATTTTGTTTCAATCACCACCAATATCACGAGTCACTCCTTTCATTCAACAAAAATGTGCAGCAAACCCAAGGACACAAAGAAACTTTTCATTGACTGAACTATACAAAATAACAATAGAAATTGTTACCCATCAGTCACACAAATATTCCTCACGTAAATCTCACTCCATCCCACAGTGCTGTTTCCTACTCCAGACTCTCATCTGAGGATGGGAGGAACTGCATACAAACATTCCTCGGTGCTCCTTCCTCCCACCAAGCAGCGTCTTTAGACAATTCAAGCCACACAAGAAGGAGCAGTTAAACAAACCAAAAACTTGGTTGAGGGCACCCTGATCACAATCCCAACAAGCTTTTCTTCTGTGGTGCTGCTTTTGTTGTTCTCTGGGTACAGGGCATCCAGCAGCAACAACAACTGGTTTCAATTACTACCTCTGCAGTTCTGTCCCAGCAGAATGACTCCAAGGACCAGCAAGGCTGTCAGGGTACAAGGACATGTGTTCTGATCTCTCTCTGCCACCCCCCATTTTATCTAGTGTGGGCTCTTCTAGATTCCCTGGGGCCATCTGACTCTCTTGGGTAATAAGGGCACCTGCTTTATCCCTGAGACACGGCTGTTGATATTGATTCTGAGCATCTGACATACAAACTAGGTGCATTAATCATGGCCAAGAACCCTAAAGCTTGTCTAAGAGCTACCAAGGAAGTTATCTGAAACCTCAGTGCTATTTATCCTTGGGATTATATACAGATATATACACTTAAGTTTTGGCCTTTCCATGTTGCAAAGATTATCGAAACAGCAGTCCCTGTAACTCCGCAAGTATACATCTTCTACTGAAGTGAAGCTGTAAATCCTAGAGGTACAATTTTTAGTACATCCGAACTCAGATTGGTCCTTTAAAGTGCCATCTGTGAGAGAGAAAAGACATGGCAAACACTGAATTCAACAATCCTTCAAGTTGCTTCTTCAAGAATCACCTCAGAAGTACAGCATACCTTTCCTGCAAAACCATATGCATATAGTTCCTTAAAAACTTGCACATAAATGGGATTTGTTGCACTTGTTTTTCTGCACATACAAAATGGCAAGAACGCAGAATACCACTCATGTCTACCGGATATCGGGTCCTCCCTTAAAGAGGGCACGTATTGCGGTGAGACCTGGAAAACCGGCAACCTGTGTTGTGGGTAGGTACGATAGGTCAGCCACAACACCCGATTGGTAGGTCCCTCGAAGCTGGGTGCAATCTGGCCAATGGGACACAGTCCAAGTCATTCAAGGGACCTATTTATGCCCATGCATATGACCCAGATCATCCTGGTGATATCTTTCCATTATCCCTTCTTTTAATTCCTTTCACCCTCTTCCCTCATTTTTATTTTGAGTTAATCCTTCTCATCCTTGCCCTTCCCTTAGTAAGAGGGGCTTTCGCCCCACGGGGTTTGCAGCCCCTTAGAGCTCCGTTTCAGAGCTTTTCGCTCTTTTTATATTTCTGCTATAGGGCGTTTGACCTTGTTGTTCCCCCGAGTGCTCCCTTTTGTGGGGCTTGCCACGGATTCCAATTCGATATTGGTGACTTTGTGTAGCATTTGCTATTCCCTTAAAGGGCCTTAGCTCACGAGCCAGTTGATCTGGGGGCTCCCGGTGTGCGGTGTTGCTGTGGCCCGAAAAAAACCTCTGCTTAGCGGCCCCTCTTATTATTTTTGGAAGAGATTTTGCCAACAGGACTTTGGCTGTTACCGCTTCTAACTGTGGAATTTCCTCCATTTCCCTGGGTTCTGGGAGCAGCAAATTTAAGTGGTTTTAGCCACGCCTTTATTTCAAAGAGTCTTGAGTTGAGTTTTTGTGGGGGCAGAATTTTTGTTTTTGAGTTATAGTGATATTTTTGTTTGCTATTTCGGCTTTTTGAGAGTTCCCTCTCTGTAAGCTTGGTGAATTCTAAACCCACCCATTGGTTTAAGGCTGGTTTGGGAAACTCCTGGGGCCAGCAGCCGATTTCCCCAGCTTGTTTTGGCAGAAGTGCCATTTTGCATTGGTGATAGTGCCATTTCTGGTGGCAGCGCCGTCTTGTTTTGGTGGGAGCACCATTTTAACGGGTTAAGAGTTATTTATTTATTTTGTATTGTGGGAGAGTTTATTGAGATGCCTGTTAAAAGGAACCCTAGTCCTGCTCTCCCTTCAAAAAGGGTAATTAGAGGCCCGTCTCAGTCGATGCCTTTCAGGTATTTGCGGGAGTCATTTCTGCAGCGTATCCCAAAAGAAGTCTGCATCTGTGGATTTAGCAATCGTTGGTGCGTAAGGCTTTTGCATTGGCTGGTCAAGCAGCAGCTTATTTAGTGGGGGGGGGGGTTCTGGGTCTGAACACGCAAATTAACCAGTCAAAGACCTGGTTGAAGAGACAAGATTTCACCTGGTGCCTAAAGGTGTATGTTCTACAAACGGGGAGCCATTGCAGAAAAGGCCCATTTTTCTGTTGCCACTCTCCAAACCTGAGAGTAAAGAAGGTATATATAAGAAATGGAAGAAAGGGGAAATCACAAAGGAGGAATATACATGAGTAGCCAACATTGCAGGGGGAAAGTCAGGCTGGCTAAAGCTCAGAATAAGCTCAGGCTTGCAAGAGAGGTTAAAAATAATAATAAAGGTTTCTTCTGCTATGTTTAACATAGGAGTAAGGAGAATCAAGTTGTAGGTCCTCTGCATGGGAACATGGAGAAATGCTCTTGGGTGACAGAGGAAAGGCGGAACTACTTAACTTTGCCTCCATCTTCACCCAAAAGGAAAGTGATGCCCAACCTGGTGATAACAGAATAAATGATGTAAGGAGGGAGCTGCTGACCAAGATAGGAAAAGAGGTAGTAAGGGAATACCTAGCTACCGTAAATGAATTCAATTGTCCAGGACCTGACAAACTTCAACCAAGGGTACTAAAGGAGATTGAAGATGTAATTTCAGAGCCTTTGTCTATTATCTTTGAAAATTATTGGAGAACTGGAGGTGGGCAAATGTTGTCCCCATCTTCAAAAAGGGGGGAAAGGAAGACCCAGGTAACTACTGACTGGTGAACTTGACATTGATACCAGGGAAGGTCCTAGAACAGATAATTCAACAGTTGGACTGTGAGCATTTAGAAAGGGATGCTGTGATTCCTAAGGCCTAGCATGGGTTTTTCAAAAATAAGTCATGTCAGACCAATCTGATTTCTTTTTTCCTTTTCTTTTATGATGGAATTACAATCTTGGTGGATTAGGGAAATGCTGTGGACATAGTGTATCTTGATTTCAGCAAGGCTTTTACAAAGTCCCCCTTGATATTCTCGCGAGGAGGCTGGTAAAATGTGGCTTAAGCAAGGTTAGGTGGATTTGTAGTTTGTTGTCTGACCGAACCCAAAGAGTACTCATTAATGGTTCCTCATCATCCTGGGAAAAGGTGACAAGTGGGGTGCTGCAGGGTTCTGTCCTGGGCCCATTGATGAAGGAATTGAGGGAATGCTCATCAAACTTGCAGATGACACCAAACTGAGAGGGGTAGCTAATGCCGCAGAAGACAGAATCAGAATTCAAAATTATCTTAACAGATTAGAGAATTGGATACAAGCAAACAAAATGAGCTTCATGAGGACAAATGTAAGGTTCTGCATTTAGTCAGGAAGAGTCAGATGCACAAATATAGGATGGGGGACACCTGGCTTACTAGCAGTACATGTGAAAAGGATCTAGGGGTCTTGGTGGACCACAAGCTTAACATGAGTCAACAGTGTGATGCAGCAGCAAAAAATGCTAATGCTTATTCTAGGATGCATCAACAGAAATATAGGGTCCAGATCAAGGGAAGTAATAGTACCACTCTATTCTGCCTTAGCCAGACCACACCTGTAATACTGTGTCCAATTCTGGGCACCACAATTTAAGTTGGATGTTGACAAGCTGGAGAATGAAGGCTACTGGTCACGATGGCTCTATTTCACCCTGAATAACAGCCATTAAGCCTCGTAGTAACAGGTTTCGCAGATCACAGGTGGGAGAGGCTACTCTGTTCATGCCTAGTTTTCTGTCTTTCCCTCAGGCATCTGTTTCCTTTCTCTGAGAACATGAAGCTGGACTAAATGAGGCTTTTGTGTGATGCTGCAGGGATCCTTTTATGTTCCTGAAAAATGAATCCCTACATTAATTTCCAGAGGCTTATCAAATAATTGTAATTTGCCCAGGTTGCCTAATGTTGTGTGGCATATTTCCAGGAAAGGGTGCTGAATAGCCCCAAGACATCTGCATTTAAATCTGTGATTCAGTATTGATCTCTTGATAAGTAGATAGGATGGGTCAATTTTTGAACTTCTTTGTAACATTTTAATTGTGTTACTTGTCTCCCCTCTGCTCCATCTGCTCACCAAAACCAAAACTGGACTTTTATGTTGTTGATGACAACACTTGGTTTCAGGAGGCAAATACATTGTGCAAAGGTCGTTTGCCCAGGCTGGCACATTGTGTGACCCATGTGAGTAGCAAAATTTTTGCAGAAAGATTTTTAACATCTCTCTGCAAACGGCTTGTGCTCCATTATGCTTGAAGGCAGCCACCATTGTCCTAGTCCCAAAGAAAACAGCAACTAACTGCCAAATGACTACAGACCTATTGCATTAACATCTGTAGTGATGAAATGCTTTGAGATTGGTCCTTCAGCACCTTAGGACATGTTTTTCACTGGATTTTTGATAAACAACAATTCACCTATAGGAGAAATAGGTCAACAGATGATGCCATAGCTACAGCCTTTCACTTTGCAGCGAGTCATCTGGAGAGACCGGGGAATTATGTTAGAATGTTGTTTATTGATTATAGCTTGGCTTTTAATACCTTCCTTCTGGACATTCTTATGAAAAAGCTGATGGAACTAGACCTTTCTTCTACCATCTGTGACTGGACTTTCTGAGGGATCGGACACAAACAGTGAGGATTGGGCCTGTTACATCTACCTCCATGAAGCTCAGCACTGGCACCCCACAGGGATGTGTTTTGAGTCCCTACCTGTACTCGTATACATATGACTGTATTTCATCTGACCCATCCACTGTAATTATTAAGTTTGCAGATGATACTGCCATAATGGAGGTGGAGATGAATCAGTTTACAGGGGAAGGTTCAAAAGGTATCTACATGGTGCTTAGAGAATAACTTGCACCTAAATATAAGCAAGACAAAGGAGATGGTGTTGGACTTTCAGGGGCGTTGTGTGGAGAGAGTCTCTTCCTTTAAATTCCTGGAAGTTTACCTTAGTGAAGACCTCACTTGGAAAAACAATATAACTCAGGTGGAAGGCCCAACAGAGACTCCATTTTCTCAGGGTCTTGCAAAAGAACAATGTTAAAAAACAATTGATGACCTCCTTCTACTGGTCCACAATAGAAAGTCTCCTCTCATATTGTATCACAGTGTGGTACGTTGACTTGACAACCACAGACAGAAAATCTTTAGAGAGGGTGGTGAACAGAGCACATGATATCATGGGCTGTCCCCTGAGCCCACTAAATGACATCGCAAGGGATCGTTGCCTTAGGAGAGCAAGAAAAATTCTCAGGGACGATTCGCACCCTGGCCAGCACCTCTTTCATCTTCTACTCTTGGGCAGGAGATATAGAAGTATAATCAGTCATACCAGCAGGCTAAAAAATAATTTCTATCCATGGGCTGTTAGGCTGCTGAACGGAAAATAATATAGTGCAACTGACTTTCAGGGTTGGTGTGTTGTGCGACAAGCACACAGAGTGCAATGAGATTGAGTGTTTGTGGGGGGGGGGGAGGCTTGGTTAATTTCATAACCATCAGGTTTAGTAGCCACCTACAGACATAGTCATGGAAGAAAAGGGTAAACCACTATTTAACATATCCTAGTTGATGGCCACCATTACTTCTTGTGATACCAAATTCACAAGATTAAATGTCTAAGGTTGTTTTTGCTTTAACCTGTCCTGAATTTTCTATTGTTCCATTTCATTACATGTCCACTGTAAGGAATGAGAATGTTGCTTTTTCACAGAAAGCTACAATGCCATAAGTGCTAGACAGTTTCAGTCATATTATTGCTTTTTCGACACAAGCCAATCTAAGACATAATGTTGGTTTCTTCACACAAAACAATCTCAGATATAATCTGGCTCTCTTCACCTAAGCTTCAAGGCCGCAGATGCTCGGCAAGCTCATTTGCAGCTTCTTGATAACCTCAGACTATATGAGCTTTTTGTGTGGTCCAGCAGGGATCCTCCTATGGCTCCTGATTCCCTCTGTGCTTCTCCAATTATCAAATAATTGTAATTTGCCCTGGTTGCCTAATGCTGTGTGGCATATTTCCGGAAAAGGGGGCACAAGAGCCCCAAGACATCTGCATTTAAATACCTTATTCAGTATTGACCTCTTGATAAATACATAGGGTAGGTCAATTTTTGGATTTCTTTTTGACATTTCCACGGTGTTACTTGGTCTCTGCTGACGAATACCAAAACTGGAGTTTTATGTTGTTGAAGACAACACATGGTTTCAGAAGGCAAATACATTGTGCAAAGGTCGTTTGCCTACGCAGGCACATTGTGTGACCCATGTGAGCAGCAAAATAACAAGATTGTACAATAACAATGGGATGAAATCAGGCAAAATCTTTATTGGCAGCAGCAGGCAGGGTAAGGGTTGGCATGGCATTGTGTCCCGGGATCAGTTCAGCATTCCACAAGCCCCATGTTGGTAGAATGGAAGTGCTGGGCTTGGATAGCCCCAAACCTGATTCGCAGAAGTCAACCAGTGTTGAACCTTCCTGTGATGCAAGCCAAGCAAGCAAGGTCTCACTGGGCAACCAGGGTGCATATTCCTACCAGGCATCAAATACCCCAAGCTTGGGGGTGTTGTGGTCAATGCTCCCCTCAGGCCCCTTATGGGGGTGCCCTTATACTATGTTGATCCTGCGGAATGCCATTTCCACCCTCATACAAACAATATTCTTCATGAGTGATTTGTGTTTTTCTTATTCTATTTTTTGTGTGTCGATTGTTTTTCTTTCTTTCTTTCCCCTTGTTAAATGTTTGTATCTTATGTATTGTGAAAGTTTGTATTGTTGTGTTTTATATTTTTTCTGTGTTTTTATTGTTCTATTTTTCTATTGTTAAACCTAATAAAATATTATATTTTTAAAAAAATTAAAAAACACAACAATATTCTTCACGTAACTAAGGAAGGTCATAATTTCACAGAGTGAAAATGGGGGGGGGGGTTTTCCAACCAAGTGCCAATTAGGTTCAGAGAAAAAGAAATTTCAACCAATGGCCCAGAATCACTCAGTGAAACTTCTAACCTGAGGGCTGCTGGGTGGGAAACTCTCAAGACAAAATGGCCCTGAGCTCCAGGGGAAGCAGCCTTATATAGGCTTTTCCCTCCCCCTTGCAAGGGCACATGGAACATCTTTTTCCCATGAGCCCATTACACAGAGATAACACTGGGCAAAACCTGGGCAAAGGTGTCTTGTGCTTATTGGGCATGGAACCAGGCATACAATTTTGAGGGCTCCACATCCTTTTCTCTTTCTCATTCTCTTTCTCATCCTTGTCTCTTTCTCATATGAAGTAGTAGGAGAATGGAAGAGATGTATGTGGGTACAGCAGGAAGAGTCAGACAATTAAAATGAAGAAGGGCTTGTTTTAAACAGCAGCAGAGATTTTTGTAAAGCAAGGACGAAGGACACTAAAAGAAAATGGAGGTTTTAAACAACAGAAGTAAAGGTGAGATGCAGGTTTAGTAATCATAATAAGTTGTATCAAGGCAAATAGCAGAAATGGGTACAACACAAAAGGTAACATAATAATAATAATGATAATAATAATTTATTATTTATACCCCACTCTGGGCAGCTTCCAAGCAAGTGTTAAAAACAATACAGCATTAAATATTAAAAACTTCCCTAAACAGGGCTGCCTTCAGATGTCTTTTAAAGAGAAGATAGCTGCTTATTTTTTTCACATCTGAATGGAGGGCGTTCCACAGGGTGGGCACCACTACTGAGAAGGTCCTCTGTCTGGTTCCCTGTAACCTCACAATGAGGGAACCACCAGAAGGTTATGTTCTACCTCTGCTGTTGGGGCAGTATAGTCTTTTGCTGAATGTCTTTTGCTGGGAAGCAACAGTGGGGAGAGTGGTTCTGCTTGCTGGCTCTGCATAGGCATCTGTTTGTCCACTGTGAAAATTTCTTGAGCAGATGGCCTGATTTAGAAGGCTTATGTAAGTTCTGGCCAGCTGAAATTTAAGGAAATCTCCTTACAGCAGCCAAACTCCTAATTGCCCCCACATGATGCTCATCTAATGTACCTGGTGAAGTAGAGTCATTCCCTAATGTACCTGCTGAATAAGTGTGGTTTCATAATTTTATCTCATTTGAGCCAACTGCTCATGTGGCTGCATGAGGGAAGCCAAAGAGTGAACAGGTTGAGAGACTATAGAAACTTTTTGTAATCTATACGTGGGGTGAGGAACCACTGGCCTGGAAGCTAAATGTGGCCCCTATATAACTCTGTTTCTGGAGTCTCACTATACCAAAAGACTGGGAAATTTAGAAGATTTTGCAGTCCCTTTGTCATCTATATGGGCCCAGACTGTCAATATTTTATTCATCATTTGTTTTGTTTATTAATGTTATTTCCCATCATTCCTGCAAAAGGAAGCATGGCTGAATATTCAAATAGTTTTCCATTGTGTTCATTATGAAACACTCATGAGGAAGCTTAGCAGTTACTGGATAAGAAGCCAGTTCATATAAAACCTGTAATTGGTTGGAGAGTAGGAAGCTAGATAAGAGGACAGTACCCTCAGTGGAGAGGGGTCGGAAGTGGAATCTCTGAAGGATCAATATTGGGTTTGGGTATTTTAAGCAGATTTACTTACATTTATTTCTGTCCCACATTCCCTTCCAAATGAATGTATGGCAGCGAACAACAACAAAAAAGTATAGAATTAAAATAAAATAAAATAAACACATATTTAAAATATTAAAATACATTCAGAACATTTTTTTAAAAAACATACCCTCCCAGTAAAGAATCTCAAGGCTGATAGGAACAGTATTTTTCCGTCTTTAAAGACCTGGGTGAATAGGAATTTTTAAAACTTGGGATAATTAATTATGGGGGAGTTGGATGCATTGCAGCAGAGAGGGCATTCAGTGTCATTTTTGCTTATATTTTGTACTTTTGTAACTTAGATAGTAGTTATAAATGTGCCTGCATTTAGCTACTGTGATTGCTGCTTCAGCACCTAGTTTAGGTATGTAAATGCTACTTTTATTTTAATGTCATGCAGGTGAATGGAGGCCGAGTGCAAAATTCGGCAGCCACAGTGTTTGCTCCGCTTCCACCCGTCCACGTGATATCTCACCAGAGGAACCTGGCATGCCTGATGTGTAATGTCAGCTGACCTCAAAAGGCATATTATAGATTTGGAAATGGAAAGGTTACAAAATTGGGTGGGTTTTATTTTAGATCAAAAGCAAGAAAGAGAGGTGAGAAAGGTGTTTAAGGTTCTGCATGAAATGGACAAAATGAATAGAGAAGACTTTTTCACGTTCTTTGATAATGGTGGAGCTTGTGGACATCTAAGGAAATGGAATACTGGGAGATTCAGGACAGCTAATGGAAGGTGCTTTATCGAAATGTGCATAGTTAAACTAGGGCAACTATGAAATTGACTCTATAACCTTGGCTGGATCGTGGAATGAAAAGATTCAGCACAGACAAAGGAAGATGCTTTTTCAAACCATACATAATTAAGCAATGGAAACTAGACAAATGAACACGTAAACCTGGCTGGATCCAGGAATATAAAAAGGTTCCAGCATCACAAGATCGCTGGGAAGATAAATTTATGTGCAAGTGATGCACTAATTGTTGATGACTTGTTTGTAATTGAGAGCATCTTGGCCCTGTGGACATTGTGGAGAAACAGAGGTGGGGATAGACTAGAAAGGCATGCAGTGAAATTTCACAGTGTTCCAGAAAAGGGCCCATCTATTTATAGTTCCTGTTTTCTGACAGTGAGAGTAGGATGCACTGGATGGGGCATCTGAAAGATTTCCATAAAAACTCCATGACAGTGTTCTGAATAGAACAAGCAGGGGTTGACACAGGGGACAGTGGTATGTGGCATTTGAACAGAAGAGTCAAGTTTAGCAAGAAGGGAGTTTGGAAAGGCTATTTGTGTTATTTTGTTTATCAGAACCAGTAAATCAGAACCAATGAAGGCGGTCAAGGTCCTGTGTGAGTGCCTGGAGGCGGTACTGTTTTTGGGGGACAGGGGGCGGGCAGGTGTGGGGAACTCACTGGTCCTGGTCCTGAATGGGGTAACTGTGCTCCTGAAGGACCAGGTGCGCAGCCTGGGAGTCATTTTGGACTCACAGCTGTCCATGGAGGCGCAGGTTAATTCTGTGTCCAGGGCGGCTGTCTACCATCTCCACCTGGTACGCAGGCTGAGACCCTACCTACCTGCGGACTGTCTTGCCAGAGTGGTGCATGCTCTAGTTATCTCCCGCTTGGACTACTGCACTGGACTACTGCAATGTGCTCTATGTGGGGCTACCTTTGAAGGTGACCCAGAAACTGCAATTAATCCAGAATGTGGCAGCTAGACTGGTGACTGGGAGTGGCCGCAGGGGTCACATAACACCAGTCCTGAGAGATTTGCATTGGCTCCCAGTACATTTCCGAGCACAATTCAAAGTGTTGGTGCTGACCTTTAAAGTTTCCGAGCACAATTCAAAGTGTTGGTGCTGACCTTTAAAGCCCTAAACACCCTCGGCCCAGTATACCCGAAGGAGCGTCTCCACCCATCTCATTCAGCCCAGACACTGAGATCCAGCAACAAGGGCCTTCTAGCAGTTCCCTCACTGTAATAAATGAGGTTACATGGAACCAGGCTTAGTCTCCAGACTCTTGATCATCTTGGTTGCCCTCTGCACATGTTCCAACTTGTCAACACCCACCTTAAATTGTACACAGTATTCCAAGTGTGGTCTGACTAAGGCAGAATAAAATGGTACTATTACTTACCTTGATCTGGACACTATACTTTCGCCTTCGTGCTATATATATGACATCACTTAATACTGAAAATGTGTATATGTTTATACATCTATCTGTCTGTCTGTCTGTCTGTCTGTCTGTCTGTCTGTCTGTCTATCTGTCTGTCTGTCTGTCTGTCTGTCTGTCTGTCTATCTGTCTGTCTGTCTGTCTGTCTATATCTACATGAAAATGAAAAAATACAATAAAATAAATGCTTAAATCATCGCACCTACATTCTCCCTGACACACAGATGGTGATGCTGATTCTGAGCATCTCCCATACAAACCAGGGGAATGAATCTTTGCCAGGAACAGAAACATTTGTCTAAAGACTACCAAGGAAGAACTTTCACTGAGTTGAATGAAAGATGCAGCAGCTAAAGGGCTGGGTGATAAAGCACCCTACCATCACTGTTGACCAGAAGGCTTGCACCATAACAAACAGGTACACCTGTCCAATCTGGGCAACGGAATTTAGTTAAATAACATTGCAGAGGGCCTCAGGGGTTGGTTGAAGGTATTAAGGGTTTAGCAGCAAGCTGGAGGGGAGGTCAAAGATTTTGCCTGGCCCTCCTGGTTAAGGGTATATTGTTAAAGGGATCAAGTGGGAGTGGCTTCCATCTGACAACCAGATAGGTACTAGGGCCACAGCACTCCTCCAACAGAGACCCCTCAGGGGGCACCCCTATTTGTTATATGTCATAGGGCTGCCTGTGATGGTTGTATACAGTATATGCACTTCCAGCACAAAGGCTTGAGTAATTTAAACTAGCTTTACCCAATGCCTATGCCAAACTGCTCGCATCTGTAACCAGTTAAAGTTGTGATTAGTGCATGAAAGGGTTGAATCCAAGACTAAGCTGTCCTGCCAGGCTTAGCCTATGTCACTTCCCTTCAGTATGGCAGGAAATGGGAAACCAAGCCTTTGTTATTCTCTCTTTTCCATGTCAATTCAATTGGTGAGGAGTTCTGACCTGGTCTTTCTGGCCCATGGCTTTACCTAGCCTCTCCCCCCCCCCCCCCCAGTCCAGAATGGAATCTGAAACTAGTATTTTAGAAACTTTTACCTTGTTTAACTAAGCAGTGGTTTTGACTGCTTCCGCATCTGGTTTGACTGCAGTCTAGAAAAGCACACAAATGTGACTTTTGAAGAAATTTGTATGCAAATTATTTTATGAGTTACTAACTTTGTGGTCTATTCTATCTCTATGCCAGGGACGTGTGAATGCTTTGGAAATAACAATTAAAAAGGGAAATTTTGGGACCCACTGGAAAGGCACATTTTAGAGGTTCTACAGCCAATATTTCCATGTTTTCATTTGATGCATGCTTTATGGTGTTAAATTTTGGTTTGGGGTTTTGTCATGTCACAAAAAAATACCTTCCCCATACTTGAGTCTTGGCTTCCAGAATTCCAACAGAGAGAGCTGGTGAGATACTTACTGGAAGGTGGTAGATGTTGGAAGGTGGACACTAGTGCAGTTTTAGTTGATAATGAACTAATTAATTTTGTTCCAGGAAACCAGCTCTTTGCCAGGAACTTTGTGGGGGACATTCCTTGGGTGCCAGCCACAATAGTGGGAGTCACTGGACCTCGCTCGTACCAGGTGGCACTCAAAAATGGACGTTTGTGGCGCCGGCACATAGACCAGCTTAGGTGCAGGGTTGGGGACTTGGACACTACCGCGGTGCCCCAACTGCGTTCATGGCTCTGGAACAGACACTTACAGATGGTGAGGCTCCACCTACACCTCTCTCACAAACTGCAGGCATGGAGCCAAACCAAGCTGCATCAGAGGGTCTGCCAGACTTCCCACAGACTCAGACCACTGCCATGCCTGACATTCTGCCAACTCCACTCGCAGAGGTTCCACCCACAGCAGCGGATCCAGGGGACTTGGTTTCAACGCCACCTAGGGTCGCACGAGAGCCTCAGCAAGTATCGGGCGGCCCCCCTGTACCTGGGTACCGGTCCCCGGCGGTCCGGTGCTCTGGCAGAGTTTCCAACCACCCAACTTATTTAAAGGACTATGTTGTTGGACACGTAACACTCTTGGTCTAATGGAAGTAGGTGAAATGTAACCAATATGCTTTTGTGCCTAATTGAACCATTACGTGTAGTGCTGTATATAACGAAACCATTACAATTGTAACTAATGCCTTATCTCGGTGGGGAGGGGTGTTATGTACTGAAGTTCTCACCCTAGGCCAGCAGGCGGGGTACTGTAGATAGTTTTCATTCAGGTCCACATATGCAAATAAGGGATTGAAAGTGACGTTCAGTGATTGGATAGTTACAGAAAGATTGTTACTGTTGCGTTGTAGTGGAGCTCTATATAAGAAGGCTAGCTGAACCCTTCAGTTCAGTTCTGTTCTGGCCTGTGAATAAACAAGAGCTGTTTGAAGAATCGCCGTGTCGTCTGATATGTTCACCCAGAACTTACCATATTTTTTTGCCCTATAGGACGCACTTTTCCCCCTCCAAAAATGAAGGGGAAATGTGTGTGCATCCTATGGGGCAAATGCAGGCTTTCGCTGAAGCCTGGAGAGCGAGAGGGGTCAGTGTGCATGACCCCTCTCCCTCTCCAGGCTTCAGGAATCTATCCGCAAGCCTGGGGAGCCCGCGGGAGTTCCCGCAGGGCTCCCTAGGCTTGCGGATAGCAGCCTGCTGCCCAAAGTCTGAGGCGCACTGAGGAGTGCACCCCGGGCTTCGGGCAGATATCCGCAAGGCTGGGGAGACTGGCGGGACTTCCCGCCGGGCTCCCTAGGCTTGCGGATAGCAGCCTGCATCCCGAAGCCTAGGGTGCGCTGAGCAGCATGCCCCGGGCTTCGGGCAGATATCCGCAAGCCTGGGGAGCTCCCGCTGGGCTCCCAAGGCTTGCGGATAGCAGCCTGTTCTGGGGGCTGGGGTCGGGGGAAGCTTGGGCTTCCCCCACCCCAGCCCCGTGCCTGGGGGGGGGAAAATATTTTTTTTCCTTTATCCCCCCCCCAAAAAACTAGGTGCGCCCTATGGCGAAAAAATACGGTAACAGAACTGACAGAAGACCCTCGGAGGAGGACCTCAGTGTCTGGGCTGAGTAATGGGGGTGGAGATGCTCCTTCAGGCATACAAGGCCAAGGCCATTTAGGGCTTTACAGGTTAGCACCAATGCGTTGAATTGTGCTCGGAAATGTTCTGGGAGCCAGTGAAGATCCTTTCAGACTGGTGTCATGTGAGAGAGGCAAAGGATGTAGAACCCTCAAATCTTCTAAAGGACCTTTTACACATTGTTTTTAGAACCTGGAACCATTTGTTGTCTTCATCATGAATTTCAGGATTGAATTTATAAGAAATAT
The DNA here is from genome assembly GCF_027172205.1 of Podarcis raffonei. Lineage (NCBI taxonomy): Eukaryota > Metazoa > Chordata > Lepidosauria > Squamata > Lacertidae > Podarcis > Podarcis raffonei. The sequence goes on along the minus strand of NC_070609.1, from coordinate 12,969,731 downwards.
TTCAATAACAATGGAACATTCATGTACAGACAGTTAATCTTCTCTAACTTAACCAACTGACAAGCTTCCCCTCAATAAATAAGGAGGAAGTGGCATGAAATTACCATTGACTGGTTTCTCTCTGAGGTGCAGGGAGGATTGTAGGAAAGGAGGGGAGAAAGGAGCTATGGCAGGCACAGGCAAACTCAGCCCTGCAGATGTTTTGGGACTACAACTCCCATCATCCCTAGCTAACAGGACCAGTGGTCAGGGATAATGGGAGTTGTAGTCTCAAAACATCTGGAAGGCCGAGTTTGCCTATGCCTGAGCTATGGGAACATGGATATGAGTGTTAATGTGAAAGAGGATTACCCTATAGTTTAGTTAGTTACAGCATGTTACTGATAATGCCAAGGTTGCAGGTTCGTCCAAGGATGCATTTCAGGGGTTGGACTAGATGATCCTCAAGATCCCTTCCAACTTTACAAGTCTATGATCTATGACCTAATTTTTTGTGAATTTGTCCAGAGGTGGCTATTAAATTTGATGATTATGTTCTACCTCTGCGGTTGGCAGCAGCATGGCTCTGAATGTCTGTTGCTGGGAACCACAAGTGGGGAGAGTGTTGTTGCTCTCACGTCCTGCTTTTTGGCTATGCACACGTATCTGGTTGACTGTGAAAATAGTTTTCTTTTCTTTCTTTTCTTTTTTTAAAATTGGTTTTCACATATTACATTACAATACAGATGTACCAAAGCCAACACCATTTCCTCCCCATCCCCCCATACATTTACATTTCTATTTCCTCAATCCATCATATTATTCTTTTCTCCTTCCTCCCACTTCCCTCCGCCCCCACTCGATTTCCTCCACATTACAGTGGTACCTCAGGTTACATACGCTTCAGGTTACATATGCTTCAGGTTACAGACTCCGCTAACCCAGAAATAGTGCTTCAGGTTAAGAACAGAAATCGTGCTCCGGCGGCACAGCGGCAGCAGGAGGCCCCATTAGCTAAAGTGGTGCTTCAGGTTAAGAACAGTTTCAGGTTAAGTACTTGAACAAATTATGTACTTAACCTGAGGTACCACTGTATACAATTTACAATAATCTTTGCATTCTACAATCTTCTCAAATCATCTATATTTTCTGATTATCTTTCTTTACTAATTTTTCTTCCTTCCAGTACTTCACATTTTAATCTAGGCATATTAGCGTATCTTTTTTTGAGCAATATTTTGCCATATATTCATCAAAACATTTCCACTCCTTTTTTAATTTTTGATTCGACTGATTTCTTATTATTGCAGTTAATTTTGCCAAAATTAAATATTCATTTAGTTTACAAATCCATTCCTCCTTTGTGGTACAGTTTGTGACTTCCACCTAGCAGCAATAACTATTCTAGCAGCTGTACTTGCATTTAGAAAAATTCACTCCGCCCCCCCCCCCCGTGGTATCTCTTCATCTATCAGTCTAAGGAGATATGTCTCTGGTTTCTTTGTTATTGATATTTAGTTCTTAGTACAAAACCATGCAAATATAGCAGAATAGTTACTTTAAAAAGCTTAGAGAGAAGCTTAGAAATGCAGCCTGTTGGAGTAATGGTGTTGCTCGGAGTGAAACACCACCCCCTCTGTCTCTAACAATAGATGGCCACAATAGACTCTAACAGTTTATCCTTTTCAGTGTTATTGAAGGGACATTTGCTACATACAATACCTAAAAGCAGCTAGTTCTGTACTGTCAAATGTGGGGAGGCACAGACCTTGTTGGTTTAGCTAGGCCATAGTCTCAAAAGAAAATGAAATCATTTGAATGATGCCGTTTTCTGAAATTATTATTTTCTCCATCATCATTTCCACTAAGGATCCAGTCCAAGGGAACTTTTGCTACACAAAGTTGTTGTTGTTTTGTCGTTTAGTCGTTTCCGACTCTTCGTGACCCCATGGACCAGAGCACGCCAGGCACCCCTGTCTTCCACTACCTCCCACAGCTTGGTCAGACTCATGTTTGTCGCTTCAAGAACACTGTCCAACCATCTCATCCTCTGTCGTCCCCTTCTCCTTGTGCCCTCAATCTTTCCCAACATCAGGGTCTTTTCCAAGGAGTCTTCTCTTCTCATGAGGTGGCCAAAGTATTGGAGCCTCAGCTTCACGATCTGTCCTTCCAGTGAGCACCCAGGGCTAATTTCCTTAAGAATGGATGTGTTTGATCTTCTTGCAGTCCATGGGACTCTCAAGAGTCTCCTCCAGCACCATAATTCAAAAGCATCAATTCTTTGGCGATCAGCCTTCTTTATGGTCCAGCTCTCACTTCCATACATCACTACTGGGAAAACCATGGCTTTAACTATACGGACCTTTGTTGGCAAGGTGACGTCTCTACTTCTCAAGATGCTGTCAAGGTTTGCCATTGCCTTTCTCCCAAGGAGCAGGCGTCTTTTAATTTCGTGACTGCTGTCACCATCTGCAGTGATCATGGAGCCCAAGAAAGTAAAATCTCTCACTGCCTCCATTTCTTCCCCTTCTATTTGCCAGGAGGTGATGGGACCAGTGGCCATGATCTTCGTTTTTTTGATGTTGAGCTTTAGACCATATTTTGCGCTCTCCTCTTTCGCCCTCATTAAAAGGTTCTTTAATTCCTCCTCACTTTCTGCCATCAAGGTTGTGTCATCTGCATATCTGAGGTTGTTGATATTTCTTCCGGCAATCTTAATTCCAGCTTGGGATTCATCCAGCCAAGCCTTTCGCATGATGAATTCTGCATATAATTTAAATAAGCTGGAAGACAATATACAGCCTTGCCGTACTCCTTTCCCAATTTTGAACCAATCAGTTGTTCCATATCCAGTTCTAACTGTAGCTTCTTGTCCCACATAGAGATTTCTCAGGAGACAGATGAGGTGATCAGGCACTCCCATTTCTTTAAGAACTTGCCATAGTTTGCTGTGGTCGACACAGTCAAAGGCTTTTGCATAGTCAACGAAGCAGAAGTAGATGTCTTTCTGGAACTCTCTAGCTTTCTCCATAATCCAGCGCATGTTTGCAATTTGGTCTCTGGTTCCTCTGCCCCTTCGAAATCCAGCTTGCACTTCTGGGAGTTCTCGGTCCACGTACTGCTTAAGCCTGCCTTGTAGAATTTTAAGCGTAACCTTGCTAGCGTGTGAAATGAGTGCAATTGTGTGGTAGTTGGAGCATTCTTTGGCACTGCCCTTCTTTGGGATTGGGATGTAGACTGATCTTCTCCAATCCTCTGGCCACTGCTGAGTTTTCCAAATTTGCTGGCATATTGAGTGTAGCACCTTAACAGCATCATCGTTTAAAATTTTAAATAGCTCAGCTGGAATATCATCACTTCCACTGGCCTTGTTATTAGCAGTGCTTTCTAAGGCACATTTGACTTCACTCTCCAGGATGTCTGGCTCAAGGTCAGCAACCATACTATCTGGGGTATACGAGACATCCATATCTTTCTGGTATAATTCCTCTGTGTATTCTTGCCACCTCTTCTTGATGTCTTCTGCTTCTGTTAGGTCCTTTCCACACAAAGTGGTGACCGCCAAATCACTGCCAAACCTACAAAAACCTGGAACTTGTCTCGCATGCTATTATGGAAGTCGATTATTCACATGTTGCAGCCAGCAGCTGAGAAGTGAAATTCATCTGGCCAGCAAAAAGCCCCTCTTTGTGCATGGTCTCAGGGCATTGAATGTCACAACTGCCTTGGGATTGCAAATCTTGGTGTATCACATGGTTCATCTTCCTCTAGTTCCTGTTAACTCAGATGGGATCAACAGCTCCCCTCTACACATCTCTTTCATTTGCAGTGTTACCCAAACACTGAGCAAGTCTACAAGGCCACTTCCCTGTCCTCCCGTCATCTTGGAACTGCCTGACACAGCAAACTGATGCTGAAAACCATTAGACACCAAACCCATCTGCTGTCATGCTGGGCTGCAAACTGCACTTCTGGAAAGGAGGGATGGAATGAAGTTTCTCAGATCAATCAGAAAGAATTTACCTGATCCTGGCCCCATCAAATGAATACTGTTCTCGAAGCCACCCCAACAAGTCGTTCTCAGAGTAAGCAGGTTCTGAGAGCAAGCAGCTGCTGCTGCTAAATAGGCCTGCAATATATAGTAACAACACAAAGCCTCAAATCCTTTTGGTTACACTGTGACAGCAGCTGAAGGCACAGAAATTTTTTTTATGAAAAAGGAAAACTTATTCAGACATTTCCCCACAGAAAGATGCATGGAAAAAGATTTATTACCTTGAGATAGCCAGTCAGAAGTAAGATCAAGAGAATCAGAAAAATAGAGGAAAGAGAAAACTATGTTCTCCACTCTCTGAGAAATATATTAGCAGCAAAGTCTCATAGGCTGCTACTGCTGTTGCCTCCCACCCCCACGACAAGGCTTTGCAGGCCATCAGCACTTCTGCCACCGCTGCCATGAGGCTTTGCAGGCCATCAGCACTTCTGCCACCACTGCCATGAGGCTTCACAAACCACAGCTGCGACTGCTGCCACCAGGTCAAATATTATGAAACAGTTATCACAATGTAAACTTCAAACGGCTGCTGCTGCTGCTTGTGTGAGTGCTGGGAAGACCGCTCCCTCTCCTGCCAACTCCATCCGGCCTAGGGGGCGGGGCCTGCACTCACCGCCACAGCATAAGAGGCCTGAGAGAGACCTCCGGGACACGGCTGCTGCTGCTGCTCGCGTGAGTGTTTGGGAGGACCGCTCCCTTTTCTGCCAACTCCATCCGGCCTAGGGGGCGGGGCCTGCACTCACTGCCACAGCATAAGAGGCCTGAGAGAGACCTCCGGGACACGGCTGCTGCTGCTGCTCGCGTGAGTGTTTGGGAGGACCGCTCCCTTTTCTGCCAACTCCATCCGGCCTAGGGGGCGGGGCCTGCACTCACTGCCACAGCATAAGAGGCCTGAGAGAGACCTCCGGGACACGGCTGCTGCTGCTGCTCGCGTGAGTGTTTGGGAGGACCGCTCCCTTTTCTGCCAACTCCATCCGGCCTAGGGGGCGGGGCCTGCACTCACTGCCACAGCATAAGAGGCCTGAGAGAGACCTCCGGGACACGGCTGCTGCTGCTGCTTGTGTGAGTGCTGGGAAGACCGCTCCCTTTTCTGCCAACTCCATCCGGCCTAGGGGGCGGGGCCTGCACTCACCGCCACAGCTTGAGGGCCTCCATCAAGGCCTCCGGGACATGGCTGCTGCTGCTGCTTGTGTTAGTGCTGGGAAGACCGCTCCGTCTCCTGCCAACTCCATCCGGCCTAGGGGGCGGGGCCTGCACTACCACTATAGTTTAGAGGCCTCAGCAGCTACCGGCAGCAATGGACAAAATGGTTTTAAATGTTTTAACCGCTTTTAATTTACAGCACCTTAAATGGTGGTTGTTGTTTTTTATAATATTATATTATTTCATTATTTTATTTTTGCTTGGGGTGGGATAAGCATTTAGTCAGCACTATTGTTTCTTGTTTGTTTTGTTTTGTTTTATTATTATTATTATTCTGTTAAATTATTATATAGTTTGTATTTTGCTTTTTAAGGGGAAGGGTCATGGCTGCCTGGGAGTGGGCCTCAGCCAATAGATTGGGTGGGGCAGGTTCCACAGGGGGGGATGTATTGGGCCACCCGATCTCAGTGATCACGGGCAGGAGGAGGAGTTATGCTAAGACCAGACCATGTCATTACCGAGGAGGCTGGTTTAGTCGTTGTTTGAGGACTATCCCTGCCTCCAGGTCTGGTCCTGACCGGAAGGATACAGTAATCAGCAAGGGAAACCCACATGACCTGAAAGTGTTGCTGTGCAATGCCAGGTCAATGATGAATAAAACCACTGCCATCCACGACCTGATTGTGGATGGAGGATTTGACCTGGCATGTGTGACAGAGACCTGGTTGGATGAAGCAGATGGGCCTGTCCTTGCCGCTGCTTGCCCACCAGGTTTCTCTTACGCACAGCAACCCAGGTCATGTGGGCGGGGAGGGGGGTTGCAGTGATTTTTAGGAAGTCATTAGTCTGCACCAGGCGTCCTATTGGGAAGACCCAGTTTTCTGAGTGCATGTTCTGGAAGCTGGGCAATAGGGGCAGTACAGGATTCCTACTGGTGTACCGACCTCCCCGCTGCACCAAGGATTCCCTGCCCGAGCTGCTTCAGGTCGTGGCGGATATGCTCCTGGAGACACCTAGCTTGGTTGTCCTGGGGGATTTTAACATCCATGCCAACACGACCTTACAAGGGGCCGCTCGGGACTTCGTGGAAAGCATGGCCTCCATGGGGCTGTCCCTGAATAAGTTTGGCCCAACTCATAGCCGTGGACATGCCTTAGACTTGGTGTTCACCTCTATGGATGTTGGTGATCTGACACTAACTAAAAGCGAAACAAAAGAAGTGCCATGGTCAGATCACTTCCTGGTGCAACTGGACTTCTCCGCAAGCCTTCCCCTCTGCAGGGAGGTGGGACCGATTCGGATGGTCCACCCCCGCCACTTAATGGATCCAATTGGCTTCCAGAGAGTGGTAGGGGATGCTTTATCCCAAGCTGATGGCCTTTCAGCTGATTCCCTGGTGGCACGCTGGAATGCGGAGTTAACCAGGGCTATTGACTGTCTGGCTCTGAAGCGCCCTCTCCGATTGCATGGAGCCCGGACAGCCCCGTGGTTTTCCCCGGAGCTGAGGGTGATGAAACAATCGTTGAGACGGCTAGAGCGCCGGTGGCGGAAAACTCATTCTGAATCAGACCGGACACGGGTTAGAGCTCAACGTCGAGCCTACCAAGTGGCAATGGCGACGGCGAAGAGGGCCTTCTTCGCCGCCTCCATTGCATCTGCAGAAAACAGCAGCAGGAGACTTTTTCAAGTGGTTCGCAATCTATCGGAACCACCTGTACCACCAGGGCCTGGTAGGGACCCCAAGATCTCCTGCAATGCTTTTGCAAAGTTTTTTGCAGATAAAATCGCTCAGATTCAGAAGGAGGTAGACTCCACCGTGGGAGCAGGGCCAGGGCGGGAGAGTGCTAGAGTTCTGTCTGGTCCTGTTACATGGGATCAATTCCAATCTGTTACCTCCGAGGATGTGGACAGGCTGCTTGGACAAGTGAAACCGACCACCTGTCTCCTTGATCCTTGCCCATCCTGGCTGATAAAAGCAAGCCGGGAAGGGCTGGGCGATGGGCTCTGCGGGGTGGTGAATGCTTCCCTCTGTGAGGGAGCCTTCCCAGACCCGCTGAAAGAGGCGGTCATTAAACCGCTTCTTAAAAAAACATCTTTAGACCCGGCCAATTTGGCCAACTATCGCCCAGTCTCAAATCTGCCATTCTTGGGCAAGGTGATTGAGCGGGTGGTTGCTGAACAACTCCAAGCACGCCTGGAGGAAACGGACCATTTGGATCCCTTCCAATCAGGATTCAGGCCTCACCATGGGACTGAAACTGCCTTGGTCGCGCTGGTTGATGATCTCCGGCGGGCTAGGGACAAAGGTGAGAGCTGTTTCCTAGTTCTGCTGGATCTCTCAGCGGCCTTTGACACCATCGACCATAACATCCTTCTGGACCGTCTAGAGGGGCTGGGAGCTGGGGGCACTGTCATACAGTGGTTCCGCTCCTTCCTCCTGGGCCGTGTCCAGAAAGTGGTGGTGGGGGATGAGTGTTCAGACCCCTGGGCTCTCACTTGTGGGGTGCCTCAGGGTTCTGTCCTCTCCCCCATGCTTTTTAATATCTATATGAAGCCGCTGGGAGAGATCATCAGGGGGTTTGGACTGGGTGTTCATCAGTATGCAGATGACACCCAGCTCTACCTCTCCTTTAAATCAGAACCAGTGAAGGCGGTGAAGGTCCTGTGTGAGTGCCTGGACGCGGTTGGAGGATGGATGGCGGCTAACAGATTGAGGTTGAATCCTGACAAGACAGAAGTACTGTTTTTGGGGGACAGGGAGCGGGTTGGTGTGGGGGATTCCCTGGTCTTGAATGGGGTAACTGTGCCCCTGAAGGACCAGGTGCACAGCCTGGGAGTCATTTTGGACTCACAGCTGTCCATGGAGGCGCAGGTTAACTCTGTGTCCAGGGCAGCTGTCTACCAGCTCCACCTGGTACGCAGGCTAAGACCCTACCTGCCCGCGAACTGTCTCGCCAGAGTGGTGCATGCTCTAGTTATCTCACGCTTGGACTACTGCAACGCGCTCTACGTGGGGCTACCTTTGAAGGTGACCCGGAAACTGCAATTAATCCAGAATGCAGCAGCTAGACTGGTGACTGGGAGTGGCCGCCGGGACCACATAACACCGGTTCTGAGAGATCTGCATTGGCTCCCAGTATGTTTCCGATCACGATTCAAAGTGTTGGTGCTGACCTTTAAAGACCTAAACGGCCTCGGTCCTGTATACCTGAAGGAGCGTCTCCACCCCCATCGTTCAGCCCGGACACTGAGATCCAGCGCCGAGGGCCTTCTGGCGGTTCCCTCATTGCGAGAAGTGAGGCTACAGGGAACCAGACAGAGGGCCTTCTCGGTAGTGGCGCCCGCCCTGTGGAACACCCTCCCATCAGATGTCAAAGAGATAAATAATTACCTGACATTCAGAAGACATCTTAAGGCAGCCCTGTTCAGGGAAGTTTTTAATATGTAACGCTGTACTGTTTTTAACACTGATTGGGAGCCGCCCAGAGTGGCTGGGGAAACTCAGCCAGATGGGCGGGGTATAAATAATAAATTATTATTATTATTATTATTATATCTCATTTCCAGATGGAGGATTTCCGCGAACTGGTACCCGAGGCAGCACAGATACCTGACCCCTTCCCAGACGACCTGTGGCAGATTGGATGAGAGAAGTAATGCAGGGAATATTTTTGGCATTAGCACCCTCCACTAGGCGCTCATATGCCAGAGCTTGATCATCCTTGGAGTGTTTCTGCGGCCGCTATGGCTCGGCCTCCAGACGTGCCTCTGACTCTGACATGCTAAAATTCTGGTTCCACCTAAAATGTAGAGGCTTGGCCATCAAAACATTACTGCTCTCCAAGGCAGCTATTTCATTATTCCGAAAATGTTTCCGGTGGCCTGACCCTTGTGCAAGCTTCCATGTCAAGAAGCTTCTCACGTGGTGGCATTGTATCATCCCTCCCCGCCAAGATGGCAGGAAGCCTATAACAGCAGATACCCTGAGGTTAATTTGGGATAAGTTGCCAGAGCTGGGCTGGTCGAACTTTGAAATGCACCTCTACCATGCAGCATTCTCCCTGGTCTTCTTTGGGGCTCTATGCATTGGTGAATGTATTGTCAGTAGCCCCTCCTCACCACACTCAGGGTTTAACAGACACTGATGTATGTTTCTTAGGGCTCCACCTAAAAATTAAGATTCATTCATCCAAACCGAGCAGTTGTGGAGGGGTAACACCACAACACTGGCCCCCTCTGAGCAGGATGGCCCCTGCCTGTGGCAAGACACGCACAGGTTCCTCTGCGTGTGTCCTAACCACTGGGATGCCTTCCTCATCCATGCAGACAAACGCCCTTGGATGTGCTGCCAGTTCACGGCAGTCTTACCTATGGCCATTGAGGCCTGTGGTGGCAATCCCAGGGAATTCTCAGGTCATTCCTTCCACATTGGTGCAGCTTCAACAGCAGCAGCCCAGGGTTGGGACTCTGCCAGTATCAAGGCTCTGGGCTGATGGTGTTCTGCGCCCTACAAGGGCTACATTCGTCCCCACACATTTTCATTTACTGTTTCCCTTTGACTTTTATTGCAGGTGTGCCCGGCACAAACATCTGGGTTGTGGGGCATAGCATTGTACCCTGGGCCACGATCCATGTCGCCTTGCACATTTGGGGAACTAACCTTGACATCCACCCTAATGCCAGCATACATTGGATAGGACAACGAGGCATGAATTGGGGTGCACTGATGCCCATGTTACGCAGAGCCGTCACTGCCCACAACCTGCCAGAGGCATTGATACTGCACCTGGGAGGAAATGACCTGATGGCGCAAAAAGGCATCAGCCTGGTTCTGTCTGCGAAGGCAGACCACGAAAATGCGCATGCCCTATGCCCAGCAACGACCATCCTCTGGTCCGACCTCCTTCCCTGTCAGTGCTGGAGAGGGGCAAATAAAGCTTCTCGCATCAATCATACAGTGCAAAAAATTCATAGGGCCATGTGTAACACAATGCACCAAATCAGCGGTGTCTCCATTCGCCACCCCAAAATTACAATGGACAATTCCGAACTGTTACGTGTGGATGGAGAACATTTGACTCCCATCCCCGGTAATGCGCTTTGGTTGTGCGATGTGCGTTAGGGCCTCAAGGACTGGTGACTGGCAGGGCACAGCCCTTCTCTTTAGGAGGGGGCTTTCAGCTGTAGGTATCTTGGTGCCTACAGTTTGGTGTCTTTTGTGGCAGTTCTAGGCCTTAGCAGGGTCCATTAAAGGGTGGATTGTGGGAGCCACTGGCCCTGGAGTGGCGTCATAAGGGCAAACTCACAGCTTTGGTGAAGTGGGAGGGTATGCTGTGTAAGTTCACATTTATACTCCCCTTCCACAATGCCTGACTGCCCTGCGCATCCTCAGCCCCTGTCAGGTATGAGAGGGATACCTTCGAAGGCCTAAGCCAAGGTCCCTACACCTGAAACTCAATAAAGTTGTGGCTTAATTTTAAACCCATCCATTGTGGTCATGTCTCATTCCTGGGGGGTAAGCTGCAGGGACAGGGTTTAGTGCGTGGGTTCGCAAAAGCTTTCTCCTTTTCATAGGAGAAATGTTACAGGGCATGGCCTGCAGGATCAGGCCATCTCAAAATCTGCTCTGAACATATGTCATCCTAATATCTACTCCAGATTATGCATTCCATTTAGGAGGTATCCAGGTTCAAAAGACATAGAATCATCCTCCAAAAGATCCTTTGAATTGTAGTCCAGTGAAACCAAATCAAATTTGCTGTTAGAAGACATCACAGCACTGCAGTTCCTAGAGTCTGCCAGGAAGAAAGTTTGCACTAAGGTTCTGATAGCAAATGATGATATGTGAATGTGTTTAAATATGTAATTCTATTAACAGATCATATTATTTTAAATAGCAATAGTAATTTATTTAAAAGACCAAAGCCTAAACAACCTACAAGCAACTGCAGGCTGCAAGACTGCCAGGTCCATCACATGACACTGAACTAAATCATATACGTGCCCAAAGTAAGGCGCTCCAGGTCACTGCCATCTGTATCACCCCCACCCTAACCAACGTGAGCCAGTTGAACAAGAATCATAGAGACTTTCAGTTGGAAGGGACCCAAATGTCATTTATTTGAGGGCTCCACATCCTTTCTCTCTCCTTTGAAGCAGCCAAGGAATGGAAGGGAGACATTTGGGTGCAGCAAGAAGAGTGGGACAATTAATGTGAAAGAAAAGCTTGTTTTAAACAACAGCAGAGGTAAAGGAGAGATGGGGAGACACTGAGGGTTTTAATAATACAGTGATACCTTGGGTTACATACGCTTCAGGTTACATATGCTTCAGGTTACAGACTCCGCTAACCCAGAAATATTACCTCGGGTTAAGAACTTTGCTTCAGGATGAGAACAGAAATCGTGCAGTGGCGGCACAGTGGCAGCAGGAGGCCCCATTAGCTAAAGTGGTGCTTCAGGTTAAGAACAGTTTCAGGTTAAGAACAGACCTCCAGAACAAGCTAAGTTCTTTACCCGAGGTACCACTGTAATAATGGGTGGTAGCAAGGACAATATCCCCTCACCTGGGGCCCTGGGTGGGCAGCCATTGCCTTATGGAGTGGCTGGGATGGGTTCAGGGAGGCTGCCAACTTCCAGGTGCATCCAGGAGAGGGCATGGCTGGCACAGTCCACTTCCAGCTGCATTGGACCCTCAGGTAAGGGAAGTTGGTGCCAGCTCAGCCAATCAGAGTCTGGGGTTTTGGGCTGGGAGTAGCCCACCCCCAGCCTTTTTAAGGGGGCAGCCAGGTGTCAGCTGCCCTCTTGGCAGATTGTCACAGGATTTTCCACCCACTCACCCAGTCTTTAGGGCCCCACCCAGAGGAAGAAAGTGGGCACTTTGCTTATGGACCTTGCACTGGTTAATTTGGTCTCCGTATTTCAGGGAGAGGGAGGAATTTTCTCCTGCAAGCAATCTGGCCAACTTGTAGGTTTTTGCCAACCTTGTAGCAACCATCATTACTTTGGTGGATTAAGCATTGGACTGCATCCTTAGTCACAAGGGCACCCCATTAAAGGGGTCCAGGAGGGTTGACTCTGCCCAGAAGTCCACCAGCGGACCAATGGGCCAATACATTTCTCCCACTGGCAGCCAGTCTGGGGTTGTGACATCCAATCCATTTTGCAGTTCACACTCCAGCACGGGTTTGACCCAGCTAGGTAGTTTGATCCTATCAGGTAGCAGGCAGGCTGCCTGATGCAAGATACATGCCCAATGCCTTAGTCAAACCTACTTTTTCCTGTGTTCAATAAAGTTGTGGCCTAATTCAACCCAATACCAGTCTCTTATGTCATTCTTATGACCCTTCTGTCACCTGCCATGTCCCTTATATGCCTGTTCTGGCAAATACCAGAGATGGGTACAACACAAATGTCCCTTCCTGTTCATATCACCCTCACTGTCAGAAAACAGGAATCATGAGTAAATCAGTCCCTTTCTGGAATTCCATGAAATTTCACACATGTCCTTTTACTTTATCCCCACCTCAGTTTTGCCACAATGTCCGTGGACCCAAGATGTTCTCAATCAGGCACAAAGCCGTTAACAATTACCTGTAGTACATCACATGCACATATGTTTGTCTTCCCAGCAATCTTGTGATGCTGGAACCTAATGATATTCCTGGATCCAGCCAAGTTTACGTGTTCAGTTTTGTAGTTTTCCTGGTGTTGGTATGTATGGTTTGAGATACCACCTTATTTTAATTGTATCTGTGGAAAAGTTGTCTGTGTGTTGGTTTGTTTTGTTTTACTTTTTTACTAATTTTTATCCTATATTTTATTCTGTGAACCACCCTGTCATCGTATGATGAAGGGGGGCTTATAAATCTAACAAATAATAATAAAATCATTCCAAATGAAGTAATCAGCTATTAAATCAATAGGAATTCATTTTTTATTTCCAAAGCACAGGTCAAAATTAACTGAAATAAATGCATTCAGGTATATAGAGCCCAAAGACTCTATATAATTTTGCCATATTATTTGAACCATAGTCTATATATGTAATTCTATTAACAGAGTATATTATTTTAAATAGTGAAATTCCAATTAAACTTTTTATTGCACTAGCCATAGGCCATGTCATCATTCAGAAGGAGAACAAAAAGAAAAACAACAAAAACCACGTTCCAGCTTGTCAACATCCTTCTTAAATTGTGGCACCCAGAATTGGACACAGTATTCCAGGTATGGTCTGACCAAGGCACTATTACTTCCCTTGATCTGGACACTCTACTTCTGTTGATGCAGACTGGAATAGTGTTAGCTTTTTTTCCTACTGCACACAATGTTGACACATTTAAGATTGTGGCCAACCAAGACCCCCAGATCCTTTTCACATGTACTGTTAGTAAACCAGATGTCCCTCATCTGGTTCTTTCTGCCTAAGTGGAGAACCTCACTTTTGTCCCTATTGGAATTCATTTTGTTAGCTTGAGCCCACTTCTCCAATCTGCTAAGGTCATTTTGAATTCTGATTCTGTCTTCTGTGGTATTAGCTACCCCTCTCTGTTTGGTGTCATCAGCAAATTCAATGAGTATCTGCTCAGATGGACAGGGTGTCAAGAATATAATGGAGGAGGAGGAGGAAGAGAATGACATCCCTATTTTTATCGGGGGAAAACGTTGGAGGGGGTTCACTACAAGCAGTCACATCGTGCTGCTTTTCCTTATAAATGCATGGAAGAAACCTATTTGCCATAGTTATATTTTGGACGAGGACTGCGTTAGCGGTGCAAAAAGTGGATTGGCCAAAGTATAGGAGACTGACTGAAATGGATATATAAAATGTGTATGAGACAGGAAAGAGTGTGCTGCTTTGAGATTTTGAGGAGCAGTATTGTTTTTCATTGCTTGACATTTTCAGTGGGAGGGCAGTGCCCCAATCGTGAGCTGGACTGCATTGCTCTTTATACTAGTTACTGGAGATCCCAGGTGGGAGAGGGCTATTGTGTACATGCCTTGTTTTTTGGGCTCCATGTAGGCATATGATTAGACAATCTGGGAGCAGAATTCTGAACTAGATGGACCTTTGGTGTGATCCAGCAGGGATCCACTTTTGTCCCTGACTTTTTAATCCCTCAGTGCATCTCCAGAGGTCTGTCAAAGATAAATTTACCCTGGTAGCTTACTGTTGTATGGCATATTTCCTGGAAAGGGAGCACAATAGCCCCACATCAGCTGCACTTGACTACTTTGTCCAGCACAGCCCTCTTAATAAGTATCTGAAGCCACTTCGCTCTTCTGTAGTCCTGCTTTGCATCCCTTTTCACATTAACACCCATTGTCAATGTCCTCATATGAAGGGAAACTCCCCTCAAGAGTAGAAATTCTATATTGGATGGATGGAAAGCTCTTTTATCTTCTCCTTTAAGCGACATTCCTATCTATTCTTTTCACAGAGCTTCCTGAAATCCAACAAGCATTATTTCCTGATCACACACAGTTTTGATATACTCTGTAAATTTGTTCCAGTCCTCGGTGAATCTCTGATCGCGTTGGTTTCGAATTTTTCCCGTTAATTTGTCCATTTCTGCATATTCCATCAGTTTCATTCTCCATTCTTCCCTCGGCATTTCTTCCTGTTTCCATTTTTGGGCCAACAGAATTCTGGCTGCTGTAACTGCATATCTAAATAACTTCACATCTTTCTTTTCAACATCATTCCCTAATATGCCTAGTAACAATGCTTCTGGTTTCTTAACAAAAGTATATCTCAACATTTTTTTCATCTCATTATAAATCATTTCCCAAAAGCATTTCACTTTCTTGCATTCCCACCACATGTGATAAAATGTTCCTTCTTTCTCTTGACATTTCCAACATTTATTACTAACTTTAAACATCTTTCCAAGTTTCACTGGAGTTATATACCATCTATATATCATTTTCATAACATTTTCTTTTATCGTAGTACATGCGGTGAATTTCATTCCCTCTTTCCATAATTTTATCCACTCCTCTAATTGTATGTTATAACCAAAATCTTTGGCCCATTGAGTCATTACCGTTTTTACTTCTTCATCTTTTGTATGCCATTCAAGTAATAATTTATACATTTTTGACAATATTTTTACATCACTATTCAAAATTTCTTGGTGAAACCTTGATTTTCTTTCCGAAAAACCTTTTTCTCGCATCTCTTTTTTAAACATTGCATTCAACTGGAAGTAATGCAGCCAATCATTCACCTTTTCTTTAACCTCTTCATATGGTTTCAAATTCAACTTATCTCTTTCTTTGATTATCAGATTTTCATATGTAATCCAATTCCCTGTCATATTGACTTTTTTCATACTCATTATCTCCAGTGGTGATAACCACATTGGAGTTTTAGGCTCTAATAGGTTTTTATACCTATTCCACACTTCAATTAACGTTCCTCTAAAAATATGGTTTTCAAAACCTTTATGCATTCTGTTCTTATCACACCATAAATACGCATGCCACCCAAATCTATTGTCATATCCTTCTAAATCCAATAATTCTGTGTTCTCTAATTTTATCCATTCTTTCAACCAGCAAAGACATGAAGCCTCATAATATAACTTTAAGTCTGGCAGGGCAAAGCCTCCTCTTTCTTTTGCATCTGTTAATATCTTAAATTTAATTCTTGGCTTTTTGCCCTGCCATATATATCTTGACACTGTTCTTTGCCATTCTCTAAATATTGTCACACCTTTAATTATTGGTATTGTTTGAAACAAAAACAACATTTTCGGTAGCACACTCATTTTTATCGTTGCAATTCTTCCCCATAACGATAATCTCATTCTTGCCCATACATCTAAGTCACGTTTGATCTTATTCCAGACTGGTACATAATTATTTTGAAATAAGTCAATATTTCTAGGAGTTAACGTAATTCCTAAATATTTTACTTTTTTTACCACATTCATTTCTGTTTGTTGCTGTATTTCTTCTATAATTTCTTGATCTAGGTTTTTGGCCATTATTTTAGTTTTTTTCCTATTTAGTTTAAAACCCGACACCTGACCAAAATGTTCAATTTCTTCTAACACCTCTTTAACACTCTGTATAGGATCTTCTATAGTTATAACCAAGTCATCGGCAAAGGCTTTAACCTTGTATTGATTACCACCCACTGTTACACCTTTTATATTTTCATTGTTTCTTATTGTTCTTAGGAAAACCTCCAGGACCGAGATGAATAACAGCGGAGATAACGGACATCCCTGTCTTGTACCCTTCGTTATGGCAATATTTTCTGTTATAACATTGTTCACAATTAGTTTTGCTCTCTGTTCTGAATATATTGCCTTTATACCACTCAAAAAGGATTGACCCACATCCATATATTCTAAATTCTTTAACATAAATTCCCAGAAAATATTATCAAAGGCCTTCTCAGCATCTACAAAAATCAACATAGCTTGTTTATCCTTCCCGCTGGACAGATATTCAATTATATTAATTACATTTCTTATATTATCTTTCATTTGTCTACCAGGAAGGAAACCCGCTTGATCTTTATGTATCATTTCATTTAACACCTTTTTCATCCTGTTTGCTAAAATATTTGCAAACATTTTATAATCATTATTCAATAATGAGATTGGCCTGTAATTTTTGACCTGCATTAAGTCCGAGTCTTGTTTGGGAATTAACGTTATGTATGCTTCTTTCCAAGTTTCAGGTATTTCTCCTTTTTCCAGTATCTTATTCATTACTTCTTTCAACAGTACAAGTAGGATGCTTTCTTCACACTCTCAAAGCTCTCAAGTTTCTCTTCTTGTTCAGCTGCATGAGCTTCCTGAGTCAATTCCTTGTCAGATTCAATGAATTTGTTTACTGTTAAGTCCAGAGTTGTAACATTTGTAGCCAAAACATCAATTTGGCCTTGTAACTTTCCCAAGAGAACAAAGACTCTGTCCAGTTCAGCTTGAATTTCCCCTTCTTCAGCCATTCTTGTAATGTCCCAAAACCCCCTCTAGAGGGATTTTGGTTACTTAGTGTTCTTTCCAGTTCAAATCCAAAAATCAAATTAGTTTGTAACAGTTCTTCCTTGTTTTCAACAAAATATAGTCAAATTGTAACAAGTATAGCCAGCAGAAGCAACAGAAACAAAGTTCTCTTTTTCCTTCTGACAGCTAATTTGACAGCTGTCAAACTCTTCCAATACCTTCAACAGGCTCTCTCGCGGATCACTCCCGGGTCCGGGGGGTGGTGGCACTTCAGCTCCCAAAATTAGCTCTTATCCTCCAGTAAAGTTTCTTCTAGTGCCAAATCGTGAAATTAATGTCTTTTGCCAAATGATAAAAGAAAAAATTCTCTCGACCTTAGTTAGCAGGTCCTTGCTTTAGATTATTTACAGGAGGAGGAGGCTGACTTCCTGTTTACACCTCCCCCGATCGTACCTAATTCACCGAAAAATTTTCTTTAAAAATCCAATTCCCGTACTACTCACGGGTTGTTATTTTGAAGTCCAAATCACAAGCAGAAGTCAGCGCTCTCCGGCCATGGCAGCGGGCTTCACTCCACAGGAGAAGCAGACGACTCACAGCACCGCACCTCTCATGCCGTCGGAGGGAATCCGCCATTAGCCGTTGGCGCTAACCCGGAAGTCCCCGATACAAAGTTATTTTGGCACCTGTTTCCACCACATCATTTTCCCATTGCACAGTGCATGATGATGGAGGCAAAGGTCACAGACAGGACACCACAGATTACTGAGACCGCAGAAGGTTAGACAGAGGGCATGATGTTCAGACAGCTGTGGCTTTGTCTGTGAGGGGGAGTGTGCTCTGCACCCCAAGGTCATGTGTGCAGGCAGACTGAGGCTGTCTGCGGGTAGGGAGCTTGCTCCGGACCCAGCAATCATCCCTACAGCCAAAGATCACCAGTGGCGAAGCAATGATTCTTCAACATCACCTTGCCACAACAATTTAATTGATTATAATAGATTTTATTGCATTAGCCGTGTGGCCATAGCATGATATACATAGAAATAACAACATAAAATGGGGGTGGGGAGGTAAAGGTAGATATCTTTTTTTTTATTATTATTAAATATTTATTAGCATTTTCAAGAATTAAACAAGAGCAAAAAATAAACAAAACAAAAGAAAGATACAAAAATACATAAACAACAAAAAAATAGAAAAAATAGAAAAAAAACACATAAAATTATTCATACTTATTGTTCTTAACCTTATTTCTCAGACCTCCTCACACCTCCCCTTCTTGTATTCCAATTTAAATTATCAGTTCAGCAAGTCCTTAACTTATTTCTTTACCTTAATTTATACATTTATTCTAACATACCATTATTTTACTTTGCTTCTTTTTTCCATTTCCTCCATTTATTTTTTACAATCTTATTTTCAATTAATTTAAAAAAGAAGAAACCAATTTTACCTTATTAAAGACACACATCAATACTTATACCTCATTAATTGTTCTTAAACCTTTTTCCTAAAGTCGACCAAAATTTCCCTTCCACGATTTACCCAATTTCCTTACCACTAATTAAAAATGAAAAGAAAAACAAATTATCCTTATGTACCCTTTGGATTCCCAACCTCCACCCGCCCTTTTCCCCGGTTCCAGTCCCCAACCAATGTCCATCAGTCTTTATGTTATTTATTTAGCCTGGAGACCTCACGTCCGAGGCCCTTTTATCTCTCTCAGTTCCTTTCTGCCGGTCTCTTTGGTGGTCCTTAATGTTAAACCCCAAGTCTCGGAGGGGCTCCGGCCCAGCAGAATCCTTGTTGCTTCCAGCCAGTCTTCCATACTTGAACGCAAAGCCTATGGGGGGCTCCAACTCTTGTTTCAAATTTCTTACAGATCCAGATGTCCCCAAGGCTCCAGCTTTCACCTTCCGCAGATTTATAATCTCCCATTCAGACCAGGCTTTCCACATCCAATTTTTATTGTCCTTTTTTATCATCATGTCAGGCCTCATATTGTAACTCTCCTTTAACTCCTGCACATCTCCTGCTTCTCCTTCATTTTCTTCAAAGACAGCACCTTGCTCCATCATTTGAACGTGTCCATCTGAACGTGTCCAGAGGAGGGCAACCAAAATGGTCAAAGGCCTGGAAACGATGCCTTATGAGGAACGGCTAAGGGAGCTGGGCATGTTTAGCCTGGAGAAGAGGAGGTTAAGGGGTGATATGATAGCCATGTTCAAATATATAAAAGGATGTCACATAGAGGAGGGAGAAAGGTTGTTTTCTGCTGCTCCAGAGAAGCGGACACGGAGCAATGGATCCAAACTACAAGAAAGAAGATTCCACCTAAACATTAGGAAGAACTTCCTGACAGTAAGAGCTGTTCGACAGTGGAATTTGCTGCCAAGGAGTGTGGTGGAGTCTCCTTCTTTGGAGGTCTTTAAGCAGAGGCTTGACAACCATATGTCAGGAGTGCTCTGATGGTGTTTCCTGCTTGGCAGGGGGTTGGACTCGATGGCCCTTGTGGTCTCTTCCAACTCTATGATTCTATGATTCTATGATTCTATGATTCTATGATTTCTGCACTTTCAGTTTCATTTACTTGTTCAGTTAAGTAGGCTTCCTGTTTCAAGTCCTTATCAGGCTCAAAACTGTTGTTCACTGTCCAGTGTAGTAGTGATATCTTTGTAGACATAACATTGTATTCATCTTTCAAGTTTCCCAAGAGAGCGAATGTTCTATCCAGTTCTGCTTGAAATTTACGTACTCCAGCCATTTTTGTAATGTAGTATCCCTATTACCCCTCTAGGGGGATTTTAGTTCCTTAATATTCCTTTCAGCTCAAAACCAAAAGTCCAGTTAATTTGTATCAGCCCTCGTTATTTTCAAATAAAACAACAAAAACAGCAGAAACAATGTTCTCTTTTTCCAGCTGGCAACTAGCTGACTCGCAGCTCTCTTGACAGCTGTCAAAATCTTCCATGCAACAGACTTTCTCTTAGGACATTCCCGGGTCTCGGGGGGGGGTGAAATTTCAGTCCCCAAATTCTTTTTATCCTCCAGTAAATCCTTATAGTGTCAAAACCGTGAAATCAAGATCTTTTCACTAAAAAACAGGTTCTCTCGACCTTAGTTGCCCAGTCCTTTGCTTTAAATTGTTTACAAAGAGGGGGGGGTGACTTCCTTTTTAGCCCCTTCCCGCTCGTTCCAAATCCAGAATTAAGTTTTTTAACGTTCCAATCTCCGTATTACTCACGGGTTTATATTTTAGAGTCCAGTCGGTCTTGGAAGAAGTTGGCGCTCTCTGTCTATGGCTTGCGGCTTCACTCCGTAGGCGAGGGAGTACTCTCAGCACCACGCCTCACCCTGCCTCCGTTCCGAAGCCTTTAAAAAGGCTCCGGCGCGGATTGGGGGGGCGCAAATGGTGCCCGCCGAGTCTCTGTGTTCACAGGCATCCGCGCCTGTGATTTTAAGGGTCCCCGCTTCGCCGCAGCGGCCAGACCCAGACGCTACGGAGCCGATTCCCTCCGGAGCTCGGAGGGAACCCGCCATTAAACAATGGCGCCAACCCGGAAGTGGTAAAGGTAGATATCGTCCTGGGCAAATACTTACAGGGAAAAAAGAAAAAGAAAAAAAAGGAGAGAGATAACAGAAGCGACAAGGGATTTAAAACATTGAGAGACCGATAATACAAAAAGACAAAAAACTGCTGAGGGTGGAGGAGGATCGTTAAAGGGGTCCTTCAGCTCCTCAGATTTGTCCTAGCTCCGTTGACCTTGTACAATAAAGCTACTTGGAACTTCGTTCGATTGTGCAGCGTAACGACTGCAGCTGTGGTGTTAAAAAAGAAGTTAGTGCCGCTTTCCTCTTCATCACACTGAGCAGGAAGTTAGCTGTCATCTCGGTAATCCAACAATCAGAATCCTGCAAAAAAAGGGACACTATCCAAGGCTGGATTGGGAGATGAAGCTTGTTCATGAGAGGAGTTAAAAACCGAGATCTTTCATCTGTCCAGTTGGGACAGAAGAGCATTACATGTTCCATAGTCTCCAGAGCCGTGTCATTACAGGTGCATGTTCTGTTTGCGATGGGGACTCTGGAATAACGACCCGACAGAATTGCTGTAGGAAAACAGTTGAGACGGGCACAGGTAAAGGCCCTTCGCTTAGCCTCCGAAGAAATTGTGAAGCAGTATAGAGGGATCCCTTCAGGGGGAGGAATAGCTAGGGCTAGGCCTGAACACGGCCCTCTTGCATCGGCAGCTGTGTTAGAGAAGTCAAGTTGCTGTAGCTTCTTTTTAATTGAAGGTAGGGCCGCCGGACTGATACACTCTAATTTAAGAACAGTTTTGCAATTCAGATTGGAAAGAGAGCGGAGTTTGAGGTTAATTGTAGTTTTCCAAGGGGAATTATGAATATCTCTTAGGATCAGATTGGAAAAACCACCTCTAATTCGAGCATCCGATGCTAGTAGATGGGAGCTATAGGAAATGGCTCGACTCCATGCTCGTTTTACAATTGAGGGCTGGGCGAACTCAAGTCGTAGGGCTGCACCTGAGACGCATCTTGGGACACCGGAAAGAGATCTCAGGAACATATGAAGTGGGCGATGCAAGTTACCTGATATTGCTGTAGTCCATACTTCACAGCCATATAATAATTTAGGAACAACTTTGGCATTGAATATTTGAATTGCTGCTGGAAGGTGTTTGCCGCCCTTCTGGTGGTAAAATCGGACAATGGCATTGGAGGTCGTGGTTGCGGCGAGAAAGGCAGATTGTAGATGGGTGGTCCAGGAGAGATTATAAGTGAATATTAAGCCTAGATATTTAAAGGCTTTTACCTTTTCTACGTAGCCACCTGTGATCTTAAGCGGCTCCAGCTTGAGTTTGCGGGAACGAGTGAAGTGAAGGACTTTCGATTTTTTATAATTAATATTAAGAGCTTCCGCCTTACAATAGGCGATAAATGCATTAACTGCATTTGCCAGGTCCGCAGCTGTTCTGGATAAGATGACGGCATCATCTGCATAGAAAAGGGAGGCAATGGGGTGACCTGCTAAGTGAGGAGGATACTTAGTTGCTAGCTTCAAAAGGGAAATTGCATCATGAAGATAGAGATTAAACAGTAAAGGGGCCAAGAGACAACCTTGTCGGACGCCCTTGGCCGTTGGGAATGGAGTGGTAAGGGAGCCGTTGGGACCACTTCGGACGCAAGCTGTGGTGTTTGAATAAAGGGAAATAATTAGGGAGAGGAGGTGCGGATCAATTCCCAGATGGGCAAGTTTGGACCATAATCTCTGCCTAGGAATGGAATCAAAGGCGGCCTCCAGGTCCATGAAAGCGGCGAATAGGTGGCCTTGCCTTGGTGTGGAGTATTTACTGGCAAGGGGATAAAGAGTTAGACAGTGGTCCATGGTTGATGCTGACTTTCGGAAGTCAATCTGTTCTAGCGGTAGAATGTTCCTCTCCTGGACCCATGAAAGAAGTTCTTCCAGTAAAACAGCGGCAAATATTTTCCCCAGGATAGATAATAAACTGATGGGGCGATAGTTCCTAGGGATGTTTGGCTGGCCGCCTTTGAAGATCGGAACTATTATAGCTTCTCTCCAGGAGTCGGGGATGTCTAGGGCGGAGGAGATAATTTAATTGATTATGAACAAAGGAAAATTAAACTCATATCCCATATTATGATGAGCCATCTCTCTCTCTGAAACTGTTGCTGGCATTTCTCTCTCCGAAACTGTTTTTGAGCTATGTACCCAGCCAGGGATCTGGCTGAGGATTTGCAACCACTATGCTTACTAAAATGCCTCAGTAAAGCACATCTGCTGATGAAATGAGGTATTCATGTGATTCATTGGCTGCCAACCCTGCTGAGTTGCTCTGCTGAACTGTTTATATGCCCTGAAGTCTGAGAGTGCAGGCATGCATACCAGGAAAGTCCTGGGGGCGTCAGGATGGTAAAACATACAATAATATACAAATGTGTATATTTTTTCTTATTCTTTAATCTTATCCTAATGCACTTATAATTGTCAATAACCTAATATATTCTGTGTAAACTCATTCCAAATATCATTGAATTCATCCAAAGAAAATCTGCACCTATACAGTAAGTTTTCCGTTCATATGTTACCAATGTTGTCATGTTGTCTAGCGATTGAGTAAAGGGAATTAAATCTCTATTCTTCCAATTCATCAGTATCAGTCTCTTGGCCACCATTAGGGTGTAGAGAATCCATTTTTGCTTTCTTGTTTTCAATTTCCATACAATGGGTATATAGTTCAAGAGCATAGTCGCTTCTGAAAATCTTAATTTTTTGAGTAGTGTCTTTGGGAGAAAGTGCTTGGGTCTAGCACTTTCTCCCAAAATGTAGTAAGTGTAGGACACAGTAAAAGCATGTGTTTCAAAGAAGAATTGTCAATCATACATTTCCAACCAAGAGATACATTAGATAATCTTTTCTTATACAAATGCAAGGGAGACCAATAGATTCTAAGAAGGATTTTCTGTTGTATAATTCTTAGATTAAGATCCATTGATATGATACTGAAGCCAATAAATTTTCCCACTATCTAGGTAATACTGATCATTTCAATTCTTTATTCCAATCATTTCTTAAACTCTGCATATCAAACTGAGTTTCAAATTAATTATCCAATTGCTCCAAATTTCAAGTGTCTCAGATGCTGTCAAGGTAGTCAGACCAAACGAAGTTACTAAAATATGTTGTAGCTGCAAGTATTACCATTGGACCACCTCTGATAGATGATATTTGATGTATGTATTGTATGTATAGAAGTCTTCCTCATCTATCAGTTGGTACAAGGTCAATTCACATGTTATCATAGTTTTTCCATATTACCCCCCCCCCCCGATTATTAAAGTAGGATTTAGTATGTGAAAATGATTTTATTTTTATTAGCTAATAAATTCCATATCTTTCTAATTGACATAATTGTTTCAAGATTTGAAGGAACTTCAAATATTTTGATCCTAATACTATCCACCCAACCAAAAGTGTTATACAGTGGTCCCTCGGGTTACATACACTTCAGGTTACATATGCTTCAGGTTACAGACTCCGCTAACCCAGAAATAGTACCTTGGGTACTTTGCTTCAGGATGAGAACAGAAATTGTGCTGTGGTGGTGTGGCGGCAGCAGGAGGCCCCATTAGCTACAGTGGTGCTTCACAACAGTTTCAGGATAAGAACGGACCTCTGGAATGAATTAAGTACTTAACCCGAGGTACCACTGTATATGTATATTCTAAGACTGCCCAACTGAGAAGATTACAGCCATCAGCAGGTCTCCAATATTTGATGCTGGTCAATAAATAAGCACAAATGTATAATTCCAGTCTTGGAATTCCAGATCCACCTTCCTTAATTTGTAATTGCATGCCTTATTTTCTGGGCTTCTTGTAGGAATATGGTTAAGTACTCTGGCACCAGGATAGTGAATTAGATATGTCCTTGGTGTGATGCAGCAGGGATCGTCTTCTGTTCCTGACTCCTGAATCCCGTGATTGTAAGCCAATCAGATTTCTTTGAAATATGGACTGGAATATATATTTCCTAAATCAATAAGATAACTCATAATTACCCATTGTTTTTCATTCTAAAAACAGTGCCACCACTGCCACCAAATATTCTTAATTTGATAAATGCAGACACACAACACAGTTTTTATTTGTTTCACCAATTTATTTTGATTATGAACAAAAGAATTTTTTACACATATCCCATGTTTTCATGAGCCAAAGCCCCACATTTCTACTTTAGTTTTCTATTCCCTGCATCCCATTCACCAAATAGAAGCCTCAGGAGTCCTGTGAATACCAGTTGCTCTGGACTCCCATGTTCAGAGAAGCAACCACCACTTCCACTGTTGCAGAAAATAGTGGAATCCAAAAGGAAGAAGACATTGCTCTCTCCTAACTATGCTTAAAAGCTGAGTTGCTTTGGTGAAACCACAGTTTCACCGCATCGTGCTAGTGTTATCATGCCTGAAAAGTACTTGTTAAGTGCTGATGTCTTGGCCAATTTACAAAAATTTGGTGTTGCACAGCCTTTGACGACCTTATCAGGAACTTCACTGTTGTCTAGTAAAGAAAAAGAGACAAGGTCAGATGAGCATCTTGGGAGCAACCAGTATCTGTGTGTGTGTGTGTGTGCAAAAGAAAAAAATAGGAGCACCTTAATTTTTAATAACTCTGTTGAGCAAGTATAGAAAGAATCTGAAATCACCACATGAAATGAATATGAGAGAGGTGTTTAAAAGTTAGAAAGAAAAAAGTCTATTTTTTTCTTCTTCGGGGCAAGGGTTCATCTTCATTGATACTGCTTTCCAGATCAGGTCTCCATGGCTAATTTTACTTCTTTTAAAGACTGGTGAAAACTCTCTTTTAATAAACTTTTACATGTAATTTAACAAACAGACTATTTCTCTCACCTTCTCAAACCCCCACCCCATAAATATACATACCCATCTATATATACACAAAGCAAATGGGATTTGAGGTGAGTTATGTTTTCAGGAAAAAAGAAACTTTTCCTCAAATGCACAAATAACCTATTTTCTGGAAGGAAGCCACAAACAGAATGAAATAGTAAAACACACACACACCATTCCCCCCCCCCACTCATTGCAAGGCAGTTCTACTTACCATGAACAAGAACAAATTCAATGCACCGAGTCTCCTCGTTGTGACACTCAATGAAATTTGAACCCTCAGAGACTTCTGATTCAGCTACACCAAGGTTTGGGCACACCAGCCCATTCAACATCCTCGCTGGCACTGCCAGAAGTAAATAATAAAGTCAAGACATGATTCCAGCCCATTTATCTTTATTCTAATTCCTAGGCTTCAGTTCTCTAAACTTGTGAGAGGTTTGCAACATCTCTACTTCATTCTGTTTCTGCAATTAATGATGTTGATGTTGCAGATAGTTAGATCTGAGATGAGCAGACAAGCAGTAGTATTTTTAAGGGAGTGAGTTGGGGAGTTTAATGTTGTGCATGTGACTTATTGGCCACTGTTATTTTTGGTGCTTGGTTTATTATGTATAGTGTTCAATCACTAATTACATATACTTACGTAGTGCTTATTAGTATGAAATAGGTATATAATCTTGTTTAAGTATAATATGTTGTATACTTTGTTATTATGATGGAAACACTCCTCTGATTAAGGTTACTATGTAAAGTTTTTAAACAATAAATGAATGAATAAATAAATAAATAAATAAAGCCTTGGTGTGTATTTGTTTATTTATTAATGATTATTATATATCACTTAATACTAAAAAGAGGCTCCTGTTGTTGTTTAGTCGTGTCCGACTCTTTGTGACCCCATGGACCATTGCAAGCCAGGCTTGGAAACTACAATAAAATTTAATTTTATACCTAAATGCATTAGAATGCAATAAAATATAAAATCTCAAAAACAAAAACATCAGCATATATTGAAGTGTCTTTATAGTGAAGGAACCCTTCTGTCTTCAGTGCTCCAATAATATTCTTAATAAATAATAATAATAATAATAATAACAACAACAAAAACAACTTTATTATTATTTCATTATCTACACCCTGCCCATCTGGCTCAGTTCCCCCAGCAACTCTGGACAGTTTACAGCATTTATAAAGCATCTCCTATCTTACAAAATGCTACACATCACACTAAGATTCTGCCTCTAATATCCGCAAACTATAATGTTATTACCTCCGCAGTTCTGCCCCATCAAGATCAGTCCCAGGGTGAGCTGGGCTTTCAGAAAGCAATGGGGGGGGGGCATGCTTTGTACACTTGTTGAGTGATGAAAACTAAGTTTCAATCTAAAATTTTATTTTTTTTTCTCATGGGCAAGTAGGGTTTCAGCCTGCATACCAGTTGGAGCTGGTAGACAGTTGCTCTGGACACAAAATTGACCTGCACCTCCATGGACAGCTGTGAGTCCAAAATGTCTCCCAGGCTGCGCACCTGGTCCTTCAGAGGCACAGTTACCCCATTCAGGACCAGGGAATTCTCCACACCCACCCGCCCCCTGTCCCCCAAGAACAGTACTTCTGTCTTGTAAGGATTCATCTTCAATCTGTTAGCCGCCATCCATCCTCCAACCGCCTCCAGACACCCATACAGGGCCTTCACCACCTACACTGGTTCCAATTTAAAAGAGAGGTAGAGCTGGGTATCATCCGCATATTGATGAACACCCAACCCGAACACCCTGATGATCTCTCCCAGTGGCTTCATGTAGATGTTACAAAGCATGGGGGAGGGGATGGAACCCTGAGGCACCTCACAAGTGAGAAACCAAGGAGAGAAAAGAAACAGTCCACTAACTGAGACATGAAATATAGCAATGGGAGGAACTTAGGGCTACCATATGCCCATATTTTCCTATATGTATGCCAAGTAGGGTGATTTTTGTTTTAAAAAATGCTTTTAAAATCCCCTCCAAAACCCAAAAACTTATTTTTGTTCCCAAATATTTTTGTTCTCAAATAGAGCTCAACAACTTTGCCCCAGCAGTGTGACTTTTGTTGTTCTCCAGTTAGATGGCATCCAGCAGCAATAGATAGTTTCACTAACTACCTCTGCAGTTCTGCCCCTCCAAGATGAGTCCCAGAGTGAGCAAGAGGGGGCATGTGTTCTTATCTCTCTCTCTGTTTCCCCAATTTATCTGGGGGTGTTCTCTTCCACACACCCAGTGGTCCTTTGAATCTCTTGGGGAGAAAGTGCTTCTCCATGACATACAGATGGTGATGCTGATTCCAAGAATTTTTCATACAAACTAGGTTAGGGCATGTACTAAACACCTCCAAGGAGTTATTGAGGCCCCACTGGGAGCTCAATATTTACTTATTTATTTATTAGGAATTAAATTTGTATACTGCCCTTCATCCAAAAATCACAGGGCAGTTCACTACATATTTTTTTGACATACCGTATATCAAAATGCTGTCCCTCATTACTGGCAAGGGAACATTGCACTGGCACCCAATCAAGTGATACAAGTTTTTTACCTGATGTCATCTAATTTTCTTAATCCTTTGTACACTTGTTGAGTGATCAAAACTAAGTTTAAATCTAAAATTTTAATTTTTTATCTCATCCCGTTTTTGAGTTATGAGGGTTTGAAATTTCAAAAAGAGAGAGAAATTTGACCTTGCCAGAGTACACAAAGGCCTTAAAAGCTCAGCCCAGCATTGAGATACGTCAAAACTAAAAGCACCAATCCCTTCAGATCCTGAGCTTCATGATATGTCACATGATGGAATTACTCTAATTCAAAAATCTAAGTTACCAAATTTTCCATTTTAAAAAAAGGATTAAAAAAATAATATGATTTAAAAATTCCAAAAATATATTGATTATTTCATATTTCAAAGAGCCACCTGCAAATTTCACATTTTTCAAAATATATTTTGTACATAAACGTCTGCCTTATTGGATTCTATTTGGGATAAATGGGTCTTCTTGGAGTACAATATAACAGAATAAACAAGATCTCAACTATAATATTAGTAGCTTCTGGCATTTCTTTAGAAAGTTATTCAATTAAAAGGTGTCTGAAAAGCTAGTTAGGCTTTTCTTTTTAAAATGTGTTAAATGAGGTAAAAAAGTTGGATCACTTGATATTGAATGACCCAGGAATGAATCTTGGACTGGAATAGTATTGCTTGTCTTAGAGTAACAAGAAAAGAAATTTGAAAGCTCAATGCTATTTATCTTTGGCAATAGATAGGTAGAGAGATGATGATAGATAGATGATAGATAGATAGATAGGTAGGTAGGTAGGTAGGTAGGTAGATGATAGATAGATGATAGATAGATGATAGATAGATAGATAGATGATAGATAGATAGATAGATGATAGATAGATAGATGATAGATAGATAGATAGATAGATAGATAGATAGATGATAGATACTTACTGCCAAGTACTTTCATGTTGCACAAAAGTATTTTACAGCAATCGTGGATACGCTGGATGAATTTTCTTTCTACTGAAGAGAAGGAGTATTTTGCTGAGATGCAATCTTTAGAACAACCCTTATTCGTGTCGATCTCATTAGAGCCATCTGTTAGAGAGAATTGAAGGAATAGCAAGTTATGCAAAAATTCAAATTGATGAACGTACAAATATAAACACATTGGGCAAATGGGTGATTTAAGAGAAAATACCTGGCAACAACTGAATTCAGCAAACTAATCCATAAAGTAGTTTCTTTGAAGTATAATTTCTTCTGCAATACCATGTGAATATTCTAGGATAGTTCCTTAACAACTTGCACATAAATGGGGCTAGATGGACTTGCTTTTCTGCCCATACAAAAGAGCCTAGAATAGTTTGATGCACCACCCATCTCTACCTGATATGGAACTAGCTGATCCAGGGGCCAGACTCATGAAGCTTCCTTATATTATGTACTATATTTCTGAGAGACGGGAGAAGATGGTTTTTCACCTGTTTCCTCTAATTTTCTGATCTCTTAAACTCACTTCTCTCTGGCTATCTCAATACAAGAAATCTTTTTGCACACAACCTTCTATGGGGAAAAGCAGTTATATCTGTCTGAGTATGTTTTTCCCCTTTTTCCTTTTTAAAAAATGATTTCTGTGGCTTCGTTTGTCATCAGAGTATTTCAGCATTTGATGCTATGTGCTGTTACTATATGTAGCAGGCCTATTTGGCATCAGCTAATAGTGCAACTAGATAAATAGGTTCCGCTCTGGCGGGAAGGTAAACGGCGTTTCCGTGCGCTGCTCTGGTTTGCCAGAAGTGGCTTAGTCATGCTGACCACATGACCCAGAAGCTGTAAGCCAGCTCCCTTGGCCAATAAAGTGAGATGAGCACCGCAACCCCAGAGTTGTCCGCGACTGGACCTGGATCAGGTAAATTCATTCTGATTGGTCTGAGAATCTCCATTCACCCCTTCCTCCTTTTCAGGAGTGTTGTTTGCATCCCAGTGTGACAGTGGATAGACTGCGCCTCTGGTCATTGCCTACTCTGGCCCATGCAGCGTCCCAAATCTTGCAGACATGCCTGTGCAAGAAAAAACTCAAAAGTACATGAGAGTGTAAAGCAGGGGTTGTCAACCTGGTCCCTACTACCCACTAGTGGCCATTTCAGAATTCTAGGTGGGCAGTAGGGGGTTCTACAGCACAAACTGAATCCTCCTTCCATTGAGCACTGGTGGGTGGTAAGGAAATTTTACCATCAAGAAAGATGGGCGGTAGTGGGCGGTAGGTATGACTACCCTGGGGTAAAGTGAAGTGACTTCCGGTTTCCCACAAGATGGAACATGGCATGAGCTCAGAAGGGCTCGATCGCTAATGGGCTTTGAGGGGGGAGACGCGAAGGCTATGCATCCCCCCAACCCCCAAGAGGGAGTCTTGGGGTCAGCATAGAAGCGTTGTTGTCAAAGAGGAGTTTCCCGGTCTCTTCGTCTCTTTGTAAGGAGAGAGGAAAGGGGGATGGTCCCGAAGCAAGAGAGTAGCAGCCCATGATGCCGGTTCTAAGAAGCAGGAAATCTCCATATCCCCATAGTTTAACAGAGCAGAAAAGGGAAATCTTACAAATGAAATTTAAAATTGAATAAATAAATCTGCCATGAAGAAAGGGGTAAAAAGAAAGTCCCCTCTTATTTGGTAAAACATACTCTGCCTTGAGTATTATATGCACCCAATGATAATAAAGCTGATTTCTATAAACACCTGGAAGAAACAGTGTTAGACTACATGGAGGAGAAAATAATTCTCCTAGGAGATCTGAATGGAGTTGTTTCGAACATGATAGAACTCAGAGAAGTGTAGATAATAAAACAGGACGATTATCTCAAACTTTTTTTCCAGTTAATAGAAATTTAGTAGATGCTTGGAGGTTTAAACATCCAAGGGCAAAGGAATTCCCATATTATTCTGAGCCAAACCAGTCTGCCAGCAGGCAAGATGGAATTTGGATCTCAAAAGAATTAACATTTGAAAGAAAATTTGAAATTGATCCAAAGTCCCTATCAGATCACAATTCAGTGTCCTTATTCCTGAAGGGGAAAGAAAGAGGGCAGAAAAAATAGAGGATGAATGAAGCATTACTTATTGATGAAGGAATAATTTGGAAAGCTAAGAAAGCTTTCTAAGAATTCTTCAGATTTGATGTGGGAAAGACTATGGACAAAAACAATTAAATTCACTGCATGTATGGCATTAAAAGAAAATTTAATGAAGATGATGTATTGCTGGTATTTGACGCTGACTAAACTTGCTAAAATTTAGAAGATAAGGTATGTTGGAAATATAAGGAGAAGGAAGAGAATTTCTTTCATATGTGGTGGACGTGTCCTAAGATTATGTGGTGGACGTGTTCTAAGCCTACTGGGATATGATATATAATGAACTGAAAAAGATTTTCAAAAATACCTTTAGTAAAAAGCTATATGAAGGAACATTGTAAACATTTGAAAACACTTGCAGGGTTGATTTAAAATTTTGATAGGTTATGATTTGATACCTGTTTATAAAAATTAGATGTAAGTCTTTTAAGTATGGAGATAAGATAAACAGGGTGATTTAGAAATGCTAAGATAAAAGTGATACCACATGGAAGTCAGGGAGAGGGACAGGAGGAAGTCAAAGCTCAGAGCAAAGATGTATCTGATAAAGAAATTTTATCTGGTTGTTATAAAGGGGGGAAAGAAAATAATAATAATAATAAATATTATATTTTAAATATTAAAAAATAGAAGAATTCTTCAAATTTAATATAAACAAAAGAACTAATATTAAGACTGTTATAGGATATTGAATAAATGGCTGTTTTAGGAGGGGCAGTCAACTAAGTAAAACTGAGGACTGAGGTAAGAAGGGGAGGGAAGTCAAACAGAAATGGATTACAAATGAATCGAATCAATCAATCAATCAATATGTATTTTTGTTCTTTTCCCCCAGTATGTTTTAAAAATATATGTTTAATTACAGGAAAACCAAGTTGTTACAATGTGATTTCATGAATGTATGTCTAAAGCAACCAATAAAAATGAATTACAAAAGAGAGAGAGAGAGAGAGAGAGAGAGAGAGAGTAAAGTGAAGTGACCAATGGACCCAAGTCACAGCAGTCTGCTTTGCTTTCAGTGGAAAACATTGCAGGACACAAGGGAAGAAGACAACAAATGATGAAGGAGGAGATTGGGTGGTCTGTGTGGGCAGAACACAGTAGGAGGACAAGGAAAATGCTTGTCTGTTGCTTGGTTAACCCTGCGAATGAAAGAGGCAAGTGTGGAGGGGAACTGTCCATACCATCTCAGTAAACAAGGACCAAGTAAGATGAACAAAGTGATGAAGCAAAATTGCAAGCCCAAGGGGACTTTTTACAGGACAGATTATATACTACTAAGTAGCTGGCTGCAAGATGTGGCTAATGGATATCCTTACTGGCATGCTGGACTTGTTCCAGGTGTTATAGGTTTGGTAGTCACCTTCTATGCAACCTTCTATTTCACCACTTTGTGCAGCAGAAGAATCATTGGGCTGGATTCTTGGTGGGAATGGGAGGTGAAGCCCCACCCTGTCAGATGGGATCCCTCTCAGGGATCTTGGAAGAATGCATTCCTTGTCCATACATCCAGCTCAGGGATTCAGGGCACAGAGCACCCCTTGCCAGTGTCTACTTGAGGTTCACAGGATGCTCTTCATGCTGTTGATGGACGCTAATATTGGTCATCCCCAATAGTCTACCATTCAGTAGGCGGAATGGTTACATGCCCAGTGTCTGTGTCAAAGCTGTTTATCCCTGTAATCAATAAAGTTGTGGACTAATCTGAACCCAACACATGTCTCCTTGTGTGCATTCACTTGCTGCACACTTTATTGCTACATCAATGTGCCTGCACCAAAAAAGATTAGACTCTGATTTGGTTGCTTTCTAAGCAGTTGGGAATTATCATTCACCGAGGGATTGTCATTTAGGAGTTAAGGGGGAGTTATGAGACAAATGCCAGAAAAAGATGAGGCCTGCATATTTGTGCACAGTTTGTTCACAGTAAGCAGCTGGTAAAAGTCAGGAGAAGGTTACCAGTGGCTCTGTGGATCTATGAGGCTTCCCTGAGTCAAAATATGAGAGAGTGAGAGAGGTTCCACACTCTATTGGTTAATGATATGGAAATGGGCCATCTCAGTGGCTCCTTGCAGACTCTGGAACTCGCTGAGAGAGAGGGGGGGGAGTCTAGATTAGACTCTCAAGAATCTAGACTAGAATCTAGACTAGATCCCACCTTGTTGTCATTTTACAAGTGGGTCTCAACATGTTTTTGGAGAATGACTGCTTTTACTGAAAGGGTTGGGGTTGTGTTGTTTTTATTGTAATTATTGGTACATTTTAAACAGATTTTTAATATAGTTTTAATTCTAATATTTAATTGTTGAAAAAGTTGAGTTCCTCAAGGTTGGTGAGATCAGCATTCTGTTGTCACACTAGATACACCAGAGACCAAAGGATGCACCCACAAACATAGATTTAATATGACAGATAGGCTTCATACTCACTTAAATTGGTTTCAGTACGCTGATAAAAGCAACTTCCTCCTTCTCCTATTTTGATATTACAGCTTTTCAATTGGGTTATTGCACATTGCAGTTCCCCTGCAGAGAGGAGAGGAGAGGAAACATAAGTTGTCCAGTCTTTGAGAAACAGAATATTCCAAGCCAAACACGAGCAATATTAATGGTCTCAGGATCCACATGTAGTGGTGGGTTAGAGGCTGCATGCACACCAACACACATCTCAAGACACAGAAATGGAAAGACACAAGGCCTTCTTCCCATTTGCTAGTATGCATGCTAAATCAGGGACATACTCTTCCCCCCTACCCACTACTTGTTGTGAATCACAGTGAATCGCAGAATGGGACTTCAGCAGTCTCATTACATACTTTCACATTCAGCACACTGGTAATGGTGCTTCCCCTTAACCAAACAAATCAATTTGGGGTCAATGAAGAGAGCATGGGGAGAATTGTACACGAGAGTGTCTTCCCTATCAACCACCCACCTCATGGAAATAATGTCCATCAAACCCTGCCAAGGACCTTAGCCATCTGAGGGAAGCACGATTGCCACAGCAGAGCTGAATCAACAAATATGGAAAGTTGGCAACCTGCAGATATATGAGGCCCACGGACCACAGTTAGGTGACTTCTGCTGAAAGCAATGGGAAGATGGCCGAGCCTTCATGAGATCAGCATGGAAATCCCTACAATTGTTGACTCTAAAACCAAACTTCCACCCACTTCCAATTTTCCATTTCATATTCCCAATCTTGGGCTCAGGAAGCAAAATTATGAACAAACCTGGGGTGTGTCTTTGTGAAGAGGCATTGCACACAGTGCACAGATGCAGTGGAGTAGCACCATGGGTGTTTGCCACAAGCACTGAAGGAACTCTATACCCAACCCAACAGGTGGGGTTGAACTCCTTGCCCCTCTGATGTGGGTAACGTGGCTTGGGTTTGCCTAGCATTAAGTGAGCTCAGTGTGTAAAGCATAAGACTCTTTATCTCTGGGTTGTTGATTTGAGCCCCATGTTGGTCAAAGGATTCTTGCATTGCAAAGGGTTGAACTAGATGGCCCTCCCAGTCCCTTCCAACTCTACAGCTCTAGGATTCTATGGGACATATGTGAGATACAAAATGGAGCCATAAGTCAGCCACCTTCCCCCCACACACTCCAGGCCTACTTAGTAGCTGCCCAGCTGCATAAAGCTTCATCATAGGTCTTCAATCCCCCCCATGAACTCTGAGTATGCTCCATAAATCCATAATTTGATATATTAATTCTGGCATAAATTTAAATACGCCAGTAACCAATTGGCACCTTCCTGTGCTTTGGTTTGCCTGCATCAATCTCACCTACAATGTCCTTTCCTTTCTTGGGAATTTCCCTATTTAAGTGAGTGAACACAACACAATATTCCCCTTTCCAAATCCTCTCCTTGGTAGTTGGGAGAAGATGGAAACCCAGTGGGGGCTGATGGCTCTGAAAATGGGGTGGCGTCCGCTTAACCAAATCCAAGGTATCAGGGTGGGGCAGCACTGATGATATAGACCTGCCTTCTCCCCTTCCTTTCCCCTCTGAGCTGGTGGGTGCTACTGGATGAAGGGGGGGCATCAGAGTTATCCATGCAGATCAGGGTGATTGATCACATCCACAGATCCTGGGCCCCTTTCCTGATTACAAGCATCCAACAAAGTGGCAGATCCTCCTGTATAAAGGGGGAATCCAGTGGAAGCCACAGCCACCACCGGAGGGGAGAAAGGCCACTGAGCTGGACTCCAACCCTGACAAATCCATGGCAATTGGGGATGCCACCCTGGCCAACTCCACTGCTGAGAATAAAATGCCTCACCTTTTGCCATGACCACCTCCTGTGTGCCTTCCACCTCTGGCACTTCCTGCGAAGCAAAACCAGTACTTACTTCCAAGGCATCCAAACCTGTTGAAATTAAATTAACAGCACCTTGGTTAGGATTTTGTGTTTCTTGCTTCTGCCAGCTGACAAGCACTTGAAGTTACAGCTACAGTAGGGCTGCCTTCTGCCTTCTCAGGGCCTCGAGGAACATCAATATAGTCCCCTAGTCTGACTCTTCCTCCACAGAACAGGAGGGGAATGGGATGCCTATGCATGCTCCCTCTGTGGTGCAGATGCTTTTCCTTTGCCCTTAGGGCCCACCTTAGCCTTGCCTTTACCTGGAGCCGTGCTAAATGCACCCCACTGCCCATAATAATCCTGAGGTTCAAAAAGGCTCTGCAAATGTAAAAATTGCCCCTTGCCCCATTCCATAAGGAAATATAAGCACACTTTCTAAATGGACCCTCAGGACCAAACCACTAAACAAGACTCAATATCAGCTTTGTGGTTGAATGGGGAATTTTGAATCTGATCTCTCTCAGCTCCTGGGCTCAATACGCTAACCACTACACCACACTACCTACCAGGAAAATATCAAAACTGTTGCCTATCCACAGGAAAATGGCTGGGGAGTTCATGAAGAAAACCCCTTCACCCCTCTCTATACCACTCCTCCAGCCCAGGGCCCACAACAGCAGGGGCCATATTCCATCCCCGGTCACTGCTAACTGGCTACTTCCACCTAGCGAGATTTCCCCTAAAAAGCTAATCCCCTACCAGGGATGGCCCTTGCACTGGTTCCCTGCTCTTGCAACTTAAAGGGAGGCACCAAGTTCTGCCTGACATTGGGGTGCTCATTGTATGCACATGAGACCACAAGTACAACATATTCAAGGAGGTTGCAAGGAGGCACAATGGGGCCCCTCAAGTTTGGGAATTTTCAGTCCCATCATCACATACTTGGGGAGGCAGAGATGTTCCCAGCCCCATAGGGTTGGCATCTGCGGTTAGAGGTCTCTCAGTGCCTCAAAGTACCATTGATCTGTTGCCTCCAGCAAGAGCCAGTTATCTGCAGCAAGCAGCCTAGTGCAGGGCTAAAGTTACTCCTCTCCTCTCCACTGGCCTCCTCATGAGTAAATGGAACAGTAAGGAGAACCAGTCCCCTTGCCTTTCTAGACAGTTGGCTCTGCTGCTTTTATCTTCTCCTGCCAGCCTCCCTGCTCTGCTCTCCCTCATCCAGTCCTCTGATTAGCTAGACCTCCTCTCCTTCCTGCAGAGCTCTGTATGGCTGCAAGGCCGTAGGTAGCATCAACTGTGTTGGACTGGTCATGTTGTTCGGATGCCTGATTATTATCTTCCACAACAACTACTTTGCTTCTCCTGCTTCAAAATGTGGCATATGGACACTACTAGCCCCTTGACTGAATGTTCTTGGAGAAAGAATTCAAGATCTCAGGCTCCTACTCACCTGGGCAAAGGATGACCAAGAGGAGACAAGTACTCAGGAAAGTCGTCATAGTGCTGAAGAGATCAAAGTGCTCAGAACAAACAAGCAGGTGAAGGATGGAGGATGAGCGTGTTTGGAGGGTTTTATAGGCCAAGAAGGGAGCCTGAGGGTTCCAGGTGGAAAGAACTAGTCCAGTAAGGGGGTGGGAAATGATGAAATTAGAGATTGCATGCTTTCCCAGACATGGTGCAATTTTATACTGGAACACAAAGCACAATGTGGAAATTGGATTAACTCTTTTTTGGAAACGGTATGAAATTCTGCCACCTGCAGTTTGCACTCCATCCCATTCTCAGGGTTATGAGACAGGTATTTTACCTACTGGTAATTTAATCCTTTTTGAGAACCCCATTTAATTTCACCAAATAACCCCCTAGTATATCCTACCTCAATTATATCACAATGCTTCTGTGGAAATGCTTCTGTCCATGATCAGATACAGTGATCAGCAATTGGTAAATCACATCTATATTTTATTCACTATATTTTACCCATTATTTATAATGGGTACTATACGAGAATGAATTCCATTACAGTGGATGCTCGGATCGCGAACGTGATCCATGCGGGACGCCCGTTCCCAATCCGCAGCATTCGCAACCTGCAACGTCGGGATTCAACTTTTCTGAGCATGCGCTAAGAGTGATCTAGTGCTTCTGTGCATGCGTGAGCACCAAAACCCGGAAGTAACCTGTTCCGGTACTTCCGGATTCGGCCTGGTGCGCAACCCGAAAACGTGCAACACAAAGTGTCTGTAACCCGAGGTATGACTCTATATAGTTGTCTGCACCAACATTGTCATATCAAACTGTGATTTACAAATAATATAACACAGGTTGTTTTAGCTAAAGCTGAGCCTGCTGAGCTAGAAATGGATATTGATCAGGGAGAAGTAGTATGCTAACTTCCAGAGGTGGCTGGACTACAACGCTCATCACCTCAAAAGCCAGACATTCCAACTAGGGTTGATGGGAATTGTCTAGAGCACACTATGTTTGCCACCCCTGTCTCCATAATCCATCTCATTCAAGAAAGCTAGAAATTAACCAAATACATGAAGGAAGAAGGGCCGCACAGCCATATCTTTCAAAGCAGCTTTCAAACAGTTGCTGGGGCAACCCAGTCTGATGAGTTGGGTACAAATAATAAAATTATTCTTATTATAGAACCACACCTTCCCTTCTTCAATGAGGCAACAAAAACATCCTGGCCACTCTCTACCTAGGGAGAGATACAGTTAACCAAGATGCACAAAGGTCACGTAGAGAGGCCATCTGTTAAAGCAATGTTTACAAGCTCCGGCTACAACTAAAACTCATACAACTTTAACTTCTGAAAAATAAATCATATACATAGCAATTAAAAAAATATTTTGTTTATAAAATATGGACTCATATGATTAACAGGGAAAGTCCCCATGATGTAACTCCCATTTGTTGCAGACCCATGACAGGGAATGTCCACTCTGGTGCACTGCATTCATCTCTCCTATTATGATGTTTCACGAGCTTTTAAAATTCCTATTGATCCAGGGAGTTAAGGTTGCAATAATTTGAAGGCTATTACCCTTAAAATTATTGACTGGGAGGGTGTGTTTCGGCTTTTTAAAGTTATTGATGTTTTCAAAAGTTTTAAATACATTTCATTATATTTGAAACTCTATTCTTTTCTGTTGTTTGCTTCCTTACGTTTCTTTGACAGGATGGGTGGGACCAAATAAAAAAATGTTGAAAAGCCCCCAAACCCAATACAGTGGTACCTCTGGTTACGTACTTAATTCATTCCGGAGGTCTGTTCTTAACCTGAAACTGTTCTTAACCTGAAGCACCACTTTAGCTAATGGGGCCGATGGAGCACGATTTCTGTTCTCATCCTGAAGCAAAGTTCTTAACCCGAGGTACTATTTCTGGGTTAGCGGAGTCTGTAACCTGAAGCGTATGTAACCTGAAGTGCATGTAACCCGAGGTACCACTGTATTGAGCATTGAGAGACCCCACTTCTGACCCATCTTCATTGAGGATACTGCAGGTTTATACTGCTTCCTATTCTTTACTGACCTTTCCTTGTCTTCCAGGACAGCCAAGCTTACTCAGTAATCTTTCATGTTGAACTTAGGGTTCCCACATCTCAAAAAGTAAAAGCCAGTACACTCAAAACTTGTTTTTTTAAGGAAACCACCAAAAATATTGAGCTTTTTGAAAGGAGAACCCAAAAGTTGTTGAGCTTTTTTCAGAGCTCAATTCCCTGTAATCTCTGGGAAAATCTATATGTTTGCCGGCCCTACATTATAATGTTTTCTATCGTCCAATTTTGACTTGTGTGGGAGGAATGGTGGTATAGTAATTGGAGAAGAGAAGAGAAGAAAAGAGAAGAGACAGGATAAATTGGGATATTCAAATGAAAAACCATTTGACTATCCAGCCAGGGCTCCTTTGGCAAGAATGATGAGATAGAAATTTCATAAATCAAATCAATGATGAATAAGATATTCATTGTGGTGGCCCATATAGATAATAAAGGGGCTGTGCAGCTCTCAAATTTTCACCTTTTTTGGTTTAGTGAAACTTCAGGTAAAGAGTTATGTGGGTGCTGCATTTGGCTCCCAGGCCAGGAGTTCTCAACCCCTGGAGCATATTAAAAAAGGACTTGATAGTGTCTCAACCTGTTTGCCCTTTTGGCTACCCTCACTCAGCCACATGAGCAGTCAAATTAGATAAAATTATGAAGCCAGACGTCTTCAGTAAGTACATTATGGAACATTGAACTCTGCAGCAGGTACACTGGGTGAACACCACTTGGAAGCAATGAGGAGTTTGGCTGCTGTAAGAAGATTTCCTATAAACTGCAACAGGATAGAACTTACATCAGCCTGTTGAATCAGGCCATCTGCCCATGAAAAGTATTTTTACAGTGGCCAACCACTTGACTGTGCATAGCCTGAAAATAGGACATGAGATAAACGCCACTCTCCCACTACTGTTTCCCAGCAACAGACATTCAGATCCACCTTTCCCCCAACAGCAGAGCTAGAACATAACCATCAAGTTTCTCAATTTCATTGCATGTCCACAGGTTCTCATATTATGAGAGACAGATGAGTACTAGTCACAATAGCTACATTTCCTCCCGTATAAGAGCCAATAAGCCTCTCAGTTAAGTTTCTGGAGATCACAGGTGAGAGAGGCTTCTCACAAGCATCTGTTTCCTAAGAATACTATGCTGGACTATATGAGTTTTTTGTGTGATCCATCAAGGATCTTCTTATATCTCTGACTCCTAAATCCCTCAGTGCATCTTCAGTGGTCTATCAAAGAGTAGTAATTTGCCCTACTTGCCTAGTGTTTTTTATCAGATTTCCAGAAAAGGGGGCATAATAGCCTAAAGTCATTCGAAGTTGATTATTTTATTCAGCCCTGACCACTTTGATAAGCAGATAGGGTGGATAAATTGTTACACTTCAGAACTTTTAACAATTTTAGTAGGGCTTTCCTCAGCTCCCTCTGTTCCCCAACCCCCTAAACCTCTCCCTTCCCATCCAATGCAACCATTAGTCATGAATTTAACCTTCCAAACTCCATATCTCAAGCCACTTTTCTCTTCAATCCTGCAATCCTGCTCTCCACCCATTTTCACATTAAAACCCACGTCCGTGTCCACATGAAACGTCCCCCTCCTTTTCTGCAACCCCACATTGAAAACAAACCAGCCTGTGATAACCTCCTGTATCTTCCTCCTGCCACACATTGCAGCTATTAAAGCCCCTTCTCACTTTCCACCCAATTATGGTGACACCACCCCTTCCTATTCTGCAGACATTTTCATACCATCCTTTCCAAATTACCATGCCCCCATGCCTGATACTCTCTTTTTGCAAACCACTTGGCTCACTTATCTTCAGCTTCACCTCCTCTTCCTCCCTTCCTCTTTCCTTATCTCACTGCTCCCTTGCACACATATTCCCCTATTTCCGTTCTTTCTCCTCTCTCCTTTTCTGCAGTCTCCTTTTCACAGACACACCAACATTCACAACCACCCCTTCACCCCCCTTTTCACCTTTCCTCTTTTTTCTTACTCCCTTGCACATAAACCACTCCCTTTTCCTGGTTTCCTGCTTTCTGCTATTTTGCACACATCTCATGGTGATCTTTAATGTATATTTAAATTTATTTGGATCTTAAGAGGAAGCCTGCATGTTGGTTGCTCAGTTAGAGAAAGTTAACCAGTTTACTGAAGTTGTGTGTATGAAAGAGAGTGAGTGTGCTCCCTTGTTATTGAAATATTGATTATAAATTCCTACACTGAATTTGGAATTTCATGTTGAAGACAACACATTGTTCCAGGAAGTAAATACATTGTGCAAAGAAAGACATTTCGGCACAGCAAGAAGAGTGAGACAATTACAGAGAAAGAAAGGCTTGTTTTAAACAAGAGCAGAGCTATAGGAGAGATGGGGAGACACTGATGGTTTTAATAATAATACTAAGTTATAGCAACGACAATATCCCCTCACCTGGGATCCTGGCTGATCATCACGGGATTATCCATCCCTTCACCCAGTCTTTTGTGGCCTGACCAGAGGGGAGAAGTGGGCACATTGCCTATGGACCTTGCTCTGGTTAATTAAGTCTCTGTATTTCAGGCCCGGGGACATGGGTGGCGCTGTGGCCTAAACCACTGAGCATAGGGCTTGCTGGTCAGCAGTTCGAATCCCCACAACGGGGTGAACTCCAATTGCTCAGTCCCTGCTCCTGCCAACCTAGCTATTCAAAAGCATGTAAAGTGCAAGTAGATAAATACAAGACACACCTAGCTTTTGGAGGAGGAAAACAAGGGAAAAAAAATATTCTGAATCTCAGAAGCCAGAACAGCAAGAGGGATCACTGTGCAGTGAAAGCAGCAATCCCTCTTGCTGTTCTGGCTTCTGGGATAGCTGCACAGCCTGCATTCGCTCCATAAGGCGCGCACACATTTCCCCTTACTTCTTCAGAGGGAAAAAAGTGAGTCTTATAGAGTAAAAAATACGGTAGGTACCGCTCCAGCAGAAAGGTAAATGGCATTTCCACACGCTGCTCTGGTTTGCCAGAAGCAGCTTAGTCATGCTGGCCACATGACCAACCCCAGCAACCCCAGAGTCGTCCGCAACTGGACCTAACCGTCAAGGGTCCCTTTATCTTTAGCTATTTGAGGGCCAGGGAGGAATTTTCTCCTGCAAACAAATTAGCCAGTTTGCATGTTTTTGCCCACCTTGTAGCAAATGTCAAAATTTTGGTGGATTAGGCATTGGACTGCATCCTTAGTCACAAGGGTACCTCATTAGAGGGGTCCAGGAAGGGTGACACTGGCAGCTTGTGTAGGGTTGGGGCATCCAATCCATTTTGCAGTTGACTCTGCACTAGGGGTTCGACCCCACCAGGTATTTTAATCCTCTCAGGTAGCAAGCAGGCTGCCTGTTGCAGGATACATGCCCAATGCCTTAGTCAACCCTACTCTTTCCTGTAATCAATAAAGTTGTGGCCTAATTCAACCCAATACCAGTCTCCTATGTCATTCTTGTGGCCCTCCTGTCACCTGCCATGTCCATTATATGCCTGTGCCAGCAAATTACAGAGATGAAGACAAGATAAGTGCCCCTTCCAGTCCATCTCAGCCTTACTCTCGTAAAACAGGAATTGTGAGTAGATGAGTTCTTTTCTGGAGTTCCATGAAATTTCACCACATGCCCTCCTACTTTATCCCCACCTCAGTTTCATCACAATGTCTTTGGGACCAAGATGTTCTCAGTCAGGCACAAAGTAATCAACCATTAATGCATCACATGCTCATTCTTCCCAGCCATCTGGTGATACTGGAACCTAATGACATTCCTGCATCCAGCCAAGTTTACGTGTTCAATTTTGTAGTTTCCCTGATTTAACTGGGCATAGTTTGAGAATCCACCTTCTTTTAAATGTGTCTGTGGGAAGGGGGGTGTTGTTCTGAAGTTTTTTTCTATTTCTTCCTTGTTTTTATCCTATATTTTATTCTGTGAACCACCCTGCGATCGTATGATGAAGGGTGGTGTATAATTCTAATAAATAAAAGTACAAATAATTGTACTAAAGGAAGGAAATGGTGACACTGTCATATGAAGCCCTTCTTACAATTTTGAAGGAAAAGGTCACCAATCCATTTTAAATTCTTTCATTGCAATACTTTAGTCGCCAACCACTTCTCAGAAAATGCAGCGTTAATTCCTTTATTGGTAATGGAGCCCTACACTGTTTACTCAGGCATCACATGGGACTTAACTTTTCCCCAGTTCTTTCCTATTCTAGTTGCCCTTTGCATCTGGGGAAACCATTTCAGGGATTCCAGGGTTTGCTTCTGTTCGGACAATGAAGCAGTAGTAAGGATTATAGCCAGGCAGTCAGCAAAGTCTGACCAGGCCATCAGGGTGTTGCACCTGTTCATGCTAGAATGCCTTCAGCACAACTTTTCCTTCATGACACATTTCATAGCAGGTCATAACAACGACATTACGCATGCTTTATCTCATTTCCAGATGGAGCATTTCCGCGAACTGGCACCCGAGGCAGCACAGATACCTGACCCCTTCCCAGACGACCTGTGGCAGATTGGATGAGAGAAGTAATGCAGGGAATATTTTTGGCATTAGCACTCTTCACTAGGCGCTCATATGCCAGAGCTTGGTCATCCTTGGAGTGTTTCTGCGGCCGCTATGGCTCAGCCTCCAGACGTGCCTCTGACTCTGACATGCTAAAATTCTGGTTCCACCTAAAATGTAGAGTCTTGGCCATCAAAACATTACTGCTCTACAAGGCAGCTATTTCATTCTTCCG
This sequence comes from Podarcis raffonei, assembly GCF_027172205.1. Classification (NCBI taxonomy): domain Eukaryota; kingdom Metazoa; phylum Chordata; class Lepidosauria; order Squamata; family Lacertidae; genus Podarcis; species Podarcis raffonei. Next base: position 12,925,842 of record NC_070609.1, on the reverse strand, counting down.
TAAATGTTTCCGGTGGCCTGACCCTTGTGCAAGCTTCCATGTCAAGAAGCTTCTCACGTGGTGGCATTGTATCATCCCTCCCCGCCAAGATGGCAGGAAGCCTATAACACTAGATACCCTGAAGTTAATTTGGGATAAGTTGCCAGAGCTGGGCTGGTCGAACTTCAAAATACACCTCTTCCATGCAGCATTTTTCCTCGTCTTCTTTGCGGCTCTGCTCACTGGTGAATATATTGTCAGTAGCCCCTCCTCACCACACTCAGGTTTAACAGACACTGATGTATGTTTCTTAGGGCTCCACCTAAAAATTAAGATTCGTTCATCCAAACCGAGCAGTTGTGGAGGGGTAACACCACAACACTGACCCCCTCTGAGCAGGATGGCCCCTGTCTGTGACAAGACAAACGCGGGTCCCTCTGAGTGTGTCCTAACCACTGGGGTGACTGCCTCATCCATGCAGACAAACGCCCTTGGATGTGCTGCCAGTTCACGGCAGTCTTACCAATGGCCATTGAGGCCTGTGGCGGCAATCCAAGGGAATTTTCAGGTCATTCCTTCCACATTGGTGCAGTCACAACAGCAGCAGCCCAGGGTTGGGACTCTGCCAGTATCAAGGCTCTGGGCTGATGGAGTTCTGCGGCCTACAAGGGCTACATTCATCCTTTACTGTTTCCCTTTGACTTTTATTGCAGGTGTGCCCGGCACAAACATCTGGGTTGTGGGGCATAGCATTGTACCCTGGGCCATGATCCATGTCGCTTTGCACATTTGGGGAACTAACCTTGACATTCACCCTAATGCCCGCATACATTGGATAGGACAACGAGGCATGCATTGGGGTGCACTGATGCCCATGCTACACAGAGCCGTCACTGCCCACAACCTGCCAGAGGCATTGTGTAGAGATGTTCTCTTTATGTGCCAGTATAGTAAAACACTGGTTCTTTTCTGTGGCATTCTGGGAAACTTTCCTTAGCTACTTTCTTAAGCTTTTGAACCTTAAAATCTTCCTCTGCTTCTCTCTCTCATATACACGCTGTGTAAAGATGTGCCAGACACACACAAATTCCATTCTTTGCATTCCACTCTTTTTTCACTCAGGTCACATTAAGTTTACAATGATCTGTTTTCCTTCAGTGTATAATTAATTAGTTGTTCTGTTTTCCTTCAGTGTATAATTAATTATTTGTTTTTATATTCTGATCATAACATTAGTAATTGATTTAGACATAATATAATCAATCATAAATCTAGGTGGATTAAAAGCTTAGATACTTGTCTAAGGTCCATTAGCAAAAGACCCTTTGAAGAATTGGAGATTAATGGATTTTGGGTAACCCCTCCTTATACCTATGTTAACCAATAAGGAACTAGCCTCTTTGTTTGTATTTTAACCAATCAGCCACTAACATATGAGTGGCCATGCTTTTGTAAGATTCAATAAAAGAGAGACACAGATGGGTTTCAAGGACGCTCTCAAAAAGCAGCCTTGGAGCTCAGATGAGGATCTTAAAAACACCATCCGCTTGTTTGCCTTGATTCGAACGCAACTCAACAGCATTGATACTGCACCTGGGAGGAAATGACCTGGTAGCGCAAAAAGGCATCAGCCTGGTTCTATCTGAGAAGGCGGACCATGAAAATGTGCATGGCCTATGCTCAGCAACGACCATCCTCTGGTCCAATTTCCTTCCCCATCAGTGCTGGAGAGGGGCCAATAAACCTTCTCGCATCAATTATACAGTGCAAAAAATTCTTAGGGCCATGCGTAGTACAATGCACCAAATCAGCGGTGTCTCCATTCGCCACCCCAAAATTACAATGGACAATTCCGAACTGTTACATGTGGATGGAATACATTTGACCCCCCTCCCCTTTGGTTGCACGATGTGCATTGGGGCCTCAATGACTGGTGACTGGCAGGGCACAGCCCTTCTCTTTAGGAGGGGGGCTTCAGCTGTAGGTATCTTGGTGGCAAGTCCGCAGTTTGGGGTCTTGGGTGGCAGTTTTAGGCCTAGGTCGGTATTCTAAAGTCTATCTTTGTGATTGGGGTTAGCATCTTCATGCACCCCCACATGGCGGCGTTAGCAGGGTCAATTAAAGGATGGATTGTGGGAGTCACTGGCCCTGGAGTGGTGTCATAAGGTCAAACTCACAGCTTTGGTGAAGTGGGAGGGCATGCTGTGTAAGTTCACATTTATAGTCCCCTCCCACAATGCCTGACTGCCCTGCACATCCTCAGCTCCTGTCAATTATGAGAGGGATATCTTCCAAGGCCTAAGCCAAGGTCCCTGTACCTGAAATTCAATAAAGTTGTAGCCTAATTTTAAACCCATCCATTGTTGTCATGTCTCCTTCCTGGGGGGTAAGCTCCAGGGACAGGGTGTAGTGTGTGGGTTCGCAAAAGCTTCTTGAAAAAATATCCTTCTTTTCATAGGAGAAATGTTACAGGGCATGGCCTACAGGATCAGGCCATCTCAAAATCTGCTGTGAACATATGTCATCCTAATATCTACTCCAGATTATGCATTCCATTTAGGAGGTATCCAGGTTCAAAAGACATAGAATCATCCTCCAAAAGATCCTTTGAATTGTAGTCCAGTGAAACCAAATCAAATTTGCTGTTAGAAGACATCACAGCACTGCAGTTCCTAGTGTCTGCCAGGAAGAAAGTTTGCACTAAGGTTGAATGTATTTAAAAATGCAATTCTATTAACAGATCATATTATTTTAAATAGCAATAGTAATGTATTTATAAGCCCAAAGCCTAAACCAGCTACAAGTAACTGCAGGCTGCAAGACTGCCAAGGGTCCATCACATGACACTGAACTAAATCAAATACGTGCCCAAAGTAAGGCGCTCCAGGTCACTGCCCTCTGTACCACCCTCACACCAACCAACGTGAGCCAGTTGAACAAGAATCATAGAGACTTTCAGTTGGAAGGGACCCAAATGTCATTTATTTGAGGGCTCCACATCCTTTCTCTCTCCTGTGAAGCAGCCAAGGAATGGAAGAGAGACATTTGGGTGTAGCAAGAAGAGGGGGACAATTATTGTGAAAGAAAGGCTTGTTTTAAACGACAGCAAAGGTAAAGGAGAGATGGGGAGACACTGAGGGTTTTAATAATACAGTGGTACCTCGGGTTACATACGCTTCAGGTTACATATGCTTCAGGTTACAGACTCCACTAACCCAGAACTCCACTTACCTCGGGTTAAGAACTTTGCTTCAGGATGAAAACAGAAATCGTGCAGTGATGATGCAGCAGCAGCAGGAGACCCCATTAGCTAAAGTGGTGCTTCAGGTTAAGAACAGTTTCAGGTTAAGAACAGACCTCCAGAACGAATTAAATTCTTAACCCGAGGTACCACTGTAATACTGGGTGGTAGCAAGGACAATATCCCCTCACCTGGGGCCCTGGGTGGGCAGCCATTGCCTTATGGAGTGGCTGGGGTGGGTTCAGGGAGGCTGCCAACATCAGGGAGAGGGGCATGGCTGGCACTGCCCACCTCCAGCTGCATTGGACCCTCAGGTAAGGCAAGTTAGTGCCTGCTCAGCCAATCAGAGTCTGGGGTTTGGGGCTGGGAGTAGCCCACCCCCAGCCTTTTTAAGGGGGTGGCCAGGTGTCAGCTGCCCTCTTGGCTAATTGTCACAGGATTTTCCACCCACTCACCAGTCTTAGGGCCCCACCCAGAGGGAGGAAGTGAGCACGTTGCTTATGGACCTTGCTCTGGTTAATTTGGTCTCCGTATTTCAGGGAGAGGGAGGAATTTTCTCCTGCAAGCAATCTGGCCAACTTGTAGGTATTCTTGAATATGGTATTCTTAATTTGTTAAATAGAGACACAGAACACAGTTTTTATTTGCCACACCAATTTATTTTGATTATGAACAAAGGAAATGTTAACCCATATACCATATTATCATGAGCGAGAGCCCCCAAGCCCCACATTTCTACTTTAGCTTCTCTATCCCCTGCATCCCATTAATCCTCCACAAAATGCCAAAGAGAGGACTCAGGAGTCCTGTGAATCCAAGTCGCTCTGCATTCCCACCACCAGGCAAGCAACCTTCACCTCCACTACTTCAGCAAATGGTGGAATCCAAAAGGAATAAGACATTGTGCTCTCCTAACTACCCTTCAAAGCTGGGCTATTCTGAGGAAGACAGAGATTCATAGCACCGTACTCAGGTTATTTTGCCTGAGATGTACTTATTAAGCTTTGATTTCATAGCTAAATAACAAAAAGATTGTGATGCACAGCCTTTGTAATCTTTATCAGGAACTGCGGCATCATCTAGGAAAGAAAAAGAGACAAGGTCATACGAGCCTCTGGGTAGTAAGGGATGTGTAGAAGAGAGAATAGGTGCATTTTAATTTTTATTAACTGTATTTTGCAAGTATAAATCACATCTAAGAATCACATCATGAGATGTTTAATATTAAGGAAAAAGTCTAATTTATAAATTATAGGACAGCAGCCCAACCCACATCCATATTGCTTTTCAGATCAGGCCTCTCTTAAAAAACACTTCTACATGCAATTTAACTACTGGTAACACATTATTTTTCTCTCTTTCTCTTACTTGCACTCCAGAAATATTGTGTCTCATCTTTATACATAAAAAGGAAAGCTGATTTCAACTCAGTTATATTTTCAGAAAAAAGAACTCCCCCCCCCCGCCCCCAGTACAGACACAGTTTATTTTTGGCTGGAAGCCCCAAACAGAACGGGAGAGCAACCCAGCTACCCACCCAATTTCCCCTCTTCCACTCTTTGGCTAGCAGTTCTACTTACCATGAACAAGAACAAAGTCCATGTATCGAGTCTCATCATCAGAACACTTGACGGTCTTTGGGCCCTCACCACCTTCTGAGCCACAATCACAATAGATTGGACACTCCAACCCATTTAATTGTCGATCCAGCCCTGACAAATGCAACAACTAATGTCAACTCATGGTTCCAGCCCATATATCTCTATAATGATTCCTGGGCCTCAGTTCTCTTCCCTTTCAGAGGGTTGCAGCATCTCCACAATTAAAGTTTATGATGATGCACAAAGTTGGACCTGATATGGGCAGACCAACAGTAGTATTTTTAAGGAGTTTATTGATGGGTTGGCAATGTGACTAATTTGCCTCTGCTATTTTTTGTGCATTATTTATTATGCATGATGTTCCATCACTGATTATGTATTCTTTTGCATTGCTTTATGAATTAGATGTATGTATATAATATTGTTTAAGTATATTATGTTGTTTACTTTGTTACTACTTTGTAAACTGTCCTGTGATTAAGGGCAATATGTAAAGTTCCTTATATGAATAAATAAAACCTTGGTGGGTTTTGGTTTATTTATTATTACTATTTTATATCATTTAACACTAAAAAGAATATCCAAGTGGTTTACAAAACTCATAAACTACAGTAAAATAAAGTGTCATTTTATACGGAACAACATTGCAATGCAATAAAACATAAAATTTCAAAACACACACACACACACACAAATATCAGCATATCTTGAAATATTGTTCAAATTAGGAGGTCCTTCTGTCTTCAGTGCTCCTATCACCCAATTCTCAAAATACTTCACACCACTCACAAATCTTGCCTCTCATATCCACAAACCTTAAAGCATCAACTTCTCATTCACTATCACACATCCAATTCTACTCCACAAATGTACACAAACACATAATCCATCCAGTCACTCCAGTATCTCTCACTCAATCACCAATAGCAAACTTAGTTGGTCTTTAAGGTACTACTGGAAGGATTTTTTTTATTTTGTTTCAATCACCACCAATATCACGAGTCACTCCTTTCATTCAACAAAAATGTGCAGCAAACCCAAGGACACAAAGAAACTTTTCATTGACTGAACTATACAAAATAACAATAGAAATTGTTACCCATCAGTCACACAAATATTCCTCACATAAATCTCACTCCATCCCACAGTGCTGTTTCCTACTCCAGACTCTCATCTGAGGATGGGAGGAACTGCATACAAACATTCCTCGGTGCTCCTTCCTCCCACCAAGCAGCGTCTTTAGACAATTCAAGCAACACAAGAAGGAGCAGTTAAACAAACCAAAAACTTGGTTGAGGGCACCCCGATCACAATCCCAACAAGCTTTTCTTCTGTGGTGCTGCTTTTGTTGTTCTCTAGGTACAGGGCATCCAGCAGCAACAACAACTGGTTTCAATTACTACCTCTGCAGTTCTGTCCCAGCAGAATGACTCCAAGGACCAGCAAGGCTGTCAGGGTACAAGGACATGTGTTCTGATCTCTCTCTGCCACCCCCCATTTTATCTAGTGTGGGCTCTTCTACATTCCCTGGGGCCATCTGACTCTCTTGGGTAATAAGCGCACCTGCTTTATCCCTGAGACACGGCTGTTGATATTGATTCTGAGCATCTGACATACAAACTAGGTGCATTAATCATGGCCAAGAACCCTAAAGCTTGTCTAAGAGCTACCAAGGAAGTTATCTGAAACCTCAGTGCTATTTATCCTTGGGATTATATACAGATATATACACTTAAGTTTTGGCCTTTCCATGTTGCAAAGATTATCGAAACAGCAGTCCCTGTAACTCCGCAAGTATACATCTTCTACTGAAGTGAAGCTGTAAATCCTAGAGGTACAATTTTTAGTACATCCGAACTCAGATTGGTCCTTTAAAGTGCCATCTGTGAGAGAGAAAAGATATGGCAAACACTGAATTCAACAATCCTTCAAGTTGCTTCTTCAAGAATCACCTCAGAAGTACAGCATACCTTTTCTGCAAAACCATATGCATATAGTTCCTTAAAAACTTGCACATAAATGGGATTTGATGCACTTGTTTTTCTGCACATACAAAATGGCAAGAACGCAGAATACCACTCATGTCTACCGGATATCGGGTCCTCCCTTAAAGAGGGCACGTATTGCGGTGAGACCTGGAAAACCGACAACCTGTGTTGTGGGTAGGTACGATAGGTCAGCCACAACACCCAATTGGTAGGTCCCTCGAAGCTGGGTGCAATCTGGCCAATGGGACACAGTCCAAGTCATTCAAGGGACCTATTTATGCCCATGCATATGACCCAGATCATCCTGGTGATATCTTTCCATTATCCCTTCTTTTAATTCCTTTCACCCTCTTCCCTCATTTTTATTTTGAGTTAATCCTTTTCATCCTTGCCCTTCCCTTAGTAAGAGGGGCTTTCACCCCACGGGGTTTGCAGCCCCTTAGAGCTCCGTTTCAGAGCTTTTCGCTCTTTTTATATTTCTGCTATAGGGCGTTTGACCTTGGGGTTCCCCTGAGTGCTCCCTTTTGTGGGGCTTGCCACGGATTCCAATTCGATATTGGTGACTTTGTGTAGCATTTGCTATTCCCTTAAAGGGCCTTAGCTCACGAGCCAGTTGATCTGGAGGCTCCCGGTGTGCGGTGTTGCTGTGGCCCGAAAAAAACCTCTGCTTAGCGGCCCCTCTTATTATTTTTGGAAGAGATTTTGCCAACAGGACTTTGGCCGTTAGCGCTTCTAACTGTGGAATTTCCTCCATTTCCCTGGGTTCTGGGAGCAGCAAATTTAAGTGGTTTTAGCCACGCCTTTATTTCAAAGAGTCTTGAGTTGAGTTTTTGTGGGGGCAGAATTTTTGTTTTTGAGTTATAGTGATATTTTTGTTTGCTATTTCGGCTTTTTGAGAGTTCCCTCTCTGTAAGCTTGGTGAATTCTAAACCTGCCCATTGGTTTAAGGCTGGTTTGGGAAACTCCTGGGGCCAGCAGCCGATTTCCCCAGCTTGTTTTGGCAGAAGTGCCATTTTGCATTGGTGATAGTGCCATTTCTGGTGGCAGCGCCATCTTGTTTTGGTGGGAGCACCATTTTAACGGGTTAAGAGTTATTTATTTTGTATTGTGGGAGAGTTTATTGAGATGCCTGTTAAAAGGAACCCTAGTCCTGCTCTCCCTTCAAAAAGGGTAATTAGAGGCCCATCTCAGTCGATGCCTTTCAGGTATTTGCGGGAGTCATTTCTGCAGCGTATCCCAAAAGAAGTCTGCATCTGTGGATTTAGCAATCGTTGGTGCGTAAGGCTTTTGCATTGGCTGGTCAAGCAGCAGCTTATTTAGTGGGGGGGGGGTCTGGGTCTGAACACGCAAATTAACCAGTCAAAGACCTGGTTGAAGAGACAAGATTTCACCTGGTGCCTAAAGGTGTATGTTCTACAAACGGGGAGCCATTGCAGAAAAGGCCCATTTTTCTGTTGCCACTCTCCAAACCTGAGAGTAAAGAAGGTATATATAAGAAATGGAAGAAAGGGGAAATCACAAAGGAGGAATATACATGAGTAGCCAACATTGCAGAGGGAAAGTCAGGCTGGCTAAAGCTCAGAATAAGCTCAGGCTTGCAAGAGAGGTTAAAAATAATAATAAAGGTTTCTTCTGCTATGTTTAACATAGGAGTAAGGAGAATCAAGTTGTAGGTCCTCTGCATGGGAACATGGAGAAATGCTTTTGGGTGACAGAGGAAAGGCGGAACTACTTAACTTTGCCTCCATCTTCACCCAAAAGGAAAGTGATGCCCAACCTGGTGATAACAGAATAAATGATGTAAGGAGGGAGCTGCCGACCAAGATAGGAAAAGAGGTAGTAAGGGAATACCTAGCTACCGTAAATGAATTCAATTGTCCAGGACCTGACAAACTTCAACCAAGGGTACTAAAGGACATTGAAGATGTAATTTCAGAGCCTTTGTCTATTATCTTTGAAAATTATTGGAGAACTGGAGGTGGGCAAATGTTGTCCCCATCTTCAAAAGGGGGGGAAAGGAAGACCCAGGTAACTACTGACTGGTGAACTTGACATCGATACCAGGGAAGGTCCTAGAACAGATAATTCAACAGTTGGACTGTGAGCATTTAGAAAGGGATGCTGTGATTCCTAAGGCCTAGCATGGGTTTTTCAAAAATAAGTCATGTCAGACCAATCTGATTTCTTTTTTCCTTTTCTTTTATGATGGAATTACAATCTTGGTGGATCAGGGAAATGCTGTGGACATAGTGTATCTTGATTTCAGCAAGGCTTTTACAAAGTCCCCCTTGATATTCTCGCGAGGAGGCTGGTAAAGTGTGGCTTAAGCAAGGTTAGGTGGATTTGTAGTTTGTTGTCTGACCGAACCCAAAGAGTACTCATTAATGGTTCCTCATCATCCTGGGAAAAGGTGACAAGTGGGGTGCTGCAGGGTTCTGTCCTGGGCCCATTGATGAAGGAATTGAGGGAATGCTCATCAAACTTGCAGATGACACCAAACTGAGAGGGGTAGCTAATGCCGCAGAAGACAGAATCAGAATTCAAAATTATCTTAACAGATTAGAGAATTGGATACAAGCAAACAAAATGAGTTTCATGAGGACAAATGTAAGGTTCTGCATTTAGTCAGGAAGAATCAGATGCACAAATATAGGATGGGGGACACCTGGCTTACTAGCAGTACATGTGAAAAGGATCTAGGGGTCTTGGTGGACCACAAGCTTAACATGAGTCAACAGTGTGATGCAGCAGCAAAAAATGCTAATGCTTATTCTAGGATGCATCAACAGAAATATAGGGTCCAGATCAAGGGAAGTAATAGTACCACTCTATTCTGCCTTAGCCAGACCACACCTGTAATACTGTGTCCAATTCTGGGCACCACAATTTAAGTTGGATGTTGACAAGCTGGAGAATGAAGGCTACTGGTCACGATGGCTCTATTTCACCCTGAATAACAGCCATTAAGCCTCGTAGTAACAGGTTTCGCAGATCACAGGTGGGAGAGGCTACTCTGTTCATGCCTAGTTTTCTGTCTTTCCCTCAGGCATCTGTTTCCTTTCTCTGAGAACATGAAGCTGGACTAAATGAGGCTTTTGTGTGATGCTGCAGGGATCCTTTTATGTTCCTGAAAAATGAATCCCTACATTAATTTCCAGAGGCTTATCAAATAATTGTAATTTGCCCAGGTTGCCTAATGTTGTGTGGCATATTTCCAGGAAAGGGTGCTGAATAGCCCCAAGACATCTGCATTTAAATCTGTGATTCAGTATTGATCTCTTGATAAGTAGATAGGATGGGTCAATTTTTGGACTTCTTTGTAACATTTTAATTGTGTTACCTGTCTCCCCTCTGCTCCATCTGCTCACCAAAACCAAAACTGGACTTTTATGTTGTTGATGACAACACTTGGTTTCAGGAGGCAAATACATTGTGCAAAGGTCGTTTGCCCAGGCTGGCACATTGTGTGACCCATGTGAGTAGCAAAATTTTTGCAGAAAGATTTTTAACATCTCTCTGCAAACGGCTTGTGCTCCATTATGCTTGAAGGCAGCCACCATTGTCCTAGTCCCAAAGAAAACAGCAACTAACTGCCAAATGACTACAGACCTATTGCATTAACATCTGTAGTGATGAAATGCTTTGAGATTGGTCCTTCAGCACCTTAGGACATGTTTTTCACTGGATTTTTGATAAACAACAGTTCACCTATAGGAGAAATAGGTCAACAGATGATGCCATAGCTACAGCCTTTCACCTTGCAGCGAGTCATCTGGAGAGACCGGGGAATTATGTTAGAATGTTGTTTATTGATTATAGCTTGGCTTTTAATACCTTCCTTCTGGACATTCTTATGAAAAAGCTGATGGAACTAGACCTTTCTTCTACCATCTGTGACTGGACTTTCTGAGGGATCGGACACAAACAGTGAGGATTGGGCCTGTTACATCTACCTCCATGAAGCTCAGCACTGGCACCCCACAGGGATGTGTTTTGAGTCCCTACCTGTACTCGTATACATATGGCTGTATTTCATCTGACCCATCCACTGTAATTATTAAGTTTGCAGATGATACTGCCATAATGGAGGTGGAGATGAATCAGTTTACAGGGGAAGGTTCAAAAGGTATCTACATGGTGCTTAGAGAATAACTTGCACCTAAATATAAGCAAGACAAAGGAGATGGTGTTGGACTTTCGGAAGATATCAGGGGGCGTTGTGTGGAGAGAGTCTCTTCCTTTAAATTCCTGGAAGTTTACCTTAGTGAAGACCTCACTTGGAAAAACAATATAACTCAGGTGGAAGGCCCAACAGAGACTCCATTTTCTCAGGGTCTTGCAAAAGAACAATGTTAAAAAACAATTGATGACCTCCTTCTACTGGTCCACAATAGAAAGTCTCCTCTCATATTGTATCACAGTGTGGTACGTTGACTTGACAACCACAGACAGAAAATCTTTAGAGAGGGTGGTGAACAGAGCACATGATATCATGGGCTGTCCCCTGAGCCCACTAAATGACATCGCAAGGGATCGTTGCCTTAGGAGAGCAAAAAAAATTCTCAGGGACGATTCGCACCCTGGCCAGCACCTCTTTCATCTTCTACTCTTGGGCAGGAGATATAGAAGTATAATCAGTCGTACCAACAGGCTAAAAAATAATTTCTATCCATGGGCTGTTAGGCTGCTGAACAGAAAATAATATAGTGCAACTGACTTTCAGGGTTGGTGTGTTGTGAGACAAGCACACAGAGTGCAATGAGATTGAGTGTTTGTGGGGGGGGGAGGCTTGGTTAATTTCATAACCATCAGGTTTAGTAGCCACCTACAGACATATTCATGGAAGAAAAGGGTAAACCACTATTTAACATATCCTAGTTGATGGCCACCATTACTTCTTGTGATACCAAATTCACAAGATTAAATGTCTAAGGTTGTTTTTGCTTTAACCTGTCCTGAATTTTCTATTGTTCCATTTCATTACATGTCCACTGTAAGGAATGAGAATGTTGCTTTTTCACAGAAAGCTACAATGCCATAAGTGCTAGACAGTCTCAGTCATATTATTGCTTTTTCGACACAAGCCAATCTAAGACATAATGTTGGTTTCTTCACACAAAACAATCTCAGATATAATCTGGCTCTCTTCACCTAAGCTTCAAGGCCGCAGATGCTCGGCAAGCTCATTTGCAGCTTCTTGATAACCTCAGACTATGTGAGCTTTTTGTGTGGTCCAGCAGGGATCCTCCTATGGCTCCTGATTCCCTCTGTGCTTCTCCAATTATCAAATAATTGTAATTTGCCCTGGTTGCCTAATGCTGTGTGGCATATTTCCAGAAAAGGGGGCACAAGAGCCCCAAAACATCTGCATTTAAATACCTTATTCAGTATTGACCTCTTGATAAATACATAGGGTAGGTCAATTTTTGGATTTCTTTTTGACATTTCCACGGTGTTACTTGGTCTCTGCTTGTCTGCTGACGAATACCAAAACTGGAGTTTTATGTTGTTGAAGACAACACATGGTTTCAGAAGGCAAATACATTGTGCAAAGGTCGTTTGCCTACGCAGGCACATTGTGTGACCCATGTGAGCAGCAAAATAACAAGATTGTACAATGACAATGGGATGAAATCAGGCAAAATCTTTATTGGCAGCAGCAGGCAGGGTAAGGGTTGACATGGCATTGTGTCCCGGGATCAGTTCAGCATTCCACAAGCCCCATGTTGGTAGAATGGAAGTGCTGGGCTTGGATAGCCCCAAACCTGATTCGCAGAAGTCAACCAGTGTTGAACCTTCCTGTGATGCAAGCCAAGCAAGCAAGGTCTCACTGGGCAACCAGGGTGCATATTCCTACCAGGCATCAAATACCCCAAGCTTGGGGGTGTTGTGGTCAATGCTCCCCTCAGGCCCCTTATGGGGGTGCCCTTATACTATGTTGATCCTGCGGAATGCCATTTCCACCCTCATACAAACAATATTCTTCATGAGTGATTTGTGTTTTTCTTATTCTATTTTTTGTGTGTCGATTGTTTTTTCTTTCTTTCTTTCCCCTTGTTAAATGTTTGTATCTTATGTATTGTGAAAGTTTGTATTGTTGTGTTTTATATTTTTTCTGTGTTTTTATTGTTCTATTTTTCTATTGTTAAACCTAATAAAATATTATATTTTAAAAAAATTAAAAAACACAACAATATTCTTCACGTAACTAAGAAAGGTCATAATTTCACAGAGTGAAAATGGGGGGGGGGGGTTTCCAACCAAGTGCCAATTAGGTTCAGAGAAAAAGAAATTTCAACCAATGGCCCAGAATCACTCAGTGAAACTTCTAACCTGAGGGCTGCTGGGTGGGAAACTCTCAAGACAAAATGGCCCTGAGCTCCAGGGGAAGCAGCCTTATATAGGCTTTTCCCTCCCCCTTGCAAGGGCACATGGAACATCTTTTTCCCATGAGCCCATTACACAGAGATAACACTGGGCAAAACCTGGGCAAAGGTGTCTTGTGCTTATTGGGCATGGAACCAGGCATACAATTTTGAGGGCTCCACATCCTTTTCTCTTTCTCATTCTCTTTCTCATCCTTGTCTCTTTCTCATATGAAGTAGTAGGAGAATGGAAGAGATGTATGTGGGTACAGCAGGAAGAGTCAGACAATTAAAGTGAAGAAGGGCTTGTTTTAAACAGCAGCAGAGATTTTTGTAAAGCAAGGACGAAGGACACTAAAAGAAAATGGAGGTTTTAAACAACAGAAGTAAAGGTGAGATGCAGGTTTAGTAATCATAATGTTGTATCAAGGCAAATAGCAGAAATGGGTACAACACAAAAGGTAACATAATAATAATAATGATAATAATAATTTATTATTTATACCCCACTCTGGGCAGCTTCCAAGCAAGTGTTAAAAACAATACAGCATTAAATATTAAAAACTTCCCTAAACAGGGCTGCCTTCAGATGTCTTTTAAAGAGAAGATAGCTGCTTATTTTCTTCACATCTGAAGGGAGGGCGTTCCACAGGGTGGGCACCACTACCGAGAAGGTCCTCTGTCTGGTTCCCTGTAACCTCACAATGAGGGAACCACCAGAAGGTTATGTTCTGCCTCTGCTGTTGGGGCAGTATAGTCTTTTGCTGAATGTCTTTTGCTGGGAAGCAACAGTGGGGAGAGTGGTTCTGCTTGCTGGCTCTGCATAGGCATCTGTTTGTCCACTGTGAAAATGGTTTTCTTGAGCAGATGGCCTGTTTTAGAAGGCTTATGTAAGTTCTGGCCAGCTGAAATTTAAGGAAATCTCCTTACAGCAGCCAAACTCCTAATTGCCCCCACATGATGCTCATCTAATGTACCTGCTGAAGTAGAGTCATTCCCTAATGTACCTGCTGAATAAGTGTGGTTTCATAATTTTATCTCATTTGAGCCAACTGCTCATGTGGCTGCATGAGGGAAGCCAAAGAGTGAACAGGTTGAGAGACTATAGAAACTTTTTGTAATCTATACGTGGGGTGAGGAACCACTGGCCTGGAAGCTAAATGTGGCCCCTATATAACTCTGTTTCTGGAGTCTCACTATACCAAAAGACTGGGAACTTTAGAAGATTTTGCAGTCCCTTTGTCATCTATATGGGCCCAGACTGTCAATATTTTATTCATCATTTGTTTTGTTTATTAATGTTATTTCCCATCATTCCTGCAAAAGGAAGCATGGCTGAATATTCAAATAGTTTTCCATTGTGTTCATTATGAAACACTCATGAGGAAGCTTAGCAGTTACTGGATAAGAAGCCAGTTCATATACAAACCTGTAATTGGTTGGAGAGTAGGAAGCTAGATAAGAGGACAGTACCCTCAGTGGAGAGGGGTCGGAAGTGGAGTCTCTGAAGGATCAATATTGGGTTTGGGTATTTTAAGCAGATTTACTTACATTTATTTCTGTCCCACATTCCCTTCCAAATGAATGTATGGCAGCGAACAACAACAAAAAAGTATAGAATTAAAATAAAATAAAATAAACACATATTTAAAATATTAAAATACATTCAGAACATTTTAAAAAAAAACATACCCTCCCAGTAAAGAATCTCAAGGCTGATAGGAACAGTATTTTTCCGTCTTTAAAGACTCTGGGAGCCAGGGTGGGAGCCAGAAAGCCCTGGCAAGGTTTGTAGTGCCACCTGGTGTCTTGCTGACCCAGTGACCAGCATGTCTGTGCCTTATCATGTATTAGAATTGTATTGACCTTAAAAGGAGTTGTGTTTCCTCTGGGCAGTGTTGACCCTATATGGTGTGGGTGGGTTTAAGCTTGGCCGGATGAGGTAACATGAGACACTGGGATGCAGCCATGCGGCTGGAGAGAACAAAGGCTAATAAAAACGGACTGGAGAGGAGAAGATGTCTGAAAGAGCTGCTCCATCAGTACAAGGAAATAAGCTAGCTCTCTGCGTCTTTATTTTATGCTGAAAAGCGCCATTTGTAACGGCTGGCCCGACAAGTGGTGCCCCGTGTGAGGCTGAATAAAAGATATGACTGAGGTTTTTAAAAGAGAGCTAAGAAGCAAGATTTAAAGCAAACAGTCTGGGCAGACTGTGAGAAGATTTTTGATCCAAGCAGTGGATATTCATCGACTTACCTCGCCTGGAAAAGGCTGCAAGCGCTATTCATCTACGGATCCAAGGTTAGTCGATCCCTTAAATATTGATTTTAGAAAAATGGGCAGCTCTTTGACTACTCCCCAACAGAAATTTTTAAAAGACTTAAAATTTCTCCTCTCCTCCAACAAATTGGAAGTCCCTGAGGGTGATTTGATACAGCTCATTCTGGCAATTGAAGAGCATTGTCCCTGGTTTCCTGCAGATGGGACATGGGAATTAAAACATTGGGACAAAATTGGAACACATTTTCATGGGCTTCCCAGCATTGGTGTTCGGAATTTAAATGCATGGTGCAAGGTTCGATATGCTATGGGTTCTTTATCACCAAAAAATATCTCCATAGCTGCATTGCCAATACAACCTTCAGCTTCTTTAATTCAGCCTGCTGTCCTGCCATGTGTTCCAGCCCTTGCTTTGCCTGCAGCCCCAGATCCCAAACCTCCAGACTGCAGTTCCTCACCAGAGAACCCAAATCTGCAAAAATACCGTGGTCTGGCTGGAAATGACTCTGCTTTTTCAGCAGCAGCAAAAGCAGCTACCCCTTTGCAATGTGCAGTATTTGCCTGTGACTTAACTCAGGATACTATGGCATTCCCTGTTATTGTGCCCACTGCTGGTGCAGCAGGAATTCAAGCCCAGCTTTTGGCTCCAGATGACATCAAGCTTTTGGCACGTACAGTTTTACCCCCATCAGCTGGTGTATTGTTTGCTCACGAATGGGAAATTGCCTGTGGTGCTTATGCTCCTGCTTTACTGCAACAAGCAATGAGAAAAATCAGGCTGATTACAGCAGTGAGTAGCAAAATTGAAAATCCTGAAGCCAAACAAATAATTATCAAACAATTGGCCTTTGAAAATGCCACTGAGGGTTGTAAGGTTGCGTTGCGCCCGATAATACACCTTCCTGCCACTACGATGCTACGCATTTGCCAGTCTGTAGGTACAGCCACCCACAAGGCTCAATTGCTGGCAGCAGCACAAGATAAAAACCAACCTGTAGCTATCAATACAGCATTTCCAGCATGGCAAACCAAGATCACTGATACCTCAGTGTGGGTAGAACAGTGGCCTCCACCAAAAGGAAAAACCGCAGCAATGGCACCATCTCGTTTCTGAACAGCTTATTTCTGAACAATTGACTTTGGCCACATTGAAACATTTTTATCCCACTGGATCCAGCAGACAGGAACAGTTTGCTTTTACATTGCCAGTATATAACAAATTGCAATCCACCCAGCGATATCAGTGGATTGTTCTGCCACAACAGCATGCGGAACTCCCCTACACTTTGCCAAAATTTTGTGAATGAAGCATTGAAACCTTTCCGCATGCGCCACCTAGAGGTGCTGAACACAAGCTGCATCTGGCAGTATTTGCTACACCATTGTTGCCAACAGGAAATTTATATGCTCAGATGGACAAGAAGAAGACTATCTGCATTATAGAATGGTTACATTTACCTCATACCCCTTTGAAGAACATTTATTCCGCAAATGAATCCACATCAGACAATTGTTATCAAAGGACGTTCACGTGCTATAACTTTGAGCAGTTTTGATGTTGCATCAATTTATATGCCATTTTCATAGACTGAACAGCAGCATTTATTGATCACAAATGCTGCCATGCAAATTGTTTTGGCTGATTTTATAGGTCATCATTTTTCTCACACCTCTCCCCTCTGCACTAACCCTTTTCACGGATGGAACAAAAAATAGGGGGGGGGGGTGACATGGGAAGAGGGAGGAAAATGGAAAAGTTATTTACCTCTCCACAGTCTTCTGCCCAGCGAGCAGAGCTAGCGGCTGTGATTCTTGCCTTTCAATCCTTTTCTACTCAATCTTTCAATCTTATTGTGGATACTCAGTATGTATATCGCTTTTTGCTATTTTACCAATATCTTATATAACTCCTTCCTTGGATTCTGACTTGTTTTCCTTGTTTCTTGCCCTGCAAGCCTTACTTCAGCACACTATCCGCTGTTTCTAAGTCATGGGTAAACCTACGCGTATCAAAACTGATAATGGTCCAGCATATATTTCTAAAACATTTTCAGAATTTTGTATGTTGTGGAATGTGAAATTAACTCATGATATACACTTTAACTCCATAGGGCAAGCGATAGTGGAAAGGGCGCACCTGATGTTCAAAACACTATTGCTAAAACTGCTTGACGGCCGAAGCAACCAACAGCACTCATTCCTTCAGCTGTTCACCAAGTTCTTTTTGTGCTTAACATTCTTTTATATCCAAATACTAGGACCCATACTCCCGCGGAATTGCATTTTAGGAAGGAGGAGGCACTGCCTCGCCCCTTGGTGGTGTACAAACGCTTGCCTGATCCCGCATGGCATGGACCTGTCCCGCTGATCACGTGGGGACGAGGGTATGCGGCAGTGGACATCGAGGACAAGCCTTTATGGGTTCTAGCTCGATGCGTGCAGCCATGGCAAGTCCCTTCAACTGTGGAAGTGCCTTCCTAACCATTTGCCTTGCCATCCTTTGCTGCACCGTTATACAAGGAAGAGAAGCAGACGACACAGTCCAGTTGAAACCACCATATTTCACCTTATCGGCTGGCAAGCAGCAGTCGCCTGAATCCTACACTGGCTGGCAGTATTCACGGCTCAGCCACTCTCAAACTATAAGAACAGTGTTGTTGAATAAGACTTTTAAGGGTGAAAATTATCATAAGATATGGAGGAATAATATTTTTGTACAAGTTATGATTAAGTTTACTAGTTTATTGCATGCTTCTAAATGTTGGGTATGTATGCCTGCCCCCAGTTATTTTCAAATTAAAGAGGGAAAGAATCATGGGGCATATATCCAAACTGTCAATATACATTGAAATTCATGGTTTAATAGCTCTTGTTCTCTTACAGGAACATACAGTGACCAATCTCAGTGCTATAGAAGTGACACCAGTGCATGGCTAATAAACTAGAAAAGAAGCCTACCATGCAGCATGGAATCAGAATTCTTACATTCTTAGCTTCCTGATGGAAGTTGGCTTCGACATTTATTGATTATAGTGATTATTATAGTAGTTATTTGCATTATTTTGTGTTGCTATATACAATGTATTCATTCTTTAATTTCTGTATGTACTGCATGGTTCTCCAGTCCACGGCCCGCTTCCGGCGTCAAAAGAGTCGCTTCTCGCGCTCGACAAAGCCATTGGTACTGATATATATGATTATGCTTAAAATATAAAGAAAGAGGGCATGTGGGAGCCATGGTGGGAGCCAGAAAGCCCTGGCAAGGTTTGTAGTGCCACCTGGTGTCTTGCTGACCCAGTGACCAGCATGTCTGTGCCTTATCATGTATTAGAATTGTATTGACCTTAAAAGGAGTTGTGTTTCCTCTGGGCAGTGTTGACCCTATATGGTGTGGGTGGGTTTAAGCTTGGCCGGATGAGGTAACATGAGACACTGGGATGCAGCCATGCGGCTGGAGAGAACAAAGGGTAATAAAAACGGACTGGAGAGGAGAAGATGTCTGAAAGAGCTGCTCCATCAGTACAAGGAAATAAGCTAGCTCTCTGCGTCTTTATTTTATGCTGAAAAGCGCCATTTGTAACGGCTGGCCCGACAAAAGACCTGGGTGAATAGGAATTTTAAAAACTTGGGATAATTAATTATGGGGGAGTTGGATGCATTGCAGCAGAGAGGGCATTCAGTGTCATTTTTGCTTATATTTTGTACTTTTGTAACTTAGATAGTAGTTATAAATGTACCTGCATTTAGCTACTGTGATTGCTGCTTCAGCACCTAGTTTAGGTATGTAAATGCTACTTTTATTTTAATGTCATGCAGGTGAATGGAGGCCGAGTGCAAAATTCGGCAGCCACAGTGTTTGCTCCGCTTCCACCCGTCCACGTGATATCTCACCAGAGGAACCTGGCATGCCTGATGTGTAATGTCAGCTGACCTCAAAAGGCATATTATAGATTTGGAAATGGAAAGGTTACAAAATTGGGTGGATTTTATTTTAGATCAAAAGCAAGAAAGAGAGGTGAGAAAGGTGTTTAAGGTTCTGCATGAAATGGACAAAATGAATAGAGAAGACTTTTTCACGTTCTTTGATAATGGTGGAGCTTGTGGACATCTAAGGAAATGGAATACTGGGAGATTCGGGACAGCTAATGGAAGGTGCTTTATCGAAATGTGCATAGTTAAACTAGGGCAACTATGAAATTGACTCTATAACCTTGGCTGGATCGTGGAATGAAAAGATTCAGCACAGACAAAGGAAGGTGCTTTTTCAAAGCATACATAATTAAGCAATCGAAACTAGACAAATGAACACGTAAAGCTGGCTGGATCCAGGAATATAAAAAGGTTCCAGCATCACAAGATCGCTGGGAAGATAAATTTATGTGCAAGTGATGCACTAATTGTTGATGACTTGTTTGTAATTGAGAGCATCTTGGCCCTGTGGACATTGTGGAGAAACAGAGGTGGGGATAGACTAGAAAGGCATGCAGTGAAATTTCACAGTGTTCCAGAAAAGGGCCCATCTATTTATAGTTCCTGTTTTCTGACAGTGAGAGTAGGATGCACTGGATGGGGCATCTGAAAGATTTCCATAAAAACTCCATGACAGTGTTCTGAATAGAACAAGCAGGGGTTGACACAGGGGACAGTGGTATGTGGCATTTGAACAGAAGAGTCAAGTTTAGCAAGAAGGGAGTTTGGAAAGGCTATTTTGTGTTATTTTGTTTATCAGAACCAGTAAATCAGAACCAGTGAAGGCGGTCAAGGTCCTGTGTGAGTGCCTGGAGGCGGTACTGTTTTTGGGGGACAGGGGGCGGGCAGGTGTGGGGAACTCACTGGTCCTGGTCCTGAATGGGGTAACTGTGCTCCTGAAGGACCAGGTGCGCAGCCTGGGAGTCATTTTGGACTCACAGCTGTCCATGGAGGCGCAGGTTAATTCTGTGTCCAGGGCGGCTGTCTACCATCTCCACCTGGTACGCAGGCTGAGACCCTACCTACCTGCGGACTGTCTTGCCAGAGTGGTGCATGCTCTAGTTATCTCCCGCTTGGACTACTGCACTGGACTACTGCAATGTGCTCTATGTGGGGCTACCTTTGAAGGTGACCCAGAAACTGCAATTAATCCAGAATGTGGCAGCTAGACTGGTGACTGGGAGTGGCCGCAGGGGCCACATAACACCAGTCCTGAGAGATTTGCATTGGCTCCCAGTACATTTCCGAGCACAATTCAAAGTGTTGGTGCTGACCTTTAAAGCCCTAAACGCCCTCGGCCCAGTATACCCGAAGGAGCGTCTCCACCCCTCTCATTCAGCCCAGACACTGAGATCCAGCAACAAGGGCCTTCTAGCAGTTCCCTCACTGTAATAAATGAGGTTACATGGAACCAGGCTTAGTCTCCAGACTCTTGATCATCTTTGGTTGCCCTCTGCACATGTTCCAACTTGTCAACACCCACCTTAAATTGTACACAGTATTCCAAGTGTGGTCTGACTAAGGCAGAATAAAATGGTACTATTACTTACCTTGATCTGGACACTATACTTTCGCCTTCGTGCTATATATATGACATCACTTAATACTGAAAATGTGTATATGTTTATACATCTATCTGTCTGTCTGTCTGTCTATATCTACATGAAAATGAAAAAATACAATAAAATAAATGCTTAAATCATCGCACCTACATTCTCCCTGACACACAGATGGTGATGCTGATTCTGAGCATCTCCCATACAAACCAGGGGAATGAATCTTTGCCAGGAACAGAAACATTTGTCTAAAGACTACCAAGGAAGAACTTTCACTGAGTTGAATGAAAGATGCAGCAGCTAAAGGGCTGGGTGATAAAGCACCCTACCATCACTGTTGACCAGTGGTCCCAGTTCTGCTTCCTGCTTCTAGTGAATTTGGCAAGGAATGGCCCCCTGTAACCACAGAAGAAATTACTGGCCTTATTCAATCTCTTAAATCAGGGAAAGCCCCAGGTGCTGACAATATCCCACCAGAAATTCTTAAGGCAAATGTTGAATGGTGAGCCCCTGTGCTAGCCGCCTTGTTCACTAGTATAAATCAAACGGCTATTATCCCCGAGGACTGGGGTTTAGCCATCATCATTCCAATATTCAAGAAAGGAAGCAGAACTGAGCCAGCTAACTACAGACCAATCAGTCTATTAAGTATTATTAGTAAACTATACGCTGCTCATTTATGTGATAAATTAGTGGAGTGGATGGAAAGAGAGCATATTCTATCAGAAGCACAAGCAGGTTTTAGAGCAAAGCGCTCAACTATAGACCAGGCCCTTATCCTTCAACACCTGGCAGACAAATACTCTAGAAAAGGGGGGTCTTTATATGCAGCTTTTGTGGATTTTAAATCGGCTTTTGATCTAATACCAAGGGACAGACTCTGGGAAAAGCTTGGCGCTACAAACATAGATAAACGCTTATTATGCCTTATCCGTGGTCTATATGAAAACACCAGGGTGAGGGTAAGATGCGATCGGTCAGGCCATCTAACTAAAGAAATTCAAACGCACTATGGGGTTAAACAAGGATGTGTCCTCGCGCCAACGCTATTTAATTTTTATATCAACTCTCTAGCAGTAAATATGGCGAAAGAAAATGCCCACCCTCCCAATCTGGCAGGCATGCCCCTCCCGGTGCTTCTGTATGCGGACGACGCAGTCCTACTCTCCTTTTCCTGCGTTGGCTTGAGGAAGCTTTTGAGATCACTTGCTGACTATTGTCAAGCGGAACAACTATCAATAAATTACAGCAAATCTAAAATTATGGTGTTTTCAAAGAAAAGAAGGAAACACATATGGAGAATTAATGGTCAACCTATTGACCAGGTAGCAACTTTCAAATACCTGGGAATAACTTTTCAGGAAAGGGTCTCGTGGCACCAACAGATGAAAAACGCCATTGCCAATGCAGGAAGGGCCAATAAAGCCCTTACAAGATTTTTTCACGGGAAAGGGGGTAAATACGTTCCGGCGGCCTCCCAGGTTTTTGCTGCAAAAATACTCCCACAACTCACTTATGGATCCCAGGTTTGCAGTTTTAAAAATTTTGCGCCTATGGAGGCATTTCAAACAAAATTCTATCGGTGTTTATTGGGGATCCCCCCCTGTGTATCTAATATAGCTGTCCGCTTAGAAGTTGGACAACCACCCGTTAACGCGCGGTTGTGGATTCTAAAGATACACTACTGGTTAAAACTTATTTTTTTCCCGGCCGGTTTGGCTCCTTTAACACTCTTAGACACCTTTCATTCTACCTGGAAAGCTTCCCTGTTTGAAAAGATAAGAAGCTTGGGATTCTCCCCGCAGATCTTGATAGCGGCAGGATATGAGAGAGCCAGAAGTCAAGTGCTTCAACGCATTAGGGACATAGAACTGCAATGTCATATGGGCAAAATGGATAAATATGCCACAATTAGAGACTTTGGGAGAGGGTTCTCACTCGCAAATTATCTGGCTGATTTACAAATACCTAAGTACAGACACTCCTTTACCCTGGCCAGATTTAACGTTCTGCCCTCTGCCCTGCTGCTAGGCAGATATGAGGGCAAACCATATGAGTCACGTGTTTGCCCATGTGGCTCATCGGAAGTGGAAACAAATCTGCATGTATTGCTGCACTGTAGTTACTACGAGGACCTACGCCTGACCTTTATTGCCCCAGTTCTACAAAAGCTTAAAAATGAACCAGAACTCCAACGTATGAGAGCCTTGGTAGAAGATAAGGTTCCTGAAATTACGATCAATGTTGCCAAATTCTGTGTAGCCGCTATTAGGCGCAGGAAACAAGAGCTTTC
This sequence comes from Podarcis raffonei, assembly GCF_027172205.1. Lineage (NCBI taxonomy): Eukaryota > Metazoa > Chordata > Lepidosauria > Squamata > Lacertidae > Podarcis > Podarcis raffonei. Next base: position 12,902,570 of record NC_070609.1, on the reverse strand, counting down.
CAATGCCAATATGCAGGCGAAGGCAAATACTTAATTTTATTTATGCTGTCTAATTTTAAATTGCTGTTATGGCCTAATCTGTATTGAAATTGTCCTTTGTTTTTTCCGGTGTTATGCTTTGCTGACTAGCTGTACGAGTTAATCTGGTCTGTGACCGTTTTTAATAAATTTGATTTGACTGTTGACCAGAAGGCTTGCACCATAACAAACGGGTACACCTGTCCAATCTGGGCAACGGAATTTAGTTAAATAACATTGCAGAGGGCCTCAGGGGTTGGTTGAAGGTATTAAGGATTTAGCAGCAAGCCGGTTTGGCTCAATTAGTGGCTAGTCATTGAGTAAGACTTGGTCTTGCCTGGAGGGGAGGTCAAAGATTTTGCCTGGCCCTCCTGGTTAAGGGTATATTGTTAAAGGGATCAAGTGGGAGTGGCTTCCATCGGACAACCAGATAGGTACTAGGGCCACAGCACTCCTCCAACAGAGACCCCTCAGGGGGCACCCCTATTTGTTATATGTCATAGGGCTGCCTGTGATGGTTGTATACAGTATATGCACTTCCAGCACAAAGGCTTGAGTAATTTAAACTAGCTTTACCCAATGCCTATGCCAAACTGCTCGCATCTGTAACCAGTTAAAGTTGTGATTAGTGCATGAAAGGGTTGAATCCAAGACTAAGCTGTCCTGCCAGGCTTAGCCTATGTCACTTCCCTTCAGTATGGCAGGAAATGGGAAACCAAGCCTTTGTTATTCTCTCTTTTCCATGTCAATTCAATTGGTGAGGAGTTCTGACCTGGTCTTTCTGGCCCATGGCTTTACCTAGCCTCTCTCCCCCCCCCCCAGTCCAGAATGGAATCTGAAACTAGTATTTTAGAAACTTTTACCTTGTTTAACTAAGCAGTGGTTTTGACTGCTTCCGCATCTGGTTTGACTGCAGTCTAGAAAAGCACACAAATGTGACTTTTGAAGAAATTTGTATGCAAATTATTTTATGACTTACTAACTTTGTGGTCTATTCTATCTCTATGCCAGGGATGTGTGAATGCTTTGGAAATAACAATTAAAAAGGGAAATTTTGGGACCCACTGGAAAGGCACATTTTAGAGGTTCTACAGCCAATATTTCCATGTTTTCATTTGATGCATGCTTTATGGTGTTAAATTTTGGTTTGGGGTTTTGTCATGTCACAAAAAAATACCTTCCCCATACTTGAGTCTTGGCTTCCAGAATTCCAACAGAGAGAGCTGGTGAGATACTTACTGGAAGGTGGTAGATGTTGGAAGGTGGACACTAGTGCAGTTTTAGTTGATAATGAACTAATTAATTTTGTTCCAGGAAACCAGCTCTTTGCCAGGAACTTTGTGGGGGACATTCCTTGGGTGCCAGCCACAATAGTGGGAGTCACTGGACCTCGCTCGTACCAGGTGGCACTCAAAAATGGACGTTTGTGGCGCCGGCACATAGACCAGCTTAGGTGCAGGGTTGGGGACTTGGACACTACCGCGGTGCCCCAACTGCGTTCATGGCTCTGGAACAGACACTTACAGATGGTGAGGCTCCACCTACACCTCTCTCACAAACTGCAGGCATGGAGCCAAACCAAGCTGCATCAGAGGGTCTGCCAGACTTCCCACAGACTCAGACCACTGCCATGCCTGACATTCTGCCAACTCCACTCGCAGAGGTTCCACCCACAGCAGCGGATCCAGGGGACTTGGTTTCAACGCCACCTAGGGTCGCACGAGAGCCTCAGCAAGAATCGGACGGCCCCCCTGTACCTGGGTACCGGTCCCCGGCAGTCCGGTGCTCCGGCAGAGTTTCCAACCGCCCAACTTATTTAAAGGACTATGTTGTTGGACACGTAACACTCTTGGTCTAATGGAAGTAGGTGAAATGTAACCAATATGCTTTTGTGCCTAATTGAACCATTACGTGTAGTGCTGTATATAACGAAACCATTACAATTGTAACTAACGCCTTATCTCGGTGGGGAGGGGTGTTATGTACTGAAGTTCTTACCCTGGGCCAGCAGGCGGGGTACTGTAGATAGTTTTCATTCAGGTCCACATATGCAAATAAGGGATTGAAAGTGACGTTCAGTGATTGGATAGTTACAGAAAGATTGTTACTGTTGCGTTGTAGTGGAGCTCTATATAAGAAGGCTAGCTGAACCCTTCAGTTCAGTTCTGTTCTGGCCTGTGAATAAACAAGAGCTGTTTCAAGAATCGCTGTGTCGTCTGATATGTTCACCCAGAACTTACCATATTTTTTTGCCCTATAGGACGCACTTTTCCCCCTCCAAAAATGAAGGGGAAATGTGTGTGCATCCTATGGGGCAAATGCAGGCTTTCGCTGAAGCCTGGAGAGCGAGAGGGGTCAGTGTGCATGACCCCTCTCCCTCTCCAGGCTTCAGGAATCTATCCGCAAGCCTGGGGAGCCCGCGGGAGTTCCCGCAAGGCTCCCTAGGCTTGCGGATAGCAGCCTGCTGCCCAAAGTCTGAGGCGCACTGAGGAGTGCACCCCGGGCTTCGGGCAGATATCCGCAAGGCTGGGGAAACTGGCGGGACTTCCCGCCGGGCTCCCTAGGCTTGCGGATAGCAGCCTGCATCCCGAAGCCTAGGGTGCGCTGAGCAGCATGCCCCGGGCTTCGGGCAGATATCCGCAAGCCTGGGGAGCTCCCGCTGGGCTCCCAAGGCTTGCAGATAGCAGCCTGTTCTGGGGGCTGGGGTCGGGGGAAGCTTGGGCTTCCCCCACCCCAGCCCCGTGCCTGGGGGGGGGAAATATTTTTTTTTCTTTATCCCCCCCCAAAAAAACTAGGTGCGCCCTATGGCGAAAAAATACGGTAACAGAACTGACAGAAGACCCTCGGAGGAGGACCTCAGTGTCTGGGCTGAGTAATGGGGGTGGAGATGCTCCTTCAGGCATACAAGGCCAAGGCCATTTAGGGCTTTACAGGTTAGCACCAATGCGTTGAATTGTGCTCGGAAATGTTCTGGGAGCCAGTGAAGATCCTTTCAGACTGGTGTCATGTGAGAGAGGCAAAGGATGTAGAACCCTCAAATCTTCTAAAGGACCTTTTACACATTGTTTTTAGAACCTGGAACCATTTGTTGTCTTCATCATGAATTTCGGGATTGAATTTATAAGAAATATTTCAATAACAATGGAACATTCATGTACAGACAGTTAATCTTCTCTAACTTAACCAACTGACAAGCTTCCTCTCAATAAATAAGGAGGAAGTGGCATGAAATTACCATTGACTGGTTTCTCTCTGAGGTGCAGGGAGGATTGTAGGAAAGGAGGGGAGAAAGGAGCTATGGCAGGCACAGGCAAACTCAGCCCTGCAGATGTTTTGGGACTACAACTCCCATCATCCCTAGCTAACAGGACCAGTGGTCAGGGATAATGGGAGTTGTAGTCTCAAAACATCTGGAAGGCCGAGTTTGCCTATGCCTGAGCTATGGGAACATGGATATGAGTGTTAATGTGAAAGAGGATTACCCTATAGTTTAGTTAGTTACAGCATGTTACTGATAATGCCAAGGTTGCAGGTTCGTCCAAGGATGCATTTCAGGGGTTGGACGAGATGATCCTCAAGATCCCTTCCAACTTTACGAGTCTATGATCTATGACCTATTTTTTTGTGAATTTGTCCAGAGGTGGCTATTAAATTTGATGATTATGTTCTACCTCTGCGGTTGGCAGCAGCATGGCTCTGAATGTCTGTTGCTGGGAACCACAAGTGGGGAGAGTGTTGTTGCTCTCACGTCCTGCTTTTTGGCTATGCACACATATCTGGTTGACTGTGAAAATAGTTTTCTTTTCTTTCTTTTCTTTTTTTAAAATTGGTTTTCACATATTACATTACAATACAGATGTACCAAAGCCAACACCATTTCCTCCCCATCCCCCCATACATTTACATTTCTATTTCCTCAATCCATCATATTATTCTTTTCTCCTTCCTCCCACTTCCCTCCGCCCCCACTCGATTTCCTCCACATTACAGTGGTACCTCAGATTACATACGCTTCAGGTTACATATGCTTCAGGTTACAGACTCCGCTAACCCAGAAATAGTGCTTCAGGTTAAGAACTTTGCTTCAGGATAAGAACAGAAATCGTGCTCCGGTGGTGCGGCGGCAGCAGGAGGCCCCATTAGCTAAAGTGGTGCTTCAGGTTAAGAACAGTTTCAGGTTAAGTACTTGAACAAATTATGTACTTAACCTGAGGTACCACTGTATACAATTTACAATAATCTTTGCATTCTACAATCTTCTCAAATCATCTATATTTTCTGATTATCTTTCTTTACTAATTTTTCTTCCTTCCAGTACTTCACATTTTAATCTAGGCATATTAGCGTATCTTTTTTTGAGCAATATTTTGCCATATATTCATCAAAACATTTCCACTCCTTTTTTAATTTTTGATTCGACTGATTTCTTATTATTGCAGTTAATTTTGCCAAAATTAAATATTCATTTAGTTTACAAATCCATTCCTCCTTTGTGGTATAGTTTATGACTTCCACCCAGCAGCAATAACTATTCTAGCAGCTGTACTTGCATTTAGAAAAATTCACTCCGCCCCGCCCCCCCCCCCGTGGTATCTCTTCATCTATCAGTCTAAGGAGATATGTCTCTGGTTTCTTTGTTATTGATATTTAGTTCTTAGTACAAAACCATGCAAATATAGCAGAATAGTTACTTTAAAAAGCTTAGAGAGAAGCTTAGAAATGCAGCCTGTTGGAGTAATGGTGTTGCTCGGAGTGAAACACCACCCCCTCTGTCTCTAACAATAGATGGCCACAATAGACTCTAACAGTTTATCCTTTTCAGTGTTATTGAAGGGACATTTGCTACATACAATACCTAAAAGCAGCTAGTTCTGTACTGTCAAATGTGGGGAGGCACAGACCTTGTTGGTTTAGCTAGGCCATAGTCTCAAAAGAAAATGAAATCATTTGAATGATGCCGTTTTCTGAAATTATTATTTTCTCCATCATCATTTCCACTAAGGATGCAGTCCAAGGGAACTTTTACTACACAAAGTTGTTGTTGTTTAGTCGTTTAGTCGTGTCCGACTCTTCGTGACCCCATGGACCAGAGCACGCCAGGCACCCCTGTCTTCCACTACCTCCCGCAGGTTGGTCAGACTCATGTTTGTCGCTTCAAGAACACTGTCCAACCATCTCATCCTCTGTCGTCCCCTTCTCCTTGTGCCCTCAATCTTTCCCAACATCAGGGTCTTTTCCAAGGAGTCTTCTCTTCTCATGAGGTGGCCAAAGTATTGGAGCCTCAGCTTCACGATCTGTCCTTCCAGTGAGCACCCAGGGCTAATTTCCTTAAGAATGGATGTGTTTGATCTTCTTGCAGTCCATGGGACTCTCAAGAGTCTCCTCCAGCACCATAATTCAAAAGCATCAATTCTTCGGTGATCAGCCTTCTTTATGGTCCAGCTCTCACTTCCATACATCACTACTGGGAAAACCATGGCTTTAACTATACGGACCTTTGTTGGCAAGGTGATGTCTCTGCTTTTTAATATGCTGTCAAGGTTTGCCATTGCCTTTCTCCCAAGGAGCAGGCATCTTTTAATTTCGTGACTGCTGTCACCATCTGCAGTGATCATGGAGCCCAAGAATAATAATAATAATAATAATAATAATAATAATAATAATAATAATAATTTATTATTTATACCCCGCCCATCTGGCTGGGCCTCCCCAGCCACTCTGGGCGGCTTCCATAAAAACCAAAAATACAGTAAAATATCACACGTTAAAAACTTCCCTAAACAGGGCTGCCTTAAGATGTCTTCTGAATGTCAGGTAGTTGTTTATCTCTTTGACATCTGCTGGAAGGGCATTCCACAGGGCGGGCGCCACTACCGAGAAGGCCCTCTGCCTGGTTCCCTGTAGCTTTGCTTCTCGCAATGAGGGAACCGCCAGAAGGCCCTCGGCGCTAGACCTCAGCGTCCGGGCAGAATGATGGGGGTGGAGACGCTCCTTCAGGTATACTGGACCGAGGCCGTTTAGGGCTTTAAAGGTCAGCACCAACACTTTGAATTGTGCTCGGAAACGTACTGGGAGCCAATGTAGGTCTTTCAAGACCGGTGTTATATGGTCTCGGCGGCCGCCCCCAGTCACCAGTAAAATCTCTCACTGCCTCCAATTCTTCCCCTTCTATTTGCCAGGAGGTGATGGGACCAGTGGCCATGATCTTCATTTTTTTGATGTTGAGCTTTAGACCATATTTTGCGCTCTCCTCTTTTGCCCTCATTAAAAGGTTCTTTAATTCCTCCTCACATTCTGCCATCAAGGTTGTGTCATCTGCATATCTGAGGTTGTTGATATTTCTTCCGGCAATCTTAATTCCAGCTTGGGATTCATCCAGCCCAGCCTTTTGCATGATGAATTCTGCATATAAGTTAAATAAGCTGGGAGACAATATACAGCCTTGTCGTACTCCTTTCCCAATTTTGAACCAATCAGTTGTTCCATATCCAGTTCTAACTGTAGCTTCTTGTCCCACATAGAGATTTCTCAGGAGACAGATGAGGTGATCAGGCACTCCCATTTCTTTAAGAACTTGCCATAGTTTGCTGTGGTCGACACAGTCAAAGGCTTTTGCATAGTCAATGAAGCAGAAGTAGATGTCTTTCTGGAACTCTCTAGCTTTCTCCATAATCCAGCGCATGTTTGCAATTTGGTCTCTGGTTCCTCTGCCCCTTCGAAATCCAGCTTGCACTTCTGGGAGTTCTTGGTCCACGTACTGCTTAAGCCTGCCTTGTAGAATTTTAAGCGTAACCTTGCTAGCGCGTGAAATGAGTGCAATTGTGCAGTAGTTGGAGCATTCTTTGGCACTGCCCTTCTTTGGGATTGGGATGTAGACTGATCTTCTCCAATCCTCTGGCCACTGCTGAGTTTTCCAAATTTGCTGGCATATTGAGTGTAGCACCTTAACAGCATCAGCGTTTAAAATTTTAAATAGCTCAGCTGGAATATCATCACTTCCACTGGCCTTGTTATTAGCAGTGCTTTCTAAGGCCCATTTGACTTCACTCTCCAGGATTTCTGGTTCAAGGTCAGCAACCATACTATCTGGGGTGTACGAGACATCCATATCTTTCTGCTATAATTCCTCTGTGTATTCTTGCCACCTCTTCTTGATGTCTTCTGCTTCTGTTAGGTCCTTTCCACACAAAGTGGTGACCGCCAAATCACTGCCAAACCTACAAAAACCTGGAACTTGTCTCGCATGCTATTATGGATGTCGATTACTCACATGTTGCAGCCAGCAGCTGAGAAGTGAACTTCATCTGGCCAGCAAAAAGCCCCTCTTTGTGCATGGTCTCAGGGCATTGAATGTCACAACTGCCTTGGGATTGCAAATCTTGGTGTATCACATGGTTCATCTTCCTCTAGTTCCTGTTAACTCAGACGGGATCAACAGCTCCCCTCTACACATCTCTTTCATTTGCAGTGTTACCCAAACACTGAGCAAGTCTACAAGGCCACTTCCCTGTCCTCCCGTCATCTTGGAACTGCCTGACACAGCAAACTGATGCTGAAAACCATTAGACACCAAACCCATCTGCTGTCATGCTGGGCTGCAAACTGCACTTCTGGAAAGGAGGGATGGAATGAAGTTTCTCAGATCAATCAGAAAGAATTTACCTGATCCTGGCCCCATCAAATGAATACTGTTCTCGAAGCCACCCCAACAAGTCGTTCTCAGAGTAAGCAGGTTCTGAGAGCAAGCAGCTGCTGCTGCTAAATAGGCCTGCAATATATAGTAACAACACAAAGCCTCAAATCCTTTTGGTTACACTGTGACAGCAGCTGAAGGCACAGAAATTTTTTTTATGAAAAAGGAAAACTTATTCAGACATTTCCCCACAGAAAGATGCATGGAAAAAGATTTACTACCTTGAGATAGCCAGTCAGAAGTAAGATCAAGAGAATCAGAAAAATAGAGGAAAGAGAAAACTATGTTGTGGATCGAGGGCCCGAGCCCCGCTATGTGAAATAAACACAAAAGGACACGTGATATAAGGTTAATGGGCAAGCAAAGGCCACAACTTTATTGATTACAGCAGTGAAAAGGTATTGGCTTAGGCATTGGATGACTATAGGAGGTGGGTTTATTCAACAGTAGGTGGAGCCTGTTGATGCTAATCCAACTATACACTCACCCCTGATGTCACCGAGGGTCGTGCCATGGCCTCCTGCCAAGCAGGCATCGGACGGAATAAACGACCGTCAGATTCCTTTAACGGAATAACCCACGGTAGATAGCATAGGCAATGGCCACACCTAGCCCTTGACACACATGAATCCAATGCCTAACCGCCACCCGAGCCGCAAAGGGGCTCGCCGCCAATACCCTCACAGCTGCAACCAATCCCTAATGCTACTAATGATGCTATCCAACCAGATGTCATTCCCAATGTCTGTTAGATGAACTCCGTCATTCTGGTACATGGCTTGGTCGCCGATCCGGATACCATCATGATAAATGACTCGGCCATTCATAAAGCGTACCCAACGGGCTACCGCCCGGTTCAAGCATTTCCTGGTTTTTTCAATGGCCATACAGCTCTGCACACCGCGCCAAACAATTCTTTTCAAGAAGGAGGACCAGAACACCATTGTTCCGGGGCACAAGGCTGCGATCGCCTCCAAGTCTCTTTTTATGTTCCACAACAAGTCCACGCTTCTCCTATTAGCAAGGTCATTCTCTCCCAAGTGAATGATAAGGATGTCAGGAGGGCCAAACGTGGCTACTCTCTCCATCAACAATGGCATAAGCTCCTCCCACCATATGCTGCATCTCGAAAACCAGGAAACTCGCACCCCAGATGGCAATCCAAGATAAGGGGTAAGGCCACAGCTGGCCGCCCAAACGCGGGCCCAATGGACTATACTGTGGCCACAAATCCACACACTTCTCCTGAAAACAGCTGAGAATGAAAGGAAAGGAAAAACGGGTAAGTAGATGCAACGTAGCGGAGTGTATACTAACGGATATAACCTTTATAAGCATTGGATTTCCATCGGCCCATTTCCTTAATCTTATCCATGGGCAGGCCCAAGCGCGCGGCTGTTGAAGCAGCGCTGATCCTAAAAGAGTGCAGCATAATCCCGGGAAGCTAAACCGCAAGCATCAATAGCTTTGCAGAGTACCCTTGTGGATTGGTGTCTCAATAAGGGTGACCCATCTTCGTGAACCAGAAGCGGACCTGGGCCGGGTGGTCTGAGGCAAAGATACAGCCTAGTATCCTTGACCGGGCATGGGCCCTGCTCCCCAGACGCTGTGAGTTTAAGAAGAACACCCCTACCGGCCTGATCAGTTTTGTATTGACGTATCCGTACTGTCATACTAGTTTCGGACAGCTGCACGTCTTCCATAAGGAGGCCACGCATCAAGCCATTTGTGCCACCTTCGACTACAACCTTGCCCACTCTCAGGGCGGCAAAAAAGGCGATAGCATATGCAGCGGAAAAGAGGCGGGCCTCAAACTTGGACCAACAGGTTGACCTAAGCTTTTTGCGTATCTGAGAGAGCAACCCATAAGAAATTGGCTTACGGCCCTCGGCCCTAGGGGGTTGTAACCTGCCCCAGCCCTCGATAGCTCTGCGGATCAGGAAGTCACTGCATGGATCGGAGGAGAACGTGGCCCTAGCGAAGAAGCTAATGGCAGCTAATGGCATGTATTTTAAGGTTTTAGGCGCACGTCCTAAGTCATCGAGGTGCGAAAGGTATTGCAGAACGTAGTCAGTGGTGGGCGGCACGTTAGGCGAAAGCCCAGATGTCCCAGACCTGAAGCCCAAGAAATCGCACCAGGCCCTCTTGTAAGACCTGAGAGTGGAGGGTGCGACAGACGCTAATACTCCCTTAATCACTTTGCGTCTCCAATGTTCCACAGGTGCTCCGGAAAGAGTTTGGGCAACAGCTGTGCTCCAGGTGCCAGCGACCGGAAGCGAGACATCTGAAAGCGAGACAAGGCATCAGCTATATCATTATTGACCCCCGGTATGAATTTGGCTGAAAAAACTATATTGTACTCAAGGCACCGGAGAACAAACGACCGCAGAAGGGAGGAGACCCTCGCAGATCGGGATGACTGTCTCGCCAGTATGTTCACCACTGCCAGGTTGTCGGTTCTGAAGCACACCCGGCGATTTCGAAACTCCTCCGTCCAGATATGCACGGCCACTACTATTGGAAAAAACTCGAGAAAAGTGAGATCCCGCGTGATGCCCTTGCCCTGCCACCCCGTTGGCCAACGTTGCGTGCCCCATCAGCCCCTGAAATACAAGCCAAAGCCCAGGGACCCTGCCGCATCTGAATGGACCTGAAAATCTGAGGACAAGTTAAGAACATCCTGCCATAGGGATACTCCATTGTAGTGTTCCAAAAATGTCACCCAAACCTCTAGGTCGGCCTTAACTGTCTTTGGAAGACGGACCCTGTGGTGTGGGTGCTTGAGACCCACTGAAAGCCTGGCTAGGCGGGGGAAACCACTCTACAAGCAAAATTGAAATGACCTAACAGGGATTGTATCTGTCTGAGGGTGATTTTTGTTAGTGCAAGGGTAGTATGAATTATTTCCTTAAGGGTGTCAATCTTCTCCTTAGGTAAGCGGGATGATTGGGCAACTGTGTCCAGCTCTATGCCCAAGTACGTGAGGCACACAGACTAACTGAATGTGGATGTTCATTATGCACTGTATCATAGTATAGTACAGTGATTATAAGAATATCTGCTTGAGTATACATTTTCATCATGTGTAAAACTCATAAGGAATAAACAAATAGTTCTATATTGTGATCAAGTAACTCCTAGAACAAAATTGTACGTTTTAGCTTCAGAAAACCAGTTGCTTCTAGCCAACATCCTGTTGCCAATGTAGCTAAAATTTTAGCATTTTTGATTGTTAGTTGATAACAAGATTGTTAGTATGACAAGAGATTGGTGGGATACTCTCCTACAGATTTCCAAAACTGTTGTACCACAGACACAGCCAGGACATTCCAGAACAATTCTACCTGATACTGTAAATGTCAGGTTTCAGTTTCACTCTAGCTAGACAGAACTGTTACATATGCAACATGTTCTAGAAGATTCCCAAAGGTGAGCTCTTGGCCAAAGCATTATCCACTTCAGTGAAGTGTTATTTCTCTCAAAACTAGCAATTTGTTTACTAACTATACATGTTCCCTAATATGGTTAAAGCATTGAAATTATGCGATTCCGACTGTTGGGCTTAAAGGCTTACTAGATTCTAGGACTAAATCATTATTGTACTTCTTTGCAATTTTGTCCACAGCTGCCCTGCTCATTGGGAGAACAGGAAATGGATCTGGAACACTTCAAAGCAGTGCCATTCCTCCCATGTGTCTTCCTGCTTGGGCTGTCATTTTGTTAAAGCTGTGGTCTTGCTCTTGTAATTGATCTGGGCGGAAAAGGCAGGTTCCCCAGGAAAAAATAATTCCTGTATGAGGTGTTATGGAATGATACATTTGGTTGCCTAATTATCACAAAAGGGGGGTGGGTCTGGGAAGGGGTGCCTCTGTCCTGGAGACCAAGCAGGGGCTAAGTGGCGGCCCTGTTGGGTTCATCCCAATTAGCTGTATGCCATAGTGTGACTCCAGAGGCGGAGCTAGCTGCTCTGGCACCCGGAGTGGCACACGTGGTGTGCACCCAGGGGTAGGGCTAGCTACCCGTGGGGTGAGGTGAGCGTCCTTTCCCTTACTGACTTCTGATTAGGAGAGTCCTTCGTGGTTAAGGAGCCACTACCGGGATTCTGAAACCCTCTGAGAAACCCTTCCAAAGATAGGATGCTGCACTTCTGTCCGGATGGATAGACAAGAGGTTGAGGAGAGGAGAAAGCTGAATTGGAGAAAATGCTAGACCCAGAAGGACTTTAACGATGGTTCCCTGCTTCATCTGGAACTAGAGTGGTGGAAGCCCTGACCTCCCTGAAAGGGCCGCTTCCCTTAGTAACACGCCGTGGCTGGGTGAGCCCCTGCACATCTCTCACACTCGTGCGGGTACTTACAAGACTGCCTTTGGCATTGCCCTTTATTGAATTACCAGCACACCTTACGTTTTAAATCCTTTCTAAGGTCCAGCTTTCCAGTGTGATACACCTCTGATGGCTTCTTCCCAACATACGGGCTAACTGCCAGATGCTAAGAGCGGTGGCCTCCCCAGAAAGGGCGTAAGCCATTCTGACTCATCATCACCGGCTGATGAGGTGCCTGATTCTGGAAGCTGGACCCTGGGCTGCCTATTCTGCAAAGAACTAGAAGAACTGGAAGCAACCAGGCTATTGATACAGGCCGGCAGCCTCCACGCAGGCACCCCGATGTGCTTCTGGAAGTCGCCAAGCAAGCCTGAGACCTAGTTTGCACAGCCGCCGTTCCTGTCTGAGGGCTTGGGCCTGCACCTGGGTAGTTTAAAGGCTGGCCACTGGTTTGCGAAACAAGGAAGTAAGAAACACAAGGCAAATAGAACTAAAGAATAGCTAGGAGAAAGTGCTGTTCATAGTCAACAATGAATGATCTGAAGGCATTGAGGAACTGCGAAATGGGTTTGGGTTTATTATTATGACGGTTGCCATCTGCAGTGTGTGCTGGTACTGCACCCGTGCGCTTCCTCTTGGGCACCATGAGCTGCTCTGTGCACTAGTAAAATGCGCCTACTATTTATTTCGTCACTAATTATTTTATTTTAAATTTAATTTTCATTTATTTATTTATTTATCTATATTTTTAATATTAATTATTATTATTTTTTTATTTTTTATAATTATAATTATTTATAATTATTATTTATTATTATTTATTTATTTTTCAAATTTATTTTATTTTATTATTTTATTTTATTATTATTGTTGTTATTTTTAATTAGTATTAATATCACCAATCAATTAATAACTTGACTGTAATTAAATGTCAGTATACAATTATTGTGCATCAATAAAGTTCAGAGCACGGTTGATGAATTAATTATTAATCGATAGTATCTCAATTAATAGCCAATGGATTTATAGCTATGAGTAGAAATTACTATTATCAATTGCTCCACGTAACTGCTGACAAAATGAACAAGCTATACGTCACTTAACTGCACCGCTTGTATTTATTTATATTTATTAAATCACAACCCAGCAAGAGTTCAAGCAGCAGCGCTCAGCTACATATTAGCACCTGGCTCCAAGGAACAATCCCATACACAAAGCAACCCCAACTGCAGTCAAACAGAATTAGAAGATAATTGCCTACAATAAAAAGTTGCCCCTTTTAAATGATAGGCAAATATAGGCGCAAAGCATTGCCAAGTAATCAAACAGAATTGAAAATAACTGCTTACAAGGAGATGCTCAGAAGCTGCAGCCAAATTAAGAGAAAAGGAAATCAATAAGATTCCAGGCCCACACCAGCGGCCCTCTGAAAAGGAGGGGTGAGGTTGCTCTTAAGGGGAATATCTGGGGAAACTTACACCAAACAAAGGAAACTTTGCCAAACAAAGAAAGTAAATTTTTGCCCACAAGGTTGGCTCAAGACCAGTTGATGGAAATAAAGGTGCTTAAATAGACAAAAGACTGCAATTGGTCAAACTGCTGGTTAGTTAAACTGACAATGCAACTAGAGCTGCTGAACTGCCAGGTGCTTAAAGACAATGCCTCACAATCTGCCGGTCACTCAAAGAGCAATCAAGCCTGCCCAGCAGTTGAAAAACCTGTCTGGTAACTGTGATGACTCAGGCAAGAAGCAAAGGGAAATCCAAAGACGCCTTTTTTTTTTTAAGGTTAATGTGATGTATCTCTTTCCTGAAAGGGTGGGGGGTGTAGGGAGGGAGGAGGGGTGGAGGGAGGAGAAGGAAAGCGTGGGGGGAGTTTGGAGGGAGGAGGGGTGGAGGGAGTAAAATGAAGATGCGGGGCAAGGAAAAAGTTTGAAGAAAAGGAAAATAGCTGTCCTTTACAGTGAGCCAAAATGAAGTGGAAATATAAACCGTGAGTTAACCTGGACTTTTTAGTAAGGTACTATAAGCCGAAACCTTTTTTGTTGTTGTTGTTTAAAAGCAGTTTTCTTTAGGGAGCTGTACTGGCAAATGCAGCCAATGACAAGAACCAGGCAAAGGCACACCTTCAAAGGTTCTAAACGTATAAACGTGCAGTGCTGAGGAATGGTTTCCTGATCATAAACCCTGAATTGTCCACCCCAAGCCCTGCCTTATTTCTTCCCCCAAACATCAAGCGAGGGGGGGTGGCTTAGAGAAACCAAGAGGGGTGAGGTTTAAGTGCACAATGTATTCCAAGCCCCAGCAGCCTTTAAATTTTACAGTGGGCTCCCGATTTAAGTGGTACCAATGGAAGGGATGGCAGGGTAAATTAAACCCACGCTAGAAGAGTAATAATCAATAAACGGCAGGCACAAACACACGCTGCAAGCACACACACACACACACACACACACACGACTTAAAATTGGAGAGGAGCCCTGAGGATCATCTAGTCCAACCCCAGCAATGCAGAAATATTTAGCTGTCCCATACAGGCTCTCAAGGACAATGGAGGGGGAAAACACATAAGCACCCTGGCCAACAAATTAAATGTAAGGCAAACCCACTCAGTCACCCAGACCAGCAATGCAATTGGACAGGCAAGGGCAATAGAGGGGAAAACATACAAGCATCCTGGCCAAAAATTAAAATAAAACGCACAGCCACCAAGGCAGAGGCAGGGGAAAGAAAGCGAGGAGACGAGGGAGAAAGAAAGATGGAGCCACACTCACACTCAGACCTCGCTGGGGGCACGTGCTGGGCACAAACAAATCAAGCACCAGGAGTGGGGGGAAATAGAAGGTTAAATGCAGGTTTTTACACGGAAAAGAGGACACAGCAAGCCAAACCTGGATGCCTGGGTTTTTAAAAGCAGTAAAGCAATGAGCGCACACAAGCCTCTTAAAGTTAAAAGGCAAGCAAGGAACCAGACCCCCCCCCGACTCCAAACCTCATGGCTCTTCTCTGTGATGACTCTCCTAGCTGATGACTCGCTGCGGGACGACGACGACTGAGGAGGAGGCGGAGCTGGAGCCGCAGCATTAAGCTGCTAAACACGCCCCCCGGAGACACCTGGTTGGCTGCCTCCGGTGGGCGTGGGCGCCAGCCAGGTGAGGAGGGGTGGGGGCTAAGGCCCCCAGCCAGGGGCGGAGCTCGGGCTCCCACCCACAACCACTCCCCTCTCTTCCAGGGAGGAGAGTCTTTCTCCACTCTCTGAGAAATATATTACATAGTATAAGACAGCTTCTTGTGCTAGCCAGTGGATCAGCTAGCTGGAGATCAGATGAGTGGCAGATCAACCTATTCCAGGTGTTTGCCATTTTGTGTGTGCAGGAAAAACAAGTCAGCAATGTGTCATTTAAGGAACTATCCTGGAATATTCACATGGTTTGGCAGAGGAATTTATACTGATTCAGGAAGAAACTACTTTAAGGATTAGCTTGGTAAATTTATTACTTGCCAGATCCCCCCCCCCTTTGTTCACCCATTTGCCCAATGTATGTATATAAGGGAGCATCACAAAAAATTCATTCAGGAGAATAATGATTTGAATTTTTGCTGATGTAGGTATTCTTTGCTCTCTCACAGATGATTCTCTAGAATTCAGAACTGAAACAGGATGTACTACAGATTGCACCTTAGAGAACTACAGTTTCACCACGAGTGAAGGTGATTTTATACTGAATTTCAGGGAGTGCTGCCATCCTATACATTGCTTACAACAGTTCGGTTTTCGTAAGTATGTGTGTATTTGTATATATCCTCGAGAATAAATAGTATTCAGGCTTTAGGGGTTTTCCTTGGTTGCCCTTAGACAAATGATATCAAACAGATTGCACTGGAGATCTTAGATGAAGCGCAAGTTAGATTACAGCTTCCATGTAGCTGGTTAGAGGACACAAAAGGTGGTACCCATGATACCATTTAGTAAGGAACAACGTACGGTAAAGGACCCCTGGATGGTTAAGTCCAGTCAAAATAGACTATGGGATGCAGCACTCATCTCGCTTTTCAGAGTGAGGGAGTTGGCATTTGTCTGCAGACAGCTTTCTAGATCATGTGGCTAGCATGACTAAATTACTTTTGGTGCAATGGGACACTGTAATGGAAGCTAGAGCACATGGAAACATTGTTTCCCTAGTAGTAACTCCACCTCTGGAACACCAGCTACAGGTTGACATCCTGGCTCTTCTAATATGGCGTTGCAAGATCCCTCAACCATGACCTTGGGGAACAGAAAGCTGAAAACCTTCAGTAATGCTCCCCAGATCAAATGAAGTAAAGTGAAAAGGACTTTTCCAATACAGTGATACCTTCATTTGTGAACTTAATTCTTAAACTGAGGCTCGCTTTTACTAATGTGGAATCCCCCATTCGGATTCGATTCACTTTCCGGGGCAAAGTTCACCAGACGGAACAACCACATCCGGTTTTGCAGAGGCCGTTCCCCAAAGTGTTTGTTAACTAGACTGTTTGCAGACTGAGGTACCACTGTATTTTCAAATTAATGTGTATTTTTGAAAACATGTATTAAAAGGCTTTATGGATCGAAGTTCTGACTTTGAAAAGGTTCTGCTTGAAGAACGAGAGAAATTGATGTGAAAATGTATAAAATGTTACTAGAATGGGAAATGAAAGATGAGCTGGTTAAATCTGCAATGACACAAGGGGCTAAAGATCTAGGACATAATATAGAAATGAATGCATGGGAAAGTTTATGGGAATATGATATGAAATGTCCTGCCTGTTTTACTCTAAAAGGAAATTACAAAAAAATAAAATAAAAAATTGTATAGATGGTTTTTATCACCTAAAAATTGGCTAAATGTTGCAAAATATTGTTGGAAGTGTAAACAGGTACATGGAACTGTAGCGAAAGAAAGAAAGAAAGAAAGAAAGAAAGAAAGAAAGAAAGAAAGAAAGTGCTGAAACTGTGTGCTGATTTTAGTTATTGCTTTTCACAGGGCATGGACGTAGGTTAAATGGGCAAGAGTGTCCAACCTGTATTCCTTCTCTCTCAGAAGCCTGTAAGGGCTCAGAGACCATCAAGTGTTATAATGATGAGACTCAGTGCATGGAGTTTGTTGTTGCTTACGGTAAGTAACACTGCCAGCCAATGAGGTAGAGACAGGGTGGTGGGCTGCTCTCTTGCTCTGTTTGTGGCTTTCTGCCAGAAAATGCACAATTTTCATTAACCTTTTAAAAGTAAAAGCAGCCATGGAGCCCTGATATGGAAAGCAATATTGATGAAGATGGGCCCCTGTCCCGTAACAAAAAATGGATATTTCGTTTTCCAAATTTTAAACATCTGTGTCAAATTTTTCTCATGAACGATTCTGACATGCTTTCTATACTTGCTCAATACACTTAATAAAATGATTCTGCTCTCTCTGTTCTGCACACAAACTCACTCATTACTACCCAGGCACTCATGTGAAAATGTTTCTTTTTCTTTACTAGATGACAGTGCAATTCCTAACAAGCATTTCCACGGCTGTGCATCACCAAAATTTTGTGGATTGGCCAAGAATCCAATGCATTTTGATGCCCTTTCAGGCGCTATAACCAAAGCACGATGCAGTGATACTCTGCCTCCCCTAGAGCAGCTCAACATTGAATAGTAGTTAGGAGAGAACAATGTCTTCTTCCGTTTGAATCCCACTGTTTCTTGCAGCAGTGGAGGTGGAGGTTGCTTGCCTGGTTGTGGGAGAGGAAGAGTGACTGCAATTCACAGGACTCCGATTTGGCTTTTAGTGGAGGTTTAATGGGATGCACGGGATAGAGAAGCTAAAGCAGGAATGTGGGTCTTGGCAGCTCTGTCTCATTATCATATGTTATTAGAGGAAACACACAAAACTGCGGTATTTTAAGTGCAGAAATATTATAATTTCTGTATTGCAATTAGGGAAGCAAGAGGGGGAAAAGAAAGCCCCAGATTAATAAATGCAACTAACTGTCTCTCTCTGTGTGTGTGTTTGTACACAGATACCTAAAACAATAAATGCAACTTTATAATAACAAACATTATCAAAACAACGGTTAAATTACATACATACCTTCCAACATTTCTCCAGTGTAAGCAGGGACATCCTATTCTGTTGTTGTTGTTAGTAATAATAATAATAATAATAATAATAATAATAATAATAATAATGTTGGCGGCTTCCAACATATGTAAAAACATAAAACATTTAAAAAAAACATTAAAACATTAAACATTAAAAAAAACTTCCCCAAACCGCAAACTTAATCAGACAATCAAAGATGAAGTATGAGGTCATAGGTGAAAATGGAGAGAAGAGAGGGGTAGATCTTTATTTTATTATTAATAAAATATTCTTATTTATTCTTATTATTCTTATTTAAAGCCTTCAGTGACTTAATACCTGCCCCCTCTGGATTAAAGAAATAGAAGGATTATAAGTGAGGTCTATTAGAGGAAAGCTGGAAGTTTGTGGGGAGGTAAAACTTCATGTGTGATGTGACGCGAGGCTCACAAGGAAAGGATGTATATATAAAACTGATGATGTCACCACACCAGTATAGAAATATATTCTGTGACCATAAGGGCTGCCATTTTTTTAAAAAAAAAATATCCAGACATTTTGACAATTTCTGAAAATTCCACCTAGACACTAAATCATGATGTTGAAGGCGACTGAATAATTACTCTTTGAAGAAAGGTTATTAAATCTTGGGCATTTTTGCATAGAGGAATTCAAAACAGAGTTTAGAAAGTGTGTAAGATTATTCATGGTGTGGGTGAAATGGATAGAAAAAAATGTTTTCTCCCTCTGTGATAAGACTAGAACTTGTGGCCACCCAAGAAAATGTTGGCAGATTCAGGACAAATACAGGAAGGTGATTTTCAAAGCATGGGATGTTAAACTATGGAGACCACATAATTAAACATGTAAACTTGGCTGGATCCAGGATTGTAAACAATTTCCAGCACCACAACATGACTTGGAAGATAAATACCTGTAACCACCAACTATAAAAAACATATTTCAACAAAAGTAACAAAGCACCTTAAGAATAACTTCTGGCAGTTCCCTCCTACCTATGCTGCTGGGGGCAGTATGGCTCTGAATGTCTGTTGTGGGAGCTAGTAGAGTGGAGAGAGTGGTCTTGCTCTCAGGTCCTGCTTTCAGGCTACGCACAGGTATCTGGTTGGCCACTGTGGAAACCGTTTTTTTGCCTCAAAGTGGTGATCACCCAGTGTATGTGCTGAAGATTAGTTCCATAATGTGTCTGCTGAAGAAGTGTGCTTTCATAATTTTATCTCATTTGAGCCAACTGCTCATGTGGCTGAGTGAGGGAAGCCAAAAGCAAGAACAGGTGAAACTTCTGTATGCTTTCATTATTATTAATACTATTAATTATTTATTTACTTCGAAAGGAAGTTGGCATTGTGGCAGAGAATGACCGCTCCCCGTTTAAAACGGGGGGCGCCCTTTGCGTGGACACGTGCAGCCCCTAGATCTGGAGCGGCTCCACCAGCATAGGCTTGGCTTTGCCTTCCCTCAGGTGGGATACCTGGAGGTCTCCGCCTACCTCAGTCAGTTGTCCAATCCCACCTGGGGGAAGTGTTGCCAAGGAGATCAAGCCAGGTAGGGGAGGGATTACCTGCCCACACAATAGAGGGAGGATCTTACCTGGGAATCCTCACTTGGCTCCAGAGCTTCTCCCACCCTACCCACCCTCAGTTAATGTCTTGTTTTGCAGGTTAACTTTTCTTCACAGGTTTTGCAGGTTAACTTTTCTTCACAGGTATGTGCACGGGAAATTTGGGAAATGCTGCGAAGAACACATCAGAGGGATGCTGGTTCTTCAGCGTTGCTGTATTTTGAGAAGCTGACCAATCTGAGGCTTGCGCCTGATGGAGATGTTCAAGCGCACCTGACGGAGATGAAATATCTGCGCCAGCAGATGGTGGAACGCAATTTCCGTCTGCAGGAGGAAGTGTTTTGCTTCATGATGATCAACAGCCTAAATCGGACTTACAAAACCGTTGCCAGTCAGCTTGGTTCCCTCCCGGCTCAAGATTTGACCGCGGAAAGGGTGACTGCCGTTGTATTGAATGAACATGACAGACTTGCTGCACTGGAAGAAAAGGACAGGGGGAGGGAGGAACAGAGTTCTAATTCCCCCGCAGATGAAGCTACTGGAGAAAAAGCTCTAGCTTTGAACGCTGTCCGATGTTACAGTTGTGGACAGGCTGGGCATCTTCAGCAGAACTGCAAGAAGCCACGTCAGCCTAAAGGAGCGAAGGGCCGCTCAGCAAAGCCTGAGGCGTCAGGCAAAGGTCACACCAAGACTTCGGTGAAACCTGGAAAAGCTTTGATGGCGACAGGAACCACGCCAGACGTTGGGAACTCGTTTGTTATTGACACGGGAGCTACAGTTCATATGTCCCCACACAGAGGGCTCTTTTCAACGTTTAAGAAGCAAAGCTTCACTGTGACACAGGCCAACGGTCAGGAGCTGGAAGCGACCGGAAAAGGGACTGTCTATCTTAAGAGTCTGGACTTGACAATAAACAATGTTTACTTGGTTCCTGAATTGAAGTTCAATCTGCTGAGTGTTTTGCAGATTGCAAAGAGAGGACTGAAACTGTCCTACGATGCTGAGAGCTGCAAGATCTACAAAGATGGAGAGTTATTTCTTTCAGCCAGGGAGAAGGATGGACTTTATTTGTTGACTTTTGCACACAGTGATTACATGGAATGTAATTCATCTGTGTCTAACCTAGTTTCTCTTGCAGGTGTGAGCAAGAAGAAGACCGGGGTCAACAGGGCCTTTCAACGGGTGTATGCTGATGTGATTGGTCCTCTAGAACCATCTAGAGGCAATGCAAGATATTATCTTGTGTGTGTGGATCATTTCTCTAACTATGTCTGGGTTTATATGTTGAGAAAGCCACAGGAAGCCTTGGAGAGGTTTCAGGAGTTTTGTGACAAAGTTAAGAGTATGCATGATGCTAACATTGATTGTCTATTCACAGATGAGAAGCAGATTTTTCTTTTACAGGATTTCCAAAGGTTCCTGCAGAAGAAGGGGATCAGACACAAGATTGCTGTTTCAGCGGAAGCGTGGAACAGGGGTGTCTGTGTACGGGTGAACAAAGAATTGCAAAAGGGGATGGAAGCGCAATTGCTAAGTTCACATCTGCCACATGAGTACTGGGCCGAGTCTCTAATGTCGTTCTGTTATACGAAAATGAGAAAGGTTTCAAAAGAGTTGGGAAGTTCTCCTTTTGAGAAACTGTTCCACAGAAAACCTTCTGTTGCCCATTTCAAGGTTTTTGGGTCTCATGTGAGAACAGAAGCTCCAGGTGGAGTAAAGAATGCCAGAGGCATTTTTGTGGGGTATGAAAAGGGTCTCTACAGAGTAATTTTGTCTGAATCTGGTCAGGTGATTCTCACAAAATTTCTAGAGAGTGCTCCTGAACAGGAGAGAGTGATAGTACACACATTTCCCACTGAGGACGATTCAGATGATGATGATTTTACTGATTACAGCTGTAATGAAAGTGATGACACTGATAGCTCGGAGAGCTCAGTTGTCACAGTCATTGAGAGGAAGTCTCAAACAATAGATAGGCCTTCACAACTGAAGGATGAACCACTGTTTACCATTGGAACTAGTTCTCCAAAGAGTCCTGAGACTGGACCAGTGAGCAGAGAGGATCAGCACCTCATACGTAGGTCTGAGAGAGTTACAAAGGGTCAACCACCCAAGAGGTACTCAAAAGAGTTTGCTAACTTAGCTGTTGCATGTGTTGCTGTTGTAAACAACCGAGGACAGGTTGGAGCTGTGTCTAAGTCAGAGACAAAGACACAACAGAGAGTTGCTAGCCAAGGTAATGCAGATGCACTCATTCCTTGGAAACCAGACAACCAGAGAGGTACACTGGGGAAACCAGTGGCGGGGAGTTCCAAGGGTGGAACTGAAACAACAGGGGAGTGTTATGTGTATAACAACTGTTTGTTTTCTTCTCTGGATCATGCTTTGCTTGCTGCAACACGCATTGATTCTTTTGGGGGAGGATGTTACGAAAAAGGAGCAATGCAGAAGCAAGCACCAGGTGGCTGGAATGGTAAACAGGATGTGGATGTTATTGGATTGTACCGTGGGAACCAGGAACAGTCTATTCACTGCTCTGAGCGCCGGATGTTAGCTCAGAGTGACACATGACCCTGTACTGGAAGTACATGGGTGGAGTTTATTCTCTCTCTGCAGTTGGGAAGCAGAGTGTGCAGACATGTTTTCTCTGTACTGGTGAACGACAGGAATAAAGACATGTAAATATATTTCTGTCTGTCTCTTTCCCCCTCCCTGGGAGAGGAGTGGGAGGAGTGGTGTGTTCTTCTTCACGTTGAGGAGAATCGCCGATTGGAGACCTCCCTTGATCTTGCCGGGAGACGCAGACAGGAGGTCATAAGGATTCAAGCCGGGCACCTGGAGGGTGGCCAAATTCCTAAGAGCTGGAGGCTCTGCTCGCTTGAATTCCAACAGCTGCTACGTTAAGGTTGCTGTTAAAGGGCCGGAAAGGAATTTCCCTGCATTGGCATTTTTCGCCTTTCCTGTAGCAAAACATCACAACTTTGGCGGTATCAGGCCTTGGGCGGAATCCTTTAGTCCATCTTCCTCTTTGCGGCGGCGATACCCCGTTAAAGGGGTTTCTGAAGGGAGGCTTTGACCGTACGCCGAAAGGTCGTCATTGCTCTCCCCTGCGGCGGCGGCGTAACGGGGGCGGCTATCTCTGCTTGAACATACGTTCTCCAGAGCCGGCCCATCCCCCCCCCCCCCACACTGGATAACCCTGATGCTCCCTAGGTCCCCGGCTGGGGACTGGGGAGGGAGAACACCCAATGCCTGAGCCAAGGTCTACCCACATTTGAAATTTAATAAAGTTGTGGCCAATTTAATCCCATAGCACGTTGTCTTGAGTCGTTATTCCACATGACGGGGGGACCGCGCAGGATCTGGGGACTCCGCCTGTCCACGCAAAGGGTCAAACTCACCACTAATCACCTCTCTGTTGCTTTTTGAAATCAAAATGTTGACCACTTTTGGGGCCCCTTTCTACAGGAAATGAATATTAATTTGCTGTATTTTAATCATAAGGGCTATTTAAGGATTGCTGGGTTTTTAAAGAAGATTATAATTGAAAATGAGGATTTAAAAAAATGCTGGAACCCCCAGAGGGAATGTGATGTTTGAGCAAAGGAAGAAGTGGTTCCAGCTGCTTTGAAGAAGAAAGTTGGTTAGTCACCCGTTTATTTATTTATTTAAAAAACCTCTCTCTCTCTTAAATTTTAATTGTGTTATGTTAAACTGTTCATATATATACTCATGGAATCTGAATTGTTAATCTTTGACCAGGAACAAGGTCTTGAGGTCATAGTGGATAGAAATACATAAAGATGCCTGATCAGCATACAGCAGTTGTGAAAAAGGCAAATTCCATACCTGAGCTCACTAGGAAAGGAATTGAAAATAAAACTGCCAATATCATGACACCTGAATAGAAATATATTCTGTGACCATACTTGCATTAATGTGTGCAGTCACCTCACCTGACAAAGGGTATTGTGGATTTGGAAAAGTTTCAGAAAAGGGGAATCAAGACGCTGAAGGGAATGGAATAACTCCTCCTCCCCCCGGGAAATGTTATGAAATTTGGGGCATTTTAGTCTAGAGGAGAGGCAAGAAAGAGAGATGCGAGAGGTGTATAAGATTATGCATGGCTGGACAAAATGGATAAAGAAAAGTTTTTGTTCCCTCTCTGATAACAATGGAATTTAATTGAATGTTGGAAGATTCAGGACAGAATGCTCTTTCATAATTAAGCTCTGGAAACTAAATGTAGAATTGGCTACATATCAGAGTGTAAACAGGTTCCAGCATTAGAAGATCACTGGAAAGATAAATATATGTGAATGTGATGTACCAGCTTTGTACCTGATCAACAGCATCTTGGCCCCATGGGCATTGTGGTGCAACTGAGGAGGGGATAGACTGGAAGGGCAATTTGTGAACTTTCATGGAGCTCATCTGTTGTTTCAAACAACCATGATAAAATTACAGGCTGTCTGGGAAGGCATGCAATCTTTGCCTTCATCATTTCCCACCCCCTCACTGGATCAGTTCTTTCCACGTCAACCTTCTTCTTGGCCTATAAATGCCTCCAAGTCAGCTTCTTCCTCCATCGGTTACCTGCTTGTTTCTTCTGAGTGCTTCTCAGCTTTTGATCTCTCCAGCACTATGAAAATATTTCTGAGTACTTGTCTCCTCTTGGCCATCCTTTCTCTAGGTGAGTTGGAAGCTGAAATCTTGAATTTTTTTATTATTATTTTTCAAATCTGGGAGGGGAAGTGCAGTAGGATAGGCAATGCAAACTGATATTGGCTCTATGAGGGATAAAGGAAGCTCAAAATATTGGCACCATGGGAAAATGGACTCTAAATTTTGGAGGGTAGGAGGAGACTAGAAACGCATGGAAGAGGGTCTGACAGAATGTTCTTCTGTTTCATGAGGTTGGCTTTGGGTATGTTTTCACATATAGATATCACCCCCTGCCTCTGGTTCATTCAGACTTCATTCCTTTAAATGGTGCATTGGTGATCGAGAAATCAAAAAAGTAAAAAGTTTCAAGTACTTAGGAAACACCTTCCATTGGATTCTAAGATGTGTAGTCCATCATAACATTATAAAAAACTTAGCTAAATAAAAGTACAAATTATCATTAGCACAAATTAAACAGTTTTATATTTTTGAGGGTGATCAGAATGTGCCTGCAGCGCTTAGGGCCTATAGTGAGAACACAGTTTCACATCTCCTTTAAAGGATGCCTTTATGGATATCATATTTTAATAGCGAAGTCGGCATCCAGGAATCCTTTGGTGATTGATCTTAGGAGTTCTAAACTTTCTGGCAAAATGTGATGAGCTAGGTCAGCAACTCTTAGATTCTAGATGCTGGCAAATACTGGCAAAAAAATCATTTTAGTACAGACTGGGGGATTTAGGTAGTTAGCAGGGGCTGGGGGTTGGAATATCATCCCTGTTGTTCTGAAGCCTGGGCTTGAGGAGTGGTATAGAGTTGGTTGAAAGGGGTTTCTTCAGGACCTCCTTGCCCATTTTTGCTGTGGCTAGGCAACAGTTTTGATATTTATTGATAAGTAGTTTTGTATAGTGGTTTGTGTCCTAAGCCCAGGAGTAGAGAAAGATCAGATTCAAAACTCCCCACTCAACCAGGAAGCTCATGTTAAGTATTGTTTAGTGGTTGGCTCCTGAGGGTTCATTTTGCAAGTGTGCTTCTGTTTTGTAGTGACTGAGGCAGAGGGGAATCTTTTATATTTGTGAATTCTTCTCCAACTTGAGGATTCTTATTGGGAGAAGGGTGAATTTTCTGAGCATGGCTCCAGGTAAAAGCAAGGGTAGAGGAGGCCATAAGGCCAACCAAAAGCTCCTGCGCCCCAGAAGAAGCAGGCACAGCCAACCCTGACAACCCCCTCTAAGGAGGAGGAAGAGCAAGACTGGAGGGCTATATTGATGTGCCTTGAGGCCTTGGAAAGGCAGAAACCAACATGTGTCACAGCTGCAGCTTCCATGTTGGCAACAGCAGTGGGAAGTGCCCCACAGCTTTCAGTAGCAGGAATAGAAAAGCCTAACCAGGGTGTTGTTGATTTAATTTTAGCATGTCTGGATGCCTTGGAGGCAGGTACCGGTTTTGTTTCAGAGGAAGGGCCAGCTGTGGAAGTCACACAGGAGTCGGTCATGGCTGCTGATACTGCTACAGGTGAGGCATTTTCTTCCCTGCTAAGGGATTGGGCAGGGGGGCACTGCCAATTGCCAATGGGGTTGTCAGGGTTGGAGTTTGGCCCAATTGCCTTTGTCCCCTCCAGTGGTGGCTGAGGCTTCCTCAGGATCCCCCATTATATATGGCGATCTGGAATCTTGTTGGCCGCCTTCGTGGGCAGACTTTAATCAGGTATGGAGGTTGGGGGGTGAATGTGACCAATCACGTGGTCTGCAGAGATAACTGAGATGTCCTCCCTTCATCCATTAGTATCCACCAGGAGCCAGTCAGCCCTGTTCTTTGGAAATATTAGTTTTGATTTATAGAGTTGACCAGGGGTGGGGACATGGCAAGCCTATGATGAAGCTTTTCGTAAGTGTGCGGCTATTGAGCCTACATTGCAATGGGAGAAAAAGTTGTCTGACCGATGGCTCAATTTTATGTGTCATGCACTTACCATATAGATAGAACTGACAACAGGCACTTACTGCCTAGGCAAGACTAAGCCTGCCATGAGTGTTCATTTTGCAGAGATAGAGGGAAGTTGTGTGTCGGTGTGCATACAGCTTCCAATGCACCACTATACATAGATCCTGAGACCAATAAGATTTTATCCAACTGAAAATAGAGATTCCATTTCTCCAAGATGGAAGAACTCATGTATGTGGCATTGAACATTTCTTTTTCTTTACTCTCAGCAGTGGGAATACTATATTGTGCTAGAGTGAGATCAATTGGTTCTGCACTTCAATCATGTAATATCACAGGAGGCAGTTGCTTTGCACAGGTGAATGCAACCAATTTCAGTGAGTATGAAGCCTTTCTGTCTGATTAAACCTGAGTTTGTGGGTTTTCATTTGATCTCTGGGGTATTTAGGGGTGACCACAGAATATGATCTCACACAATGTCAAGGAACTCAACTTTTTCCCAGAATAAAATATTAGTAGAATAAAAACTGTATAAAAAATCTGTTTAAAATGTACCAATAATTACAGTAAAAACAGCATGGTCTCAGCCCTTTCATTAAAACAGTCATTCCCCCAAATCCTATCTGGACAAGAATGTCTTCAGCTGCTGGCAAAAGCACAGCAAGGATGGGCTAAATCTCTCTTCTCTAGGGAGGGACTTCAGGAGTCCAGGAGCAGCCACTGAGATGGCCCAGCATGCATATTAAAATCACGCAGGACTACCAAACTCAAAACCATCTCCCAGCTCTCTCCTTTCAGAACCTTTCTCCAAGGAGCTGCTGCCAACAGCAACTGAAGCCACAGAAATCTTTTTCCTATTGGAAAAATAAACAGAATCATAACTCCATTTCCCCATAGAAGGCTGCATACAAAAATGGTTCTTATTGTGACATAGCCAGAAAGAAGTGAGATCAAGAGAGTGGGAAAACCGTCTTATTCTCCTGTCTCTCAGAAATGTAGTACATAGTAAAAAGCAGCTTCTTGAGTTAGGCCACTGGATAGGCTAGCTGGATATGGGTGCCATTTTGTGTGTGCAGAAGAACAAGTCCATGGACATTGGAATCTTGTCCCACTAAAGCACATTTTTTTAAAGTAACTATTCTGGTATAGTCACATAGTTTTGCAGGAGAACTTATGCCATATTTATAAAGTGATTCTTGAAGAAACTACTTTAAAGATAAGCTTGCTAAATTTAGTGCTTGCCAGGCTCTTCTCTTAAATCACCTAGAAGCATTATATAAATTTGTGTACACAGAGGAACGGATTTATTGCTGATCTAGCCTTTGCTTCCTATTTTCTCTCACAGATGGCTCTGAAAACATCACAAGAGAATTGGGATGTGTTAAAAATTGCCCCTCAAATTACAGCTTCACTACAGAACAAGGTCAATACATGAGGAGTCTCACAAAGTGCTGTCAAACGCATTTTTGCAACAAGGAAAGCATTACACGTAAGTGCATATATCTGCATATATCTCAGAGCATAAATAGCATGGAGGTTTCTGCTTTCTTCCTTGTTGCCCTTAGACAAACAATACTGTTCCAGTCCAAGATTCGTTTCCCTAGTTTTTATGGGAAATGCTTAGAATCAGCATCACCATCTGTGTCTCAAATATGTAAATAGAGGGATGGGGGGGAGAGATATGAGACCGCATGTCTTTGCTCCCGGAAAGCCTTGTTGGACTTAGAAGTCATCTTGCTTGAGCAGAACTGCATAAGTAGTAAGTAAAAGCAGCTGTTGCTGCTGGAGGCCTTCCAGCTAGAGAACTACAAAAGGCACACTGCAGAGTGAATGAGAGTTGGGACTTTGGTGAGAGTGCCCTCTCTTTATTTGCATCTTACACGGGTTGAATTGTTTGAGGATATTCCTTGGTGGGAGGAAGAAGTACCAGGGACCAGATCTGCATAGCTCCACCTATCCTCAGGTGAGAGTCTGGAGTGGGAAACAGCAACATGGGAGGGAGCCAGATTGCTTCCAGGAACATCTGTGGCTATTTGTATTGTTATTTTAGATGGCTCAGTGAGTGAACAGTTTCTTTATCTCCTTGGTTTCTGCAGTACATTCTGTTGAGTGGAAGGAGTGACTGGCAATCATTGTTTGGTGATTGAGTGAGAGATTGTGGAGTGAGTGAGTGGATGGATGATGTGTTGTTTGCAATTGTGGAGTAGAATGGAATGAGTAATATGGAATGGGAAGCAGATACTTAATATTTGTGAAGATGAGCAGCAGAATTTGAATGTGGTGCATATTATTTTGTGAGTTGGGAGATGCCTTGGCAAGAGGATCACTGAAAATGGGAGGGGTCCTTGAATTAAAATATACTTCAAGATGTGCTGATATGTTTTTGTTTTTTGACATTTTATTGCTTTATTACACTATAGTGTTGTTTTGTTCGAAGGTGAATTTTAGTTAAGTTTAGTTTCTCATTTTCTCATATATACAGTATACACCCACCCACACACCACTGTTTTAGTATTAAGATATTATTTCATATAGAAACAAACACCTAGGCTTGCTTCATTCTGTCATTTACTGATTCAGAACTTTATATTAGCCTTAATCACTAAACAATATGCAACCTAACAACGAAGTAAATAACATATGTTAACAATATTATATGCATAAATTATTCTTTCACAGTAAGAATACATAATCCATAATGGAACATGGTACATAATATGCAATGCACACAAAAAATAGCAGTTGCAAATTAGTCTAAGTGACAAGCCAAGAATGAAGTCCATAGCTGGCCCCCTTAAAAATACTCCTACTTGCCTATTCATCTCAGGTCCATCTATGAAACACAATACAAATTTAGTAACAGAGTGGGTGGAGTCTCTCTGGCATTTCTTTGCATAACAGCAACTAAAAGTGCTCCCTTTTGATAGCCCACCTGCCAGCACCTCTCTCTCTTATTAGGGATGATGGCTAGATCTACATCATCACATCACTAATTCTGGAAACAGAATGCAGTAAAGATGCTGCAACACTTTTACAGGACTAGAGCACTGAGGCCTAGGAATCATTCTCAGCTGGAACCATATGTTGACTTTAGTGGTGTTTTTTTGCAGATCCACGTCGTCGGTTAAATGGTCTGACATGTCCAATCCTTCCTCCTTCTGGCCCAGTAGTTTCTGAGCGTCCAAAGCCCATCAGGTGTTATGGAGATGAGACTCGGTGCCTTGAGTTTGTTCTTGTTCGTGGTAAGTAGTATTGCCATCCAATGAGTGGGAGAGAAGAGACAGGGTGGGGGGCTAGCTGTTTCTCTCTGTTTTTGACTTCCTGGCAGAAGATAGACGGTGTTTGTATTTGTGGAGGCAAGTTTTCTTCTTCCTATAAACATAATGGAGCTAAAATTGCATGTAAAACTATCTTTTAAAGGAGTGTTTTTACTAGCCTTTTAAAAGAAGCAGCCATGGAATCCTGATCTGCAAAACAATATTGATACAGATTGGGCCCCTGTTGCATAAGAAAAAAATCAACATCTGTTTCATATTCACCTCATGATGTAATTCTGTGATGCTTTCTATACTTATGCAATGCAGTTCAGAAAAATTAAAATGCTTCTGTTCTCTCTCTTCTACACACACATCCTTTATTATCCACACTCATGTGACTGTTTCTCTTTTTCTTTACTAGATGACAGTGAAGTTCCCAATGAGGTTGTCAGAGCCTGTGCAACTCCATCTTTTTGTGAAATGGCCAAAATGTCAATGCATATTGATGCCTTTTCAGGCACTATAACCCAAGCAAGATGCTGTGAAAGTGTGCGTTCCGGAGAGCAGCTCAACAATGAGGGGTAGTTAGAGGGGAACTACATCTTCTTTCTTTTTGACCCCACTGTTTCTTGCAGCTGTGGAAGTGGAGGTTGCTTTCCTGGTGGTGGGAATATTGAGCGACTGCCATTCAAAGGACTCCTGAGTCCTCTATTTGGCTTATAGTGGTGGGTAAATGGGTTTAGGCGATAGAGAATCTGAAGTAGTAATGTCTAGCTTTGGGACTCTTTTTCATGATAATATGTTATAGGTATTAAATTCCCCTTAAAATAAATTGGTGTTGCAAATGAAAACTGTGTGCTGTGCCTTTATTCATCAAATTAAGAGTATTTGGCAAAATTGGTGGCAAAGGGAATTGCTTTTAGAAGGAGCAAATAGGTAATTATTAGTTATTGCATTGCTTTAAGAAAGGTACTGGTAAATACCAATCCATATTCATAGAAATTTCTGAGTGGCTTACAATATTTTAAAGATACCACAAGAAGTTCAAACACACACACACAAACACAAACAACAACTTCCCTTCCAATTTATCAAGAGGGAAACATTAATGAAAGCTCTAAAATGCAGCCAACAGTAGGCATTTGTAGATGCTTTTTGGGAGATTTGTCACACAGCACTAGGCAACTAGGGCAGATTACTAGTGTTTGGCAGAACTCAGGAGAGAGAGAGGGAGTCAGGAGCATAAGAGGATCCCTGCTGGATCACACCCAAGACCCCTCTAGTTCAGCATTCTGGTGTCAGAGTGCCTAACAATTTACTCATGAGAAGTCGAGAAAACAAGGCATGAGCACAACAGTGCTCTCCTACAATAGCTATCCACTGCTTGAGCATTTTCTCCTGCTCAAGTACAAAAGTTATTATAGGAAACACACAAAACTGCTGTATTTTAAGTGCAGAAATCCCTGAATTTTACAAGAAGCCCAGAAAACTAGGATCTTGCAGATACTCTCCGAAGAATTGACAGTAGGTACCGCTGGGAGTACCAAGAAGGTATCTCTTTTACTTATAAAGAGAAAAAACATAGAATCAGGGATGCAAAGGAGGCTGAAATTTTTTGGAGGAAATATTATAAAGACTTGGGAGGAACAGGCCCGGCTTTGGAGGGTGCAGTAGGAGGACAGGACCCAGAGCAATCTGATGGCAGTGTAGAAAGGAGGAGGAGGAAGATAAAAATAGGAAGAAAAAGAAAGGTAAAAAAGACAAGGCAAGACTTCAAAACACAATCAATATGCCTGGTGTTGTCGTTGTTTAGTCGTTTAGTCATGTCCGACTCTTCTGAAATTTCTGAGTGGCTTACAATATTTTAAAGATACCACAAGAAGTTCAAACACACACATAATAATAATAATAATAATAATAATAATAATAATAATAATAATAATTATTATTATTATTATTATTATTATTTATTATTTGTACGTTTCCCCAGCCACTCTTGGCGGCTTCCATAGAAACCAAAAATACACTAAAATATCACACATTAAAAACTTCCCTGAACAGGGCTGCCTTAAGATGTCTTCTGAATGTCAGGTAGTTGTTTATCACTTTGACATCTGATGGGAGGGCGTTCCACAGGGCGGGCGCCACTACCGAGAAGGCCCTCTGCCTGGTTCCCTGTAGCTTTGCTTCTCGCAATGAGGGAACCGCAAGAAGGCCCTCGGCGCTGGACCTCAGTGTCTGGGCAGAACGATGGGGGTGGAGACGCTCCTTCAGGTATACAGGACCGAGGCCATTGAGGGCTTTAAAGGTCAGCACCAACACTTTGAACTGTGCTCGGAAACGTACTGGGAGCCAGTGTAGGTCTTTCAAGACTGGTTCTTAAATTAATTGAATATATGGATCAAAAGATTATTATGCTAGGAGACATGAATGGTATATTCTCACTGGAAATGGATAGAACAATAAGGAAATCAGAATCAAAAGAAGGGAAATTACCACTAACCTTCTTTGCAATGAATGAAAATATGAATTTAATTGACGCTTGGAGATTTAAGCACTCATTAGAGAATTCACTTTCCTATCAGAAGTACACCAATCAAGCAACCTGATCGGTGCTGTGTGGATATCTAAGGAAATTACCTTAATGGTAAAGTCAGCAGATATACTACCAAGGAGCCTTTCTGACCACAACCCAGTTCTTATACAGATAAAAGGAGAAGGTAATACCTTGAGAAGCTGGAGGTTAAACAAAGACTTATGAAACAATCAGGAAATAACTAAGAAGGCAGAAAAAAATCTTAAAAGATTATTTTGAATTAAATAGCCAAAAGGGACAGAAGACAATATAGTATGATATGCCAGTAAAGCAGTAATTAGAAGCTTCTTTATTAGCCAAAATGCAGAGTTTGGGTGTAATCTTCGACACCTCCCTTTCCATGGAGGCGCAGATTGCAGCTATAACAAAGGCGGCATTTTTTCATCTCCGCCAAGCTAAGCAGTTGGCTCCTTACCTCTCTCGCCCTGACCTAGCCACTGTGATCCACGCGACGGTCACCTCCAGACTGGATTATTGTAACGTGCTCTACGTGGGGCTGCCCTTGAGACTGACTCAGAAACTCCAGTGGGTGCAGAATGCCGCAGCGAGACTCCTTACAGGGTCCTCGCTGTGAGATCACATTCACCCAGTGCTATACCAGCTGCACTGACTCCCGGTGGAGTACAGGATCAGGTTTAAAGTGCTGGTTTTAACCTTTAAAGCCCTACACGCCCTAGGACCCTCGTACCTACGGGAACGCCTCTCCTGGTATGTCCCACAGAGGAACTTACGATCTTCAAACAAAAACCTCTTGGAGGTCCCAGGCCACAGAGAGGTTAGGCTGGCCTCAACCAGAGCCAGGGCTTTTTCAGCTCTGGCTCCGATCTGGTGGAACACTCTGCCACAAGAGATTAGGGCCCTGCGGGACTTGACATCTTTCCGCAGGGCCTGCAAGACAGAGCTGTTCCGCCAAGCCTTTGGCCACGGCACAGCCTGACTCCCTCCTTTGGCAATCTTCACAGAACTCTAGCCCGATGGTTGCCATCAATTTGATTTGAAGTAATTTTTTAATGAAATGATTTTAGAATGTTGTATTATTTTATTGTTGTTAGCCACCCTGAGCCCAGCTTCGGCTGGGGAGGGCGGGATATAAATAAAAAAATATTATTATTATTATTACATAGGCAATAATCAGTGAAAAAAATAAATATGGCTACGTATAGAAGGTTGTTAACAGAAATAGGAAACCAATTAAAATTGAAAGAATTTAATGAAATTAGGGAGAAAGTAACAAAATGGCTGCAATATTTTCAGTTAAATGAAACATTTAAGAATGATAAAAAGAAAGGATTTCAGTATGAAATTTCAACTTTTCAGAGAGAAATAATAGAAAATGATAGGAAATTAATATCGAAAATGTACAATCTGTTGCTAGAATGGGAAACAAAAGATGAAGAGGTTAAATCAATCATGATTAAATGGGCACAAGATGTGGGACACAATATACAGATGGAGGAATGGGAAAAAACTGGGGAAGAATGAGATAAAATTTATGGCATGCGTAGTGATGAAAGAAAATAATATGAAAATTATAGATAGATGGTATCTAACTCCAGTAAAATTATCAAAAATGTACAAAAATAAAGAAAGTAAATGTTGGAAATGTGAATTAGCAGAAGGGACATTTTCCCATATGTGATGGGATTACAAAATTGTAAAGAAATGTTGTTGTTGTTGTTGTTGTTTAGTCATTTAGTCGTGTCCGACTCTTCGTGACCCCATGGACCAGAGCACACCAGACACTCCTGTCTTCCACTGCCTCCCGCACTTTGGTCAGACTCATGTTTGTAGCTTCAAGAACACTGTCCAACCATCTCGTCCTCTGTCGTCCCCTTCTCCTTGTGCCCTCCATCTTTCCCAACATCAGGGTCTGTTCCAGGGAGTCTTCTCTTCTCATGAGGTGGCCAAAGTATTGGAGCCTCAGCTTCAGGATCTGTCCTTCCAGTGAGCACTCAGGGCTGATTTCCTTAAGAATGGATAGGTTTGATCTTCTTGCAGTCCATGGGACTCTCAAGAGTCTCCTTCAGCACCATAATTCAAAAGCATCAATTCTTTGGCAATCAGCCTTCTTTATGGTCCAGCTCTCACTTCCATACATCACTACTGGGAAAACCATGGCTTTAACTATACGGACCTTTGTTGGCAAGGTGATGCCTCTGCTTTTTAAGATGCTGTCTAGGTTTGCCATCACCTTTCTCCCAAGGAGCAGGCGTCTTTTAATTTCGTGACTGCTGTCACCATCTGCAGTGATCATGGAGCCCAAATCAAAGAAATATTAGGAAATTATTTACAATGAAAGGAAGAAGATGTTTAAAATAACTTTTGTTAAAAAAACCTTCCAACTAGGAGCCTACTGAGCAGCCTACTTCCCCAAGGCATTTGGCATTTTAGGGTAACCAGTCTTCTATAATTCTGCTCACCTTATATAGTGGACAGTGCTTTGGTTGGATTACAGGCCCGGTAATTCTTCCGGTACATCCCAATGATGTCCATTTGTTGGGCTTCAATTTTGAGGGCAACAGGTACATGGATAAGGGTATGCTTATGGGTTATTCAGTTGCATTCATGGCCTTCAAGGCTTTTGGAACATTCATTGACTGGGATCGTTTCCATATAAGCTTATCAGGGATCATCCATTATCAAAATGATTTTCTACTGCTTGGGACGGCAAACTACCCAGCTTGTAGTAATGTCTTGAGGGGCTTTGCTTCTCTGGCAGAAGAACTATGAGTTCGCCTGGGCACAGGAAAAATGGGGAGGGGTGAGATAAAATTATGGAATGATTCTTCAGCAGGTGCAGCAGGTGAGCACCACTTGGAGGCAATTAGGAGTTTGGCTGCTGTAAGAAGAGTTTCCAAAAACTGCAACTGGCCGGAACTTGCATCAGCCTGTTAAACCAGGCCATCTGCTCAAGAAAACTAGGCCAGGTAAACTTCTTGCTTGGCAGATAAAGAAAAAACAGAAAGAGAGACAAACAAACAAAGTAACTCATGAAGGGAAGACACTTGATACGGAAGAAAAAGTAAATACCTTAAAGTTTTGTAAATTACTTTGCTAACCTATACAGTAGAGGATCAGAAACAGAACAAGAAATAATAAAATATCTACAGGGCAAACAAATTCCCAAAACAAGTGAAAATAAAATGGAAAAATTACATGCACCAATCACGATAATGAAAATACATCAAGCAATTATTAATCTGAAATTAGAGAAAGCACCAGGCCCAGATGGGCTTCCTGCAATACATTTTAAAAAGTTAGAAGATTCTATTATGTTAACTTTAAAAACATTAATGAATGCTATAATGAGGGAAGGAAGAACTCCAAATTCTTGGCAAGAAGCAAATATTACTAAAA
This sequence comes from Podarcis raffonei, assembly GCF_027172205.1. NCBI lineage: Eukaryota > Metazoa > Chordata > Lepidosauria > Squamata > Lacertidae > Podarcis > Podarcis raffonei. Next base: position 12,867,046 of record NC_070609.1, on the reverse strand, counting down.
TTCAAAAACAAGGAACAGACAGAGAATCAATTAATAATTACAGACCCATATCATTGCTTAAGGCATTTCCGTGCGCTGCTCTGGTTCGCCAGAAGTGGCTTAGTCATTCTGGCCACATGACCTGGAAGCTGTACACCGGCTCTGTCAGCCAATAAAGTGAGATGAGTGCAGCAACCCCAGAGTCGGCCATGACTGGACCTAATGGTCAGGGGTCCCTTTACCCTTTATCATTGCTTAATAATGATTATAAGCAGGGGGGCTGCTAGGGGCACCTTGGAAGATGGCCGACAATACCATCTTTCCGGCTCGCACGAGGTAATTTAGAGGCTGATTATGGGGAGTATATCAGCCTCCCTTCTTCTTCCCAGGGGGTGGGAAGATGCTGCCTCACCCGCGGTTGCCCATAAATCACCCCCGAGTTCGAAAGAAGGAGGGGGGGCACTGGGCGGAAAGCCCTCGCGCGAGCTCCGGAGCTCCTGGACGTAGCTTTCAAGAGCAAAACTAGTTGCATTGCTTAATATTAAAAAATTGGAGAAAGTAAATGCACATGTTTCGAGTGAAGTCAGGGGTGTATTATCTGCTAAATAAATCTACCACTGAGAAGAGAAGAGAAGAGTGATGGGACGGAATGAACAGAAGATTACATCAAAGAATCACAGCCATGTCGGCATGTTGAATGGAACGGAAAGGGGGGGGGGACTTTCTTTCTTTTTCATTATGATTTACCTAACAACCCCCCCCCCCTTAGAAGAACCGTCGCAATGACTGATAGCAAGTGAGACTGAAAAATAAACTGTGTGGAAACAAAAAATACTAACGAAAGGTTTTACTTTGTGAAAGATCTGGAAAGAAGAAAGGCTTTCTTGTGGCTTAGTTATTTATTTTTTAATTGGTTTTAATTCATTTTGCTACATCCAACATTAAAACAAGTGAAAAAATAAACATACATAACACATACATACAAAAAAGGAGTACATAAATAAAAGAAATAATAATAAAAAAACAAAAGAAAAAACATCTCCTAACATAAAACACCAACTAATTAACTTACATTAACTAAATAACTAAATAACACACAACATTAATTGACTTCCCTTCATCTCGGTTTCAGAATATATTATATGATTTTTTATCTGCAGTTTCTTTTCTTCAAAAGACTCTTTACGTCACAAGTGTTACGTCACAGCTACTGTGATTTTTAGATTTTTTACCTCTGTTTCCATATATGTCATAAATTTATTCCATTCTTTATTAAACTTTATGTCTTTTTGATTTCTTATTTTCTGTGTCATTTTTGCCAGTTCTAAATAGTCAAATAGTTTGGTTTGCCATTCGTTTATAGTTGGGATTTTTGATGTCTTCCAATTCTGCGCTATTAGAGTTCTGGCAGCCACTGTTGCATACTGAAAGAGTGTGTGGTCTTCCTATTTGATTTCCTCCCCAATTATCCCCAGCAGAAAGGCTTCGGGTTTTTTTATAAAGGTATATTTGAGGATTCTTTTTAATTCGTTGTAAATAGATTCCCAGAATTTTTTGATAGGCTCACACAACCACCACATATGATAGAAATCGCCCTCCTTGATCTTGCACTTCCAACATAATTTATCACCAGTTTTATATATTTTTCCAATTTTACGGGCGTTACATACCACCTGTACATCATTTTATACATATTTTCCCTGAGTGTTGTGCATGCCGAGAATCTCATGCCTTTATTCCATAATGCCTTCCATTTATCAAACTCTATGTTATGTCCGAAGTCCATTGCCCATCTGATCATTACCTCCTTTACTTCTTCATCTTTGGTGTCCCATTCAAGTAACAGGCTATACATTTTCGATAGGAGTTTTGTTTTACTTTCTAGTATTTCAATCTGAAATCTAGATTTTTTCTCACTTATCCCATTCTTTTTATCCTCAGACCATATAGAATTAATTTGGTGAAATTGGATCCATCCTGTCAATTTGTTCTTTATTTCTTCATAAGGCCTAATCCTCCAACCAGTCTCTGTTTTTACTAGTAGGTCTTCATATGTCCATCTTTCTCCTTCGATGTTTGGTTTTTTTATTGTCAGGATATCAATTGGCGATAGCCACCAAGGGTCTTCTGTTCCAATAATTTTTTGTTTCTTTCCCACACTTCCAGCAGTGGTCCTCTAAAAATGTGGTTAGAAAATCCTTTATGAACCTTTCCCTTGTTACGTCATAGGTAAGAGTGCCAACCAAATCTTATATTAAATCCTTCTAGATCTAACAAGTCTTTATTTTTAATAACGATCCAATCTTAGACCCAACAAAGACACGAGGCTTCATAATACAACTTTAAATTTGGAACTGCGAATCCTCCCCTATCTCTTTGATCTGTGAGTAGTTTAAATCTGATTCTGGGCCTTTTCCCTTGCCAGATAAATTTAGAGAGTATTTTCTGCCAATCTTTGAATACTGAGGTTCCCCTGATTATCGGTATATTTTGAAATAGGAACAACAATTTCGGTAATAAACTCATTTTAATCGCCGCCATTCTACCCGACCAAGAAAGTTTTATTCTGTTCCAGGTGTCTAAGTCCTTCCTTATTTCTTTCCATGTGGTTATGTAGTTATATTCCATCAAATTTATATTTTTCATCGTTAACCAGATTCCAAGGTATTTTACTTTTTTTGTTACTTTAATACCAGTTTGAGATTCAAGATGGTTTTTTACCTCCTCTTTCACATTTTTAGTCATCATTTTAGTTTTTGTTCTATTTAATTTAAAACCAGATAATTTTCCAAATTCTTCTAACAGATCTAACACCTTACTAACACTCTCTTTTGGATCCTCTAAAGACAACATAAGATCGTCAGCATATGCTTTCAATTTGTATTCTTTCACTCCAATATTTATTCCGCGTATCTCTGAAGTTTTCCTTATCTTATTTGTAATTATCTCTAACATCATAATAAACAGAAGAGGTGACAGAGGGCACCCCTGCCTTGTACCCTTCGAAATTTCAAAGGGTTCTGTTAAGTTATTATTGATAATTAATTTGGCACTTTGTTGTGAGTAAATTGCTTTTATTCCTTCAAGGAATGTGCCCTCTATCCCTGTCTTTTCCAAACATTTTATAAGAAAACGCCAGGATACATTGTCAAAAGCCTTTTCGGCGTCAATGAACATTAAAGCTGCGGGGATTTCATTTTTGCATTCTAAGTATTCAATGATGTTTATTGTATGTCTTATGTTGTCTTTTATTTGCCTATTAGGTAAAAAACCAGCCTGATCGGTATGGATGAGGTTAACTAGACACTTTTTAAGTCGGGTCGCCATTACGTCTGTGAAGATCTTGTAGTCATTGTTCAGTAATGAAATCGGTCTGTAGTTCTTAATGATCTGTCTGTCCGAATCAGGTTTCGGTATCAACGTAATGTATGCTTCTTTCCAGGATGCTGGTGTTCTTCCTCCTCCTAAAATCTCATTCATTACTTCACATAGCACCGGTGTTATAAGTTCTTCTAGGACTTTATAATACTTGGCCGATAGACCATCTGGGCCTGGGGCTTTCCCCAGTTTCATCCTCTTTATCGCCTCTTGAATTTCCTCTGCTTTTATGGGTTTATTTAACAGACTTCTTTCCTCTTCCGATATGTTGTTAATTCTGTTTTCTTCTAGATATTTTTCTATTTCTATGGCATCTTCTTCTCTTTTATATAGGTTTTCATAGAATTTGAGGAAGCTCTTTTTTATTTCATTAGGGTCCTCCAAGATTTGTTCTTCTACTTTTATTTTATTAATAGCATTTTGTTTTTTCCTTTTTCTCAGTTGCCACGCCAGAAACTTTCCAGTTTTATTTGCCGATTCGAAAATTTTTTGTCTCATTAACTTAATTCCCCATTCTACCTCTTGATTTATTAATGTTGAGTATTGTGCTTGTAATATCTTGTACAGTTGCTTGTTCCCTTCATCACTCGGTTTTTCTATCAGATTCTTTTCACATTCTCTCAATTGTGTAATTAACTCTTCTTTTTTTTGTTCTCTCACCTTTCTTCTTTGACTATTTTGTTGTATCAGAAAACCTCTTAGCACTGCCTTACTGGCATCCCAAACTATGTCTATGTTTGTCTCCTTATTGATATTTAAATCAAAGTAGTCTTTTAAGGTGGTTTTAACCTTTTCAATCACTTCTTCTTTTTCAAATAAATAGTCATTCATTCTCCATCTGTACATACCCTGAGTTTTCCAATTTAAATGTAATATTATTGGGTTGTGATCAGATAGTGTTCTAGGAAGTATCTCACATTTCGACACTCTTATTGTTAATTCTCTTGATACCCATATCTGATCCAACCTGCTCCAACTCTGATGCGGCTCTGAGAAGTGAGTGAATTGTTTTGTCATGGGATTTTTATATCTCCATATATCTATTAAGTCTAAATTTTCCTCGAGGTCATTAAACGATCTCGGAAGTTTCCCTTGATTTAGATTCTTCCTCTTTGAGCTTCTATCTAGTTCTGGTTTCGGCACTCCATTTAGATCTCCAAGTAGGACCAGTTTATTATTCTCTAGATTTAATAAGACTTGTTCCAATTTTTTGAAAAACTCCAACTTATTTGTATTTGGCGCATAGACTGTCACCACGTTGAGTTTTTCTCCCTGAAAATTGATTTGCACTCCTAAGATTCTTCCTTCCTCGTCCTTACATATCAATTTAGGTTCTAATTTCTCTTTCACATTATTTGTGGCTTAGTTATTAATGTGATCTGCCATTAAGAGACAGACCTTGTTGCAAGATTTACAGTCATGGAGGGGGGTGAGCCACCGCTCTGGTATTAGGTTTGGATTGTAAATTTGAAAGGGCAATAACCCTCCTGGAAAGACTGATTTATGGTGCAAGTGGTCTGGGAAAATTAAGGAGCGGATGCCTAGACTGTATTTCACCAGAACTGACTAAAATGGCGACGGCCACTTGAACAGGATTTTTGGACTTTTGGATCTACTTGAGATAAATTACGGGAGAGCATTACAAAGTTCACACAGAAATATAAACAATGTTCCTTTTAACTCGCTTGTGGAAACAACTCGGAGGTTATTAAGAAGAAAAAGGATAACGACAAGGAGATGGGAAGATGGGACTGTGAATATCAAAGCAGCAGAAATATAAGATGATTGGACCCCTACCGAACTCGTAGCATGGGTACCCCCCACAAAAAAATTAAAATTCGGTTGAATATTTGGACTCTGTGATATGTATTGGTATAATTTGGAATAATTAATATGATATGATTGGTTTGGTAAATGGAAATTTAATAAAAAATATTTTTTAAAAAAATGATTATAAGCTGTTTGTGAGTATTCCAGCAAACAGGTTGAAATCAGTTTTAAAGCCACAGGTATGAAATTTACGGCATGTAATGCCTTAAGAGAAAATATTATGAAAATGATATACAGGTGGTACATGACCCCAGTCAAGCTTGCAAAAATATATCACTTGCCCGATAATAAATGTTGGAAATGTAAAGAAAATGAAGGTACATTTTTTCACCTTTGGTTGACGTGCCCTAGGATTAAGGCTTTCTGGGAAATGATTTATAATGAATTGAAAAAGGTATTTAAATATACCTTCCTGAAGAAACCAGAGGCCTTTCTCTTGGGCATGGTCGGCCAATTGGTGTCGAAAAAGGATAGAACTTTCTTCATGTATGCCACAACAGCAGCAAGAATACTCATCGCAAAGTATTGGAAGACGCAAGATCTACCCACTCTGGAAGAATGGCAAATGAAGTTGATTGACTTTATGGGATTGGCAGAAATGACTGGCAGAATCCGTGACCAGGGAGAAGAGTCGGCAGAAGAAGAATGGAAGAAATTCAAGGACTATCTACAAAAATATTGCAATATTAATGAATGTTGAATGATGCAGGATTGAAATTAATTGGTTTCTAGCTGTAATGGTAATAAGATTATGAAAAAATTGTCCCTTTTTTCTTGGTATATAATCAAGAGTTTAAGATATAATAATATAAGAGGATGGTTTGAAAATAAGGGGTTTAATTGTAATGCTGGGAGATAAGGATTTGCTGGATAAACAATTTGAACTGGAATACAAGAAGGGGAGGTATGAGGAGGTCAGTGAAAGATGTGATTGAAAAATATGTTTTGAACGTTATGTGTTTTTTTATTATTTTTTCTTTTTAATTTTTTCTTTTTTATTGTTTGTAAAAAATGGAAAATGTTAATAAATATCTTATATTAAAAAAAAAATCAGTTTTAAAGGACAATATAAACCAAGATCAAGCAGGATTCCTTCCAAACAGGCATATAAAGTCAAATATGAGAATAGTAATTGATTTATTGGAATATTTAGAATTAAGAACAAATAAAAGAACGGTGTTTATGCTAATAGATGCTGAGAAGGCTTTTGAAAATTTATCAAGGGTATTCCTAAAGAAAGTATTGGAACTAGCATCATTGGGTGAAAATTATTGCATAGGTATAAATGCGATTTACGAGAAGCAGCAGGCTAGTCTAATAATTAATAGTGTCAAGACAGAATGCTTTCCAGTAGAGAAGGGCACCAGACAAGGATGTCCTCTCTCACCTTTACTTTTTATATTGACATTAGAAATATTGTTGTCGGAAATAATGAAAGACAAAGAGATCATAGGAATAACATTGGGGAAAGAGGTTTATAAGATCAGGGCCTTTGCGGATGATATTTTGTTAACAACAGAAGAACCAGAAGCAAGTATCGCTAAAACAATAAAAATAATATATGATTTTGGCAAGGTGTCTGGCTTTAAAATGAATATGGAAAAGATAAAACTTATGGTAAAAAATATGCAAGAACTAGCAAAAAGTTTTTTTCCCCTCTCTTTCCCTCTAATTTTCCCATTCTCTTGATCTCACGTCTTTCTGGCTATCTCACCATAAGAACTATTTTTGTTGGCAGCAGCTCATTGGAATCAGATTCTGAAATGAGAGAGTGGGGGGATGGTTTTGAGTTTGGTAGTCCTGGGTGATTTTAACATCCATGCTGCCACAGCCATACAAGGGACCACTCTGGACTTCATGGAAACCATGGCCTCCATGGGGCTGTCCCTGAATAAATCTGGACCTACTCATTGCCATGGACATGCCTTAGATCTGGTGTTTACCTCTGTGGTCATGGGTGATCTGGCACTAAGTTTCAGTGGAAGAAAAGAAGTACCATGGTCAGATCACTTCCTGGGGCAACTGGACTTCACCACAACCCTTCCTCTCAGCAGGCACGTAGGACCAACTTGAATGGTTTGCCCCCGCCACTTAATGTAGGTCTCTTTGCAGATAAAGTCACAATATATGTAGGAATATTTATGTGTAAATGAATGATGGAAGTAACACACTCTATTAGTTACTGACAAGGAAATGAGCCATCTCAGTGACTGCTCCTGGACTCCTGAGTGTTTTAATGAAAGACCATGCTGAGACCATGCTGTTTTTACTGTAATTATTGGTACATTTTAAACTGATTTTTAATATAGTTTTAATTCTACTAATATTTTATTCTGGAAAAAAGTTGAGTTCCTTGACATTGTGTGAGATCAGTATTCTGTGGTCACCCCTAAATACCCCAGAGACCAAATGAAAACCCACAAACTCAGGTTTAATTAGACAGAAAGACTTCATACTCACTGAAATAGGTTCGAGTCGTATTTATAAAGCAACTGCCTCCTGTGATCTGACATGTTCTATGTGGAGCTCTACCATTTTTCATTGCAAGACACGTTAGAATTCCCTCTGCAGAGAGTAAAGAAGAAATGTTCAATGTCACATACATGAGTTCTTCCGTCTTGGAGAAATGGAATCTATATTTCCAGTTGGATATAATCTTATTGGTCTCAGGATCTACGTATAGTGGTGCATTGGAAGCTGCATGTACACCGACACACATCTGTCACACAGGAACATCCCCAGACATAAAAATGGACAGACACAAAGCCTTCTTCCCATTTATTATTACACATGCATGCACTAAAGCAGGGGCATCCCTTTGTTGGGCAGTGAGGTGCACAATGGGATTTCAGGAGTCCCATTACATACTTTCACATGCAGCACACATTTTGGGTCCTGGTAATTGTGTTCCTCTCAGCGAAACAAATAGCTTTTGGCTACATGAGGAGAGCATCAAGGCAATGGAGAGAATGGTACACCAAGAATCTTTCATTCAGCATTTGGGCCCACCACAGACTTTTCTTGACAAAATCAGGGAGCAATGGGCCCTGAAATTGCATGTAGAAACCCAAAAACCTTTTCAGTATACGAAGAATCTTCCCTATGCATATAACCCACAACAACTCCTTCAGGTATCCTAATTGACCTAGGGTTTCCCCAGGCGCGGCTTTTTCCCTTGAGCTTTCCTAACTCCACATCTGGCTGGTCTCACCCTGAGACAGGCTGTGAATAGATGAGCAACTCTGAAAAAGGAGCACTCATGCCTAGCTTAGGCTTGTCTGGGCAGTAAGTTCCTGTTGTCAGTTCTATCCCCAAATATGGTAAGTGCATGAGACATAAAATGGAGCCATCAGTCAGAAACCCTTTTCCTCATTGCAATGTAGGCTCAATAGCCACTCACTTATGAAAAGCCTCATCGTAGGCTTGCCACGTTTCCACCCCTGGTGAACCCTATAAATCAAAACTAAATATTTGCAAAGAATAGGGGCTATTTGCTACTGGTGGATGCTAATGGATGAAGGCAGGGCATCTCAGTTATCTCTGCAGACCAGGTGACTGGTCACATTCACCCCCCCCACCCACCCCTGAGCCCCACAATTAATTCCAATCTGAAGCAGGCATACAGGGCAATTTCCCTTCCCCACTTAGGTTCATCAGACCATTCCTCAATTTTTCTATGTCTGAAGTACATCCCCTTAAGGAGAAGAACTCAGCCAGCTATAAAAACAGTCAGAATCTGGCCAGAGGGTGCTTTCAGTCAGCTCCAGGACTGTTTTGAAAGCACTGATTGAGAGTGTTTGAACAAGATCTGCACAGATACACGGACACTGTACTTTCCTATATCAATGTGTGCACCGATAATGTAACAACGGAGAGGTGCATTAGAATTTATGGGAACAGCAAACCCTGGATGACTGCTGAAGTAAGGATACTTTTGAAATCTCAGGATAATGCCTTCAAGGCAGGGGGCATTGACATATACAGAGAGGCAAGAACAAAGCTCAGGAAAGGCATTAAGGCAGCAAAACAACAATATACAGTGGTACCTCGGGTTAAGAACTTAATTTGTTCTGGAGGTCTGTTCTTAACCTGAAACTGTACTTAACCTGAAGCACCACTTTAGCTAATGGGGCCTCCTGCTGCCACTGCGCCGCCACTGCACGATTTCTGTTCTCATCCTGAAGCAAAGTTCTTAACCCAAGGTAATATTTCTGGGTTAGCAGAGTCTGTAACCTGAAGCATATGTAACCCGAGGTACCACTGTAAGCTTAAAGTGGAGAATTGCCTAGCTGATAACACCACGAAACAAGTGTGGCAGAGAGTGCAGCACCCAACCAACTACAAGGGCAATACAAGGAACACGGTTAAGGCTGATGATGTGTTAGCGGAGGACCTGAACGTCTTCTTTGCCCACTATGAGGTAGAAAGATCAAGTATCATGGCTTCTGCCCGCCAGCCTATAAACTCTCAGCCGCTTATTCTATATGACCATCAAGTGAAAGCTGCATTGTGGGCGGTGAATCCCAGCAAAGTGGCTGGTCCGGATGGGGTGCTGGGGAAAGTGGTAAAAAATTGCTCTGATCAACTAACAGGGGTCCTGACAAGGATTTTCAACATCTCCCTGCAGACTGCTTGTGTACCATCATGTTTGAAAGCAGCCACCATTGTCCCAGTCCCAAAGAAAACAGCAATTAACTGCCTAAATGGCTACAGACCCATTGCATTAACATCTGTAATGATGAAATGCTTTGAGTGATTAGTTCTTCAACATTTTAGAATATGTTTTCCACTGGATTTTGATGAACATCAGTTCTTTCACAGGAGAAATAGGTCAACAGACAATGCCATAGCCACAGCTTTTCACCTTGCAGCGAGTCATCTGGAGAGACTGGGGAATTATGTCAGAATGCTGTTTATTTATTATAGCTCAGCTATTAATACCATGCTTCTGGACAGTCTTATTAAAAAGCTGATGGACCTGGACCTTTCCTCTACCATCTGTGATTGGATTAAAGACTTTCTGAGGGATCGCACACAAATAGTGAGGATTGGGCCTGTTACATCTACCTCTCTGAAGGTCAGCACTGGCACCCCACAGGGATGAGTGCTGAGTCCCTACCTGTACTCATTGCATACATATGACTACATTTCTTCTGATTGATCCACTGCAATTATTAAGTTTGCAGATGATATCACCATAATGGGTTTAATTACAGGTTGAGATGAATCAGAGTATAGGGAGGAGGTTCAAAAAGTCTCCACATGGTACCTAGAGAACAACTTGCACCTAAATATCAGCAAGACAAAGGAGATGCTGTTGGACTTTCAGAGGAAGAGAGAGAGGAACTAGCCCCGTTGTATATCAGGAATGTGTGTGTGGAGAAAGTCCTTTAAAGGAGGAATTCCTTTAAATTCCTGGGAGTTCACTTTAGTGAAGACCGCACTTGGAAAATCAATACAACCCAGGTGATTAGGAAGGCCCAACAGAGACTCCATTTCCTCAGGGTCTTGCGAAAGAACAATGTCAAACAAAAATTGATGATCTCCTTCTACCTGGCCACAATACAAAGTGCCCTTTCATAATGTATAACTGTGTCCTTTCACAAAGTGTCCTTTCATAATGTATAACTGTGTGGTACGCTGGTTTGACAGCTGCGGAAGTCCCTACAGAGGGTGGCGAATACAGCTAGATGACATTGCAGGAGACCGCTGCGTCAGGAGAGCGAGGAAAGTTCTTAGGGACGACTCACGTCCTGGCCATCACTTCTTTAATCTCCTACCTTCGAGCAGGAAATACAGAAATATAGTCAGCCGCACCAACAGGTTAAAGAACAGTTTTTATCCATGGGCTGTTGGGCTGCTGAATGGAAAAAAATAGTGGTGTAACTGACTTCTGACAAGCACACAGAGCGCGAACAAGTCTGAGTGTATGTGTGTGTGGGGGAGCAGGCTCGTATAATTTCACTGTTTAGGGAAGTTTTTAATATTTAATGCTGTATTGTTTTTAACACTTGATTGGAAGCCGCCCAGAGTGGCTGGGGAAACACAGCCAGATGGGCGGGGTATAAATAAATTATTATTATTATTATTATTATTATTATTATTATTATTATTGCACACAGGTGGTTTAGTGACAATAAAGGTCTATTATTATTATTATTATTATTATTATTATTATTATATTACAGTCTGCCCACCAAGGTGGCCAACAAGATGCCAGATCCGCCTGTATAAGGGGGATCCTGAGGCAGCCTCAGCCACCACAGGAGGGGAGAAAGGACATTGGGCCAAACTCCAACCCTGACAAGCCCATGACAATTGAGGGTGCCACCCTGCACAATCCCTTAGCAGGGAAGAAAATGCCTCACCTGTAGCAGTATCAGCAGCCATGACCGACTCCTGTGTGACCCCCACAGCTGGCCCTTCCTCTGAAGCAAAACCAGTACCTGCCTCCAAGGCATCCAGACATGCTAAAATTAAATCAACAACACCCTGGTTAGGCTTTTCTATTCCTGCTGCTGCCAGCTGCGGAGCACTTCCCACTGCTGTTGCCAATGTGGAAGCTGCAGCTGTGACAGATGTTGATTTCTGCCTTTCCAAGGCCTCAAGGCACATCAATATAGCCCTCCAGTCTGGCTCTTCCTCCTCCTCAGAGGGGGTTGTCAGGGTTGGCTGTGCCTGCTTCTTCTGGGGTGCAGGAGCTTTTGGTTGGCCTTATGGCCTCCTCTACCCTTGCTTTTACCTGGAGCCATGCTCAGAAACTGCACCCTTCTTCTAACAAGAATCCTCAAGCTGGAGAAGAATTCGCAAATATAAAAGATTCCCCTCTGCCTCAGTCACTACGAAACAGAAGCACACTTGCAAAATGAACCCTCAGGAGCCAACCACTAAACGATACTTAACATGAGCTTCCTGGTTGAGTGGGGAGTTTTGAATCTGATCTTTCTCTACTCCTGGGCTTAGGACACAAACCACTATACGAAACTATTTATCAATAAATATCAAAACTGTTGCCTAGCCACAGCAAAAATGGGCGAGGAGGTCCTGAAGAAACCCCTTTCAACCATCCCTGTACCACTCCTTAAGCCCAGGCTTCAAAACAGCAGGGATGATATTCCAACCCCCAGCCCCTGCTAACTGCCTAAATCCCCTTTCTGTACTAAAATGATTTTTTGCCAGTCTTTAAATGTCCTGACCCAGACTCTAGAATCTAAGAGTTGCTTTTAAAAAATAAATAAATAATAATATTTATTAAGAGTTTAAAGACTATAAAAGAAAGAAAGAATTCAACAATACAATACAATACAAAAACAAAAACACTACGTAACACTAACGCTAAAACATTGAATTAACAAAACACAACAAACACAATTTAAAACACATCCATAATTTTAGTATCTTATCTTTCATTCACTTGTTTCCACGACCTCCTCACACCTCCCTTTTTGTATTCCACTTCAATTAACTGTTTCAGCAAATCCTTTCCATCTTCCTCAGTTTTCTGTCCTGTAATTTATCTTAACTTATTCTAACCTTATTTTTTTCCCTTTAATACATTAAAAATCTATTTATACTTAATTCCTTATAACCTTTCTGCTAAAGCCATATAACTTCATTCCAACATTTTTCTAGCATTCATTAATTTTACAGTATTTCTGTAAATAATCTTTGAATTTTTTCCAATCTTCTTCCACCGAGTCTTCTCCCTGGTCTCGGATTCTGCCAGTCATTTCCGCCAGTTCCATATAGTCCATCAACTTCATCTGCCATTCTTCCCGGGTGGGTAAATCTTGTGTCTTCCAATACTTTGCGATAAGTATTCTTGCTGCTGTTGTTGCATACATAAAAAAAGTTCTGTCCTTCTTTGGCACCAATTGGCCGACCATGCCCAGGAGAAAGGCCTCCGGTTTCTTCAGGAAGGTATATTTAAATACCTTTTTCATTTCATTATAAATCATCTCCCAGAATGTCTTAATCCTTGGGCATGTCCACCAAAGCTGAAAGAATGTACCTAGAATCTAAGAGTTGCTGACTTAGCTCATCACATATTGCCAGAAACTTTAGAACTCCTAAGATCTATCACAAAGGGATGCCGATGTTACGAAAAAGGAGCAATGCTGCAGAGTGCTCCAGATGGCTGGAAAGCCAAACAGGATGTTGATGTTATGGGACTGTACCGTGGGAACAAGGGACAGTCTGTTCTGTGCACTGAGCACCGGATGTTAGCTCAGAGTGTCACATGACCCTGTACTGGAAGTACATGGGAGGAATTATTCTCTCTCTGCTGTTGGTGTAAAGAGAGTGCAGACACGTTTTCTCTGTACTGCTGGAAAGACAGGAATAAAGGCATGTAAATACATTTCTGTCTGTCTCTCTCCCCTCCCTGGGGATGGGGGAGGAGGAGTGGTTGTGTTCTTCTCACGTTTGAGAAGGATAGGCCGATAGAGATCTGGCCTTGTCTTGCCGGGAGCCGAGACGGGGGAGATCAACAAGGAACTCAAGCCGGGCACCTGGAGAGTGGCCAATTCCTCTGACTAAGGCTTGATTCCGACAAATGGTAGCAGAAGCCGCTGGTTATCTGATCCATGGGAATCAGCATGAAAGGTGAGAGGTTGATGGATCGTGTGCCATCCTCTGCACCAAGGAAAGAAGATAACGTCTGCATTGCAGCCAGAAGCTGAACAGACGGCTGGACACCGAGAGGGGGTGTTTTCCAAGCATCGGAGCCCCAAAAAGGTATGCTGAATTTCGGGCTGAAAGTGTGAACGCAGAAAGTGGTTCACAGGAGCTGCGTTTGAAAAAACAGCTCTGAGAGCAAAGGCTTGCATACCAGGCATACTTGTGGCTAGATAAGAAATCCAGTCTGAAGTTGCTAAGCAACGACATTCAGTACAGTGGAAAGTTACTGACACCTGGGGCTGGCTCAGTGAGAGCCTGGGAAAGCGAAAGTTGTTTTGTCTTCGCTTCTTTGCAAGGACTTCCAAACAGCTTGCAGTTTGCCTGCCGGAAAGGCAGTAAACAACCCAAAAGAGACTTTTGGATTTTACTGGCTCGAGAGTGAGAGCTGAGACTTGGATTCAAAATGGATGCCAAGAAGGGGGGACCTTTGCTTTACCCGCCTCCCCTGACAAATGACAATTATTCATCTTGGTCTGTAAAGATGAAGGCCCTGCTGCAGAATCAGAGGATTTTTGGGGTGATTGAGAACCCCATCCCTCAAGCACCAACGCGAGGTTGGGAATCACAGAATGTGAAGGCCAGGACAGCTATAATTCTGTGTGTCTCGGATGATCAACTTGTGCATATTCAGGATTTGGAATACGCGCAAGAGATTTGGGAAACGCTGCGTAGAACACATCAGAGGGATGCTGGTTCTTCAGCGTTGCTGTATTTTGAGAAGCTGACCAATCTGAGGCTTGCGCCTGATGGAGATGTTCAAGCGCACCTGACGGAAATGAAATATCTGCGCCAACAGATGGTGGAACGCAATTTCCGTCTGCAGGAGGAAGTGTTCTGCTTCATGATGATAAACAGCTTAAATCGGACTTACAAAACCGTTGCCAGTCAGCTTGGTTCCCTTCCGGCGCAAGATTTGACCGCGGAGAGGGTGTCTGCCGTTGTTTTGAATGAACACGACAGGCTTGCTGCACTGGAGGTGAAGGACAGGGGGAGGGAGGAACGGAGTTCTAATTCCCCCACTGATGTTGCTACTGGAGAGAACGCTGTAGCTTTGAACGTTGTCCGATGTTACAATTGTGGACAGGCTGGGCATCTTCAGCGGAAGTGCAAGAAGCCACGCCAGCCAAAAAGAGCTAAGGGCCGCTCAGCAAAGCCTGAGGCAGCAGGCAAAGGTCATACCAAGTCTTCGGTGAAACCTGCAAAGGCCCTGATGGCGAAAGGAACTACGCCAGATGTTGGACACTCATTTATAATCGATACGGGCTGTACCTGTCATATGTCTCCACACAAAGAGCTCTTTTCAACGTTTAAGAAGCAAAGCTTCGCTGTGAAACAAGCCAACGGTCAGGAGCTGGAGGCGACCAGGATAGGAACTGTGTGTCTTAAGAGTCTGAACCTGACTATACACAATGTTTACTTGGTTCCTGAATTGAAGTTCAATCTGCTGAGTGTTTCGCAGATTGCAAAGAAAGGACTGAAACTGTCCTATGATGCTGAGAGCTGCAAGATCTTCAAAGATGGAGAGTTGTATCTTTCTGCCAGAGAGAAAGATGGACTGTATTTGTTGACTTTTGACCAAAGTGATTACATGGAATGTAATTCTGAGTCTAACTTGATTTCTCTTGCAGGTGTGACCAAAACGAGCGCCAAGAAGATGGCCAGGGTCGACAGAGCGTTTCAGCGGGTCTATGCTGATGTGATTGGTCCTCTAGAATCATCTAGAGGCAATGCAAGATTTTATCTTGTGTGTGTGGATCATTTCTCTAACTTTGTCTGGGTTTATATGTTACAGAGGCCACAGGAAGCCTTGGAAAGGTTTCAGGAGTTTTGTGACAAGGTTAAAAATATGCATGATGCTAACATTGATTGTCTTTTGACAGATGAGAAGCAAATTTTTCTTTTACAGGATTTTCAGGAGTTCCTGCAGAAGAAAGGGATAAGACACAAGGTTGCTGTTTCAGCGGAAGCGTGGAACAGGGGTGTCTGTGTACGGGTGAACAAAGAATTGCAAAAGGGGATGAATGCGCAATTGCTTAGTTCACATCTACCACATGAGTTCTGGGCGGAGTCCCTAATGTCGTTTTGTTATGCGTGGGTGAGAAAGGTTTCGAAAGAGTTGGGAAGTTCTCCTTTTGAGAAACTGTTCCAGAGAAAACCTTCTGTTGCCCATTTCAAGGTTTTTGGGTCTCATGTGAGGACAGAAGCTCCAGGTGGAGTAAAGAATGCCAGAGGCATTTTTGTGGGATATGAAAAGGGTCTCTACAGAGTAATTTTGTCTGAATCTGGTCAGGTGATTCTCACAAAATTTCTAGAGAGAGCTCCTGAACAGGAGAGAGTGATAGTACACACATTTCCCACAGAGGACAATTCAGATGATGATGATGATTTTACAGATTACAGTGGTACTGAGAGCGACAGTGATAGCTCAGAGAGCTCTGTTGTCACAGTCATTGAGAGGAAATCTCACGCAATGGATAGGCCTTCACAGGTGAAGGATGAACCACTGTTTACTATTGGAACTGGTTCTCCTAAGAGTCCTGAGACTGAACCAGTGAGCAGAGAGGATCAGCACCTCTTACGCAGGTCTGATAGAGTCACAAAGGGTGAACCACCCAAAAGGTACTCAAAAGAGTTTGCTAACTTAGCTGTTGCATGTGTTGCTGTTGTATACAACCGAGGACAGGTTGGAGCTGTGTCTAAGTCAGAGGCAAAGACACAACAGAGAGTTGCTAGCCAAGGTAATGCAGATGCACTCATTCCTTGGAAGCCAGACAACCAGAGAGGTACACTGGGGAAACCAGTGGCGGGTAGTTCCAAGGGTGGAACTGAAACAACAGGGGAGTGTTATGTGTATAACAACTGTTTGTTTTCTTCTCTGGATCACGCTTTGCTTGCCGCAACACGCATTGATTCTTTTGGGGGAGGATGTTACGAAAAAGGAGCAATGCTGCAGAGTGCTCCAGATGGCTGGAAAGCCAAACAGGATGTTGATGTTATGGGACTGTACCGTGGGAACAAGGGACAGTCTGTTCTGTGCACTGAGCACCGGATGTTAGCTCAGAGTGTCACATGACCCTGTACTGGAAGTACATGGGAGGAATTATTCTCTCTCTGCTGTTGGTGTAAAGAGAGTGCAGACACGTTTTCTCTGTACTGCTGGAAAGACAGGAATAAAGGCATGTAAATACATTTCTGTCTGTCTCTCTCCCCTCCCTGGGGATGGGGGAGGAGGAGTGGTTGTGTTCTTCTCATGTTTGAGAAGGATCGGCCGATAGAGATCTGGCCTTGTCTTGCCGGGAGCCGAGACGGGGGAGATCAACAAGGAACTCAAGCCGGGCACCTGGAGAGTGGCCAATTCCTCTGACTAAGGCTTGATTCCGACAGCCTGGATGTGAAACTGTGTTCTCATGATAGGCCCTAACTACTGCAGGCACATTCTGATCACTCTCACAAAATAAAAAATAATAATTTGTGCTTATGACAATTTGTGCTTAGCTAATTTAGCTAAGTTTGGGGGTGCAGTGGGAGCAGCACGCCCCAGTTGTCATCCTTGGGGGGGTGACATTGTCCTGCTGGGATGCTCACTGTGGGCAGCGCCCCCCTGGGATACTCGCCCCGCCCCCACAGGCAGCTAGCCCCACCCCCAGGTGCACAGCCAGAGCAGGGTGCCGGAGCAGCTAGCTCCACCTCTGTGACCACCATCTTGAAACCAAAATCACGTGACAAGATGCCTGGCTGCACCATCTTCTAGGGAGATCCTGATTGTCCCCCCACCCCCAGTACTTTTGTTCATTAACAGGCAGAAGGTCAACATGTACTCTCCTGGGCTGCTGTTTAAAATCCTGCTATTTTCTACCCTTGTTTCTTTGTGGACGACTCACTGTGTGAAGCTTACCCAGCAGTGCTACTTGGTGGGCAACACCATATTGCGCTCTGCCATTACAGCTGCTGGACACTGCAACCTTCATCTTCCGCCTCCTTCATCTTCTGCCTCCATGCATGCACCCTGGCCTCAGCATGGCTTGCGCTGCACAAGCACCCTTAGTGGGGTGAGCCTCAACCACTGGTTCTTTGCATCATGAGGCAACTGTAGTGGCCCCTTTGCCTCACTGCTGCTGCTGCTGTATCTCTCCATTGTTCTCACCAACCGCTCAGAGGCAGAATGTCCCACAGAATGATATTGTAACCAAGCAGCACTATCATCGTCAGGAAGCCAGACTGCAATGGTGTCAACCCTTAAGATGCCAGAAGTGCATTCTGGTGTTCCGACAGGGAAAACATCCACCCTGCCTTCACCTGTTTTTCCTCCTTTCCCCACTTTAATGCTCTCTTGCACACAGACAACTCCCCTTTCCAGGTTTCCTTCTCTCTGCTATACTGCAGTCTGCTTCGTGCACATACCTTACATTGATATGTTATTTCAAATCCTAAGATGAATCCTGTCTGTTAGTTCTTCAGTTAGAGAAGGCTAAGTCCAGTTTATTGAAATTCTCTGCCCCCTTTTAATGAAATATTTCTTCTAAATTACTACATTGAAGCTGGAATTTTATGTTGAAGACAACACATTGTTCCACGAGGCAAATACAGTGCACAAACGTCCTATAAAATATTTGAGGGCTCAACGTCATTTGTGTCTTTCACATGAGGCAGCACAGGAATGGAAGAAAGACATTTGGGTACAGCAGAAAAAGTCGGACAAATAAGGTGAAAGAAGGGCTTGTTTGAAACAACAGCAATACTCCATGAAATATCACGAATTGCCCTGCCAGTCTAACCCCACCTGAGTTTCACCACAATGCCCATGGGGACAAGATGCTGTCAAACAGGTACAAAGCTGGAACATCACATTCACATATATTTATCTTTCCAGTGATCTTGTGATGCTGGAACCTGTTTACATTCTGATATCCCGCCAAGTCTACGTTTAGTTTCCAGAGCTTAACTATGAAAAAGCACCTTGCTCCATCTGTCCTGAACCTTCCAACATTCAATTAAGTTCTATTGTTATCAGAGAGCGAACAAAAACTTTTCTCTGTCCATTTTGTCCAGCCATGCATAATCTTATACACTTCTCACATCTGTTTTTTGCTTCTCCTCTAAACTAAAATGCCCCAAATTTCATAAATTTCCTTGGGGGGGGGGGTATTCCATTCCCTTCAGCATCTTGATTCCTCTTTTCTGTAATTTTTTCTGAATATATAATACCCTTTTAGTGGTGAGGTGACCATACTCATTACTGCAAGTATGGTCTCAGAATATATTTCTATACAGGTGTCATTGATATGGGCAGTTTTATATTGTA